>NC_052355.1:28817992-28819332 GCF_009727055.1 Benincasa hispida | reverse complement strand
ATATAATAAAAAATTAAGGTGAAGTTTGATAAAATTAAAATTTAGAGTAAAAATTAATACACTTATTACATTAGGGACAAAAATAAAGATTAATTTTTTTCTCGAAGATAATTAAATGGATGTTCCCAAATTTTGAATTAATCTTACCATTCGCGTTTATTATATATATAATTTGAAAATCGAACATCTAACTACGAGATCAATCTATATTAAATTTAATATATACTATATATCATTATAAATTTAATATATACTATATATATCATTACTTTTGTAAATGTTACCATGTGATTTTATTTTTGTAATATTACATTTGTCTATTTGCATATGTTTGGTTGCATACTTATTGTATTCTACACTATAACAAAAGAGACAATGTGCATTTAATCTCTAGGAGTATAATTGTACAAATCAAATGTTAGTTTTTATAAATTAAAATAATATCTCTCAACATGAATCACATAATTGGAATATGGGATTCATGCTCTTGATCTCTCACATGCTTGAAAACAATAATTGCCTCAAATGCTTGTATGATCTTTGTCCAATACCTTTATAATTTATTAACATTCTATATATTTGTCTCAATTTTCAATGACATTTTATCAACTTTAGGATATGTTCAGATTTGGTTACTATATTTTATTAAATGTTTATATATTTATTCAAAATTCTGTTAAAACACAGCAAAATGCTTACTTATTACCACATCATACTAGCTAAATCAAAATTTATTTGATAAGTTTTTTTTTCTTCAAAGATATTAAATTGCAATTTTTAAAAATTACCTCACAGTCAAGGTTAAAACACAATAATCAAAACAGAAATAAAAGAATTAAAAAAAATATATAACTTTGAGATTGATAGTATAAACACTATATCAGTTGAGTTATGTTCATTTTATCTTTATATATGTGTAAAGCGCATATCTTGTATGTCTATTAAGATATAATTTACTTAGGCTATATTTACGGAAGGTGCATCACAATAAATGAAAGGTAATTTGGAAAGTGGGACTATTTTTTTTTTTTTTTTTATCTCGTCCTCTTCACTTCTCTCAGCAACATGTGATGGATAATTGGGCTGTTAAATACCATGTCAACGTCTACAAATCGGCCAAAAACTGTTCTCTTGAACATGTCCAACTGTCACAATCTTGTTTGCATTAGCAATGTGGGCCAAGCTCGTTACTTGACCGGAAAATCAGTCGGCTTTGGGTATTCTGAAACGTGTTGCCATCTTAAATCACTCCTGCATGAAATAAAGATTCAATCAGTAAACGTCTTCAAAAAAAAAAAAAAAAAATTGTAAAACAACATTTTGTTTTAAATCTCGCTCTC
>NC_052355.1:28806036-28816588 GCF_009727055.1 Benincasa hispida | reverse complement strand
TTACTTGACCGGAAAATCAGTCGGCTTTGGGTATTCTGAAACGTGTTGCCATCTTAAATCACTCCTGCATGAAATAAAGATTCAATCAGTAAACGTCTTCAAAAAAAAAAAAAAAAAAATGTTTAAAACAACATTTTGTTTTAAATCTCGCTCTCGCTAGATTCGCTCTCGCCAGTATCGCTCTTTTCTGGTGTCGCTCTCTCCTGTATTGCTCTTTCCGACATCGCTCTCTCTAGTGTCACTCTATCTGGTGTCGTTCTCACTTACTCGCTCAATATCTCTCTTTTTACTCGTCTTCAACCATATAACACATCGATAACCAGAAAAAAAAAAAAAAAACCATAGGTTCACAGTATTTCTAAACCACAGAACGACCCACCCTTTTTGTGTCACTCTTCTCTAGTATCGTTCTACTGATTTCACTCTCACTTATCTCGCTCTCAAAACTCTTTCTACTTGTCTTTAACCCCAAAACACATCCGAAAAAAAATCATATCAGTGTATTTCTAAACCTAGAACGACCCACAAAGCCCATATCGATCAATGTAAGACACTTTTAGGCACATATTGAAAGATTTTACGATCAGATTCGATTTGTCGACGGTAGTAGAATCTAGGGGTACATAGTTTGGGTTGGTCTTGAGTTATATAATTGGACCAACCCAAAAATTCGGGTTGGCTAATAATGAACCCTATTAGTTCTTTTTTGGAGGGTCAACTCAACCCACCCAAACCAAAATTTCCGGGTTGGGCCGAGTTGGGTCACCGGTTTCTTTTTTTTTTTTTTTTCTTGGTCGGGTCGGGGTTGACCCGACCTTGAAACGGGGTAACCCGAGACCTAACTCGAATATAATATTTTTTAACATTTTTAACTCAACCCAACCCAAAATAAAATCTAACCCAACCTAACCCTTGTGGTTTAGGTTGGGTAGTCCGGGTTTGTCGGGTTATCGGGTTTTTGAACACCTCTAGTAGAATCGTTTGCAAGTTGAAATGATGGATTTTAAAGAGTTTTTTAGTTTATGAGCGATACGAAGCCGTTAGCTTGAAAAATTTGAATGAAGAGTTTTTAGTTTTTGGTGGGTTCTCAGTAAAAAGGTAAGAAGACGAAGAAAGTAAGGACAATTTATGTAATTTGGTATGATAATGATGTCAGCAGATGGTCAATTGACATATTTTTTTAAAAATGGGTCATTTGACATTTTGGACCAAAAAATTGGGCCATCCGTACAAATTTTTCAGAAAATAAATATGATTTGAACCTTTAAATAAGGTCACATTTATCAATTCATAATGAAAATTAGTGTGATCGTAATTGAATTTCATTGATAGATCAATCGTAATGAGCCTCAATCGTAAATGTAATTAGATCGATTTTGATCGCATTTACCTAATTCTGTCAAATTTACTGTTACCATTATGGTTATCTTTACCTCTAGGAGTCAAATCGTAATAGTAACAATAACCTGGTAACGGTATACGTGTCAAAAGTCATAGTTTTTTTCTCTGAAACAGTAACAATAATGGTAACCATAACCATAATAGTAACGATAACGGATATGACGTGATTTTTCAGACGTAATTCAATGATTACCTCACGCTTGTCATTTAGATTACATAACTGATTACAGATTTTCACCTGGGGCCTACCTGCTAGTACAAATGTGGAATGTCGGTAAAGACTAACAACATTAAAAAAAAAACGAGATCAGACTCAATGTCATTCTCTGTTTGTGGAAAGGCTGTCACTTTTTCGAAGGATGACTGGTTTGTGGCAATCCCTAACACGAGTTGATCAGAACCAGTAGTCCTCGTATGAACTTGCTATCAAGTATTTTGGTAATCGAGTGACGAAGGACACCTTACATCTTTGTCAACTTGAAGAAAAATACAAGGACTTGGAGTTTGAAAATGATGATGATGATGCTGTGAAGATCACAGTAGTTTACTATACTGAGGTCTCAATGATGGGAAAAAACAAACAGAAAAATGCAGTAGACCTTAAACGTTTTAAGGACGTTCAAAACTTAGAGTACTACAACAATCTTGAGGGGTACCATTATTTGGGAGAGGACATTGGATGCCCTAAAGACTGCGTTGAATGATAAGAGCAGTCTATACAAGACGAGGGTCAAAGGAAATAAAAATTATGTTGTGAAGTACTCTGGCCGAAAACTTGCGAAACCTCTAATACAAGGCCCTAATGCCATAAACATATACTTAAAATGCACCTCATCTTCAAGTTCGATCTCAAGGAGTGTACCCGGATTCTCTATTTTTAACATTTCTCCATAAACATGTAGTATGAAGTATGAGTATTCTGGAGTACCTTTAATGAGATCATATGCGGCTTCCCTTGCACGCCACGCTTTATCATAACTTATGTTCATGCCATAATCTCTCATCATATCCTCAACGATATAACAAGATTTATAAATACGTCATACTCTCGTGAACTTATCTTTAATGAGCTAACCAACAACTGCAGCAGTTGCTTGTCTATAGTCGTGATTCAGAATTCCAATGGAACATGTGTGCGAACTGCAGTACTTTGTGATCTTGAATATATCAGACCTTTCCATTTTGACTACACGAAGGCTCCACTTACATGTCTCCCCAACACATTTGACGGTGAACATAGATTTGGTTGATTTCCTGACCTTAAATTCAAATTTTTTGTTGATGGACAAAATAGATAATCTCATTTTCAAGTATTTTTACTCAAAAATAGTTGACCAACTTCAACGTCCTCTGTCCCAAATGAAGAGGTGTCAGGCATAATCAACTCTTCCCTATGACTTGAAGACACAGATGGTGGAACCACTGAAGCCGTTGTAGAACGACGCACATCTCCATGATCACGAACCATTTCATTCAATCTTGCTGGTTGCTCATTCACATCCATTGAAGGACCACAATCCATATAATTGAATGTTAATGGTACAGTGTTGGTAGACAATGGAATATCATCCTCTTCCCGAGGAAACTGATATGATTCCTCGTATTGTCTGTCCACAGCCGTATCATCACAACTCACATTTCCAAACCTCATTCCAATATTTTCGTCCTGATTAGATTTCAACGTTACAGCTATCTAAAGTCTACTAAGCTCTTCTCGCAAAAGAAAGAAGCAAACATTATCATCATTCCTTATGCATTGTGGAGGGGATTCAAATTCAAGCTTATATTTAACTTTCAGTATAAGATCAAACTCAGAAGAACCTGACATTTGTAACCTTGTAAATGCGAGATTTAAGTTCTTTATACTTCAATGTATGAGACACAATGATTTCTGTCAGCTGTTCCCCAATATACGAACTTTCATTCTCATCCCAATCACCTCCATATCGAATAAGTAGACACTTTTCTGTCATCCTTCAAAGTAAGAGAACATTTGTCATTAAGTTGTACAAGCAATTAAAGTGTACTCTCACTCTTAATCTCGCTCTCTCTCAAAATCTCACTCTCTCTCGTAATTTCGCTTTCTAAAGATCTTGCTCTCTCTCGTAATCTCGCTCTCTCAAAATCTCACTCTCTCAAAATCTCGCTCTCTCTCTTACTCTTCTTCTTTCTTACTCTCTCCCAATACAAAATTTTGTAATGCTACTTTTCCAGAAATAACACAGCAAAAATAATTAAACAGACTCAAAATAATGAAACATCTTTATGAAAAAGTTGTTCCGTTCTGAAAAAGCCTTGTCTTGAAAATTCTCATTCGAAAAATCCTTGTTCAACAACGAAAACCAGAGAAGTAATCACCTTTGAAATGGAGTTTAGAGTTTAAAGAAATCACCATTGTATTGTGTTTAGGTATTATTGATTTGATTTGATTTGAGGCTTCCGTCGTGAAAATTATCAAATCATTCGTACACTGACGAGCAATCACATCAAACCAGAGAATTTCAAGCGAGATCGAGAGCGTTTAATCAGACGAGAGCGAGATTTACCTCGTGAGGCTAGTGTAAGGACAATTTACGTAATTTGGTATGACGATGATGTCAGCAGAGGGTCAATTGACATTATTTTTTAAAAATAGGTCATTTGACATTTTAGACTCAAAAATTGGGTCATCCGTACAAATTTTCCTTATTTTCCAAATGTTGAACTCGGTATTCTAGATGAATACTCTTTAAAATACTTATTTTGGTACTAAAAAAATTAATATTAGGTGAAAATTGTAAGTTCAATTGATGAAATATTAGTCTAGGAACTAAAATAAGTATTATTATTATTATTCATTGACAAAAATAGAATATGCTTAAAAGACTAATTAGTATAATTACCAAACGGGCCATACCAATCTTTTTTAAAAAAAAAAAATTAACATAATAACACAATTCAGTTTATCTAATGAAAATTATGGTCTAACAATTTTAAGGGTTCTTATAGAAATTTAGACTTTTAGAATCAACTTTGGATGGAATATGCTTGAAATCTAAAAAAGGATATCATTGTAGCACTTTTACAAAATGGTTATTCTAAGAAATGTATAAACAAAATTACATTTTTAACCTCGGATTTTCTCTCACTTATTTTGGGCAATTACCTAATAATTAGGGATGAAAAGGTTAGCAAGTGGGCAAATGCGACAAATTTGATAATAAGACCAAAAAATGGTGGGCAATTTAGAATTACATTGTTCCTAATTTATTGATCAATAGACCACATATCAATTATTGAATTGAATTTCTCTTTCAAAAAAACTATTACGGTTAAATTTGGATTTCATTTCCCTTCATTTGTTGTGATATAAATTAGATGTATAATTTAATTTTTAGAATTTTTTAATAGTAAAATATATATTTTGAATTTGCTAGGCTAGAACCCTTAAAAAAATTTAAAATGGAATGTTTTACTATGACAATAAAATAAAAGAAAAAAAAACTTATGAAGTTACTAAAATGTATATAGATTTTAAAATTTAAATGAAAATAAAACTAAAGTATAATAATGTTTTTAAAAAAAAAAAAAAAAAAAATCTAAACTATAATAATGAAATAAAGTGAGAAAAATTGACTAGATTGAGATTAATGAGATAAATGGTTGAATGCCTTTTGAAAATTTTAAGTTTGAATGTGAGTCTCTACCTTCTAAGTTAACATTTGAAATCAAAACTAAAAATAGAAAATAAGAAATTATGGATTATGAATTATGAATTATCTTTTCATTCCCAAACAATATTAAATATATATCCCACAATTAAGGATAAATTTGATGCAACTTTCAAGTTAAGCATCTCTCTTTAAAATGCCTTAAAAAGGTAATCTTATTGTGTCCTTTGGTTATTTTTTTCTTTTTCCTTTTTTTCCTTTTTTTCTTTTTCTTTTTTTAAATAATAATTTTGGTAACAAGATTATTTGATTAAACTACCAGATTCAGAAAGTGATTCTACTACTCACTAATATAGTTGTTGTTTTTTTTTTTTTTTTTTTTTTTAATAACTACATATTCTAAGGGTAGGTTTGGAGTGATTTTGAGAGGGTCAAAATCACTTTTCCTTAAAATGATGGTGTTTGACATGAGCTAAAATTGATTTTAGAAAAATCTAAAATAATTTCAAATTGATTTTGGAGGAACTAGTTGATAGATTTTTTTGTTACATGATCAACTAGGAATCAACCCCAAAATGACTATCTAATTCTGTTTTTGTTAAAATATTGTTGGTTAGCTATTTGTGAATTTTTTTTTAAAAAAAAAATTAAATACTGGAACAAAAGATGATAGACATTTTTTGTCATTAAATTGTTAAAAAACAAACAATTATTCATATTTTGAATTTTCTTTCGATATCTATTATAAACATTTACTTTGCTCAAAATATCAATCATTTCAGTAATAAAATAAATAGAAATATATATTTACCATGATTATTCAGTTAAATAATAATTCCTTAGATAGAAAATACAATTTTAAGTAATTAGTAATTCTAAATTCACTTTTAGAACCAAACATAATAATTAAAAATCACTTTTAAATATTTGAAAATCATTTAAAAAAGTTTGGAACCAAATATAATTTTTTATTATTTAAAAATCAATTCTACAGAATCAATTGTACTTATATCCCTTTTATAAAATCACTATTCCAACTATCACTCCCAAATACGATGTCGAGATATTTGGTCAATCACTTTTGAATAATCATTCCTCAACAATACATCCATTTTAATTGTTAGAAAAAAGAAATGGCCTTCATTTATTACCAAACACATAGTCATCTATATATATTGGGCTAAGCTCCAAGTCTTGCTATCTTTACTTAAGGGTGAGACCCAATCATCATGAGATTACAAAATAGAATGAGTCTTTGGCCCAAAAGTACCTAGGCCACCTCACGTGTATTGAATTATAATGAGATTTTTTTTTTCTTCTCTTTTTTTCTTTTAAAAAAAATATTATAAAGAAAATTGAGGAAAGAGTTATGTGAATCTTGGTTCGATGGAATTAAAGGATAATTATAATAAGTGATACTTTTGTGACTAATAATTAAGCATATAACAACATTTTTATAGAAATCCAAATATAGCAAAGTTTATAATGAGACTCTATCACTAATAGATGTCGTTGATAGACTTCTATTAACGATATAGTCTATCATTGATGAACTCTGAGAGTTGTATCTAAATTTTGCATTGTACTATTTTTGCAAATACTATAAGTCTAATTGTTATATTTGTATTGTCCCTTAATATAAAATATGTGACAAATAAATTAAAAAAAAAACTAGTAATAGTATCGTTTTATAATCAAAGTAAGCGTAACTAAGTGGTAGTCAACATGTAGTACTATTGCCTCATTTATAGCTAGAGGTTTAAATCGTTTTAAACAAATTTCTAAAGACGATCAATTGGATGAGTAGAATGCAGTTTAGTTATGAAAAATAAAAGTTGTTATTATTTGTCTTTCAAACATCGTCATAACTCTTTCCTCTTTGCTTTTTAGTTCAATAATATGTGACGGTGGAAAATTTTGAACTCTAATCTTTTAATCAAAGATGTACGACTCTTTAAATCACGACCAAATTAACTTCGAACTAGCAACTTGTCGTAATTACATCATTGTAAATATTTTTTCTCACATAAGCATTTATCATTGGAAAAAATATAAAAACATAAACTTCAAATTAAATTTTAAAAGTCCTACATTTTTTTATTTTGAAAAAAAAAAAAAAAAAGCGCCAGGTTGGCAGGTTGATTGTTGGAGAAATGTGGAGGAAGAGAACACGGGTTGTGGATCATAATCTTATCGTTTTAGTCACAGATTTTGATGACAAGGATGGGTGGTTGAGATCTTTCGCCTACACAAGATCATCCATCGTCATTACACGTGGCGCAAGATTAAGTTGGGAAACCTCATATCTTTTAATTATATTCGTCCCTGTCCCACCTTTTTTATGCCGCTTAAACAGGTAAGCTACTACTTTATCCACATGGACCTATTATATTGCTCCACGTAATTACCATAACATTATTTTTTTAAAAATATCACAAATTCTTAACATAAATCACCAATGTGTTTCTTTTTTTTTTTTTTCCCTTTAAAATAAACCACCGTGTATATTTTTTTTATTTAAACTGAAAAAAATTAGATTTAAAATTTTCTAACTCAAGAGATGTAAAAGAAAAGTCCATTTCAACATAAATATAAAAACTAATAGATCAATATATATTTTTGGTTTTTAGATTTTAAAAAAATAAGCTTTACATATATTATTCCCATTCATTGATTTCTTTGTTTTATTTTTTAAATTTTATTTTATGATTGTTTTCAAAATTCAAGCAAAATTTTGGAATCTTAAAAAAAAAATAGTTTTAAAATTTGGCTAAGAATTCAAATATTTATTTAGAAAAGATAAAATCACGATAGAGAAACTATGAAAAAATAATATAAAATTATTTATTTATTTATCTTAAGAAAACAACATACAATAATTATATACTAAAAATTCAAAAATTAAGGTTTATTTGGTAACTATTTGGTTTTTGGTAATTCTTAGTCAAATTTCAAGAACAAAAACAACTTTTTGAAAGCTACTTTTTTTAGTTCTTAAAATCTGATTTGGTTTTTGAAATTATTGATGAACAATAGATAACAAAAAAAGAAATTTGGAGATGAAAGTGATGTCCATAAATTTAATTTTAAAAAATAAAAATAGAAAATAAAATAATTATCAAACGGGAGGGAGCATAATTTTACAATTTCTAATTATGAAAACACTCTACATATTATATGTGAACAAAGATCCCAAACCATTGTTTGGAGGAAATTAAAAATGGTCAAAGAAGTTGACTCGTTTGTAGTTATGAAATGCACGAGTTTAGAAACTCCAACTCTCCATTTACAGCTGTGCAAGTTTTTGAAAGTATCTCCCCCCTATTCCTCTCTTATTTAAATTCTCCCCCACAATACAATAACCAAACCCTAAAAATCAAACTCCACTGTGTTAGTCATTTTTGTTATCTTGTCGATGACTCTACGATACGCTACTCTCCTCTTCTTTCTTTTGGTTTTGACTTCTTCTTTTATAATTATGGTAACGTCTAGAGCCATACCTGTTCCAGTCACGTCTGCTGAAGTACCTACTTCAACAATGGACGCAAAATCTTTACCATCAATGTCATCTGAAGCTATGTTTGTTGCGGAATATGACTCATCAGTTTCCATGCCTCCAAGTTTTGGTGACTTTGTTGCTTTTAAAGTTCCTAGTGGAATGGGTGCAATTCCACCAATGCCCAATTGGGTAATTCGAAGTTGTAAACCTAAAGGTCGAATGAGGTATTCTGCTCCCAGTGATCGTAGAAACAGTGAGCCTCTTGTCTCAATTGTATGTTCAAACATGCCATAAAAAGTTAAATTACAAATATCAAAAGTCTTATACACACGTATTTAATACTACCTATTTTCTCTTTGTACTTGTGTTAATTCTCAAAGTGTTTATGTATAATGTAAAGCCCAATTACTATAGAAGCCTAATTTGGTTATATTACTTTCGTAGCTCAACATTTATAAGAGATCCAAATTGATTTATTAATTTTCTCCAATCAAGATGATCATGAATTAATTATGTCAATTTTATTTGTTTGATAGGTTTGCTTTTTTATATTTTAATCGTTAACTTTTATTATATGAAATATAAAGTATCACACTAATCTATCTCATGATATACTATACCAACTCATAATGAACTATTTGACTTGAAAACTTGATCGTTAACTAATTATATCAATTTTATTAGTTCAACTGCTTTTTTATATTTTCGTAGTTAGATTTTATGATATGAAAGGTAAAGCGTTTATTTAAAGTTCACTTAAGCCCAAACAAAGTAAAAGAAAATATAGTTTTCAATTTGGAATTTGACTGGTTTGTTATGATCATAGATTTAATTAACTTTTAATCACTATTTGGCTTCATGACTAGAAAATCATAGGAAGGAATGGTAGATTAAATTTGAAATGTAAATAAATTAAAATTCTAGTAATTACCGATGAGGGCGATAAAAAAAAAATTGGTTGTCGGGCTCGGACCGTCCTACGAAGTATCATTGGGCCATGAAGAAACGGCCCGTTATCCTTCCACCGACAAGAGACAGAGGTAACGCTGTGCTCTGTGAAGCCAGCCTCACGCGGTGCCCTCCCATTTAGAGGCCCAGAACAATGGGCCTTCGCCCACACAATTCCAAGACCAACCCCTTGCTTGGAATGGGCAGGCCGTTCGTTTTCTCTATGCTCTACTCGATAAGTAGGACCAGTCACCAACAAACTTAATGCCCCCGTTTGGGTCACAAGCTCGCACAACCCGGCTCAGCGAGGAGCGTAAGATCAACTAACATGTATAAAGTAGAATATACGATGTGGGACAAGCTTGGGACATGGCCTTCAATATCTTAATAAAGTTCTTCTCAACATCTTTAATCCATGTAAGCTTTTTGTTTTTTTTTTTCCCTCTCTTTGTAACTGATTCTTGTAACTTTCTATACTACCTCTATTCATTGTTTGTCACAGTAATAACATTTAAAAATTATGTCGAGTCTACAAAATAAATAAATAATAAATTAATAGATCATTCAATGACGTGTTAAAAAATAAGTGGAAGGAAGTTTTACTACGACAATACTAGCTTGTTGTCCTATTTGTTGAAGGTTTAAATATTGGAGAGATTTTCTAACTTCATTTCATTTATTATTGTTTAATGATTTATGAAAGTTGTGTGACTTATGACTAGATTATGAGTCCTTTTATCATAAGATAAATGTCGCAAATATTATTGGAATTACCAACCGTATATTGTGGCAAATAAAAGCCCTAAGTTTAAGTTGATAAAAATTGAACATATAAATAAAACAAGAATGAGGGAGAGATATGTGAATTTAAAATATTATGGACTTTTCTTCATCTTTTTTCTACCTTTTAACTTAAAACTCACCTCCATATTCATAGATTATTCTAATTTCTACCATGTTAAAAGATAATCCATCCAATAAATTCAATTGTTTTAAAAAAAAAAATAATAAAAAAATTAATTTGACATAGTAATAACCAACACGTTTGTATTCA
>NC_052355.1:28771036-28803536 GCF_009727055.1 Benincasa hispida | reverse complement strand
AAAAAAAAAAAAAAAAACAAAAACAAACTCACAATAGTGAATTTTATATAAAACTTTATATGAGTTTTTTTTTGGTTAAGCACAACTTTAATTGTGAATTATAATTTAGATAAATATATATACTAATTATTTATTTATTATATTAAGTTGAGATTGTAATATATTGTTATACTATGTAGATTTTAACTTTTAGAAATTAAGAAAATTAAATATGTTAATTATTTTTTTAAAAAAAATTAAATATGTTAATTATATCTCTTATGAGTTCAAAATTAACCATTTTTATAATAGTCATTTAAGTAAATTATTTTTTAAAAAAATTCAAAACAAGGAAAATTCCGTAGACATCTCTAATTCTATTCACTATTCTAACCGCCGAAAGGTTAGAGAATTGAGTTTCCAATTCGGAGTAATTTAACAACTATAAAAATAAACTAATTTTATAGACATTACAAAACTAATTTCATAGTACATCCATTGTAAAAGACAAAATGAAAACTGCACAATCAATCAAACTGATATGAAAAAAATATATATACACTAACCTGTCTTTTTTTTTTTTGTCAATTGTCTCTACACCTCCTTTTGTTGTGACCACATTAATTACATTTACCAATTGCTATCTCTTTTTGTGGTTCATCAATTTCTCTCCTTAAGTTCTTTGGCCTAGCTGCTCTTCTTAAATGAGGTGGACTAATATTGAAATTTGTAATCGATCAAATCCGTAAAACTTATTTCAAAAAATTTGTAGAACACAATAGATTTAGAAAAATTCAAATTAACCTGGACAAATCCGGGTGTTGATTGCAAATTGTACAACTTCTCTTTATATTTTTCAAGAATATTGCATGATAAAGTAGAAGGAAGAAATGTGCTGACCACCATCTCACACTTCCGTCTACAAATTAACAAAAATTTTAACTGAAAAACTTAATTGGTACTAAAAACTAAATCATTATTTTTAAAAGTTTACGGACTAAATAGTTATTTGGGTAAAATTTAAGGGATAATATTTAGAACCTCCAACGAGGTTTTCGAACAGAATATAATAAATAAGGAAAGTTGTTATTATATATATATATATTTTTTTTTTAAAAAAAAATCTTCAAAATTAAATTCCTAAAAGGAATGTGAGTCGGGAATCGATTTTAAAAGTTCCCCCAACAAAAAAAAACCCTAATCCCTATAAATACAGCCATTCATCAAATCAATTGCATTCATCTTAAGAAATTCCCAAATTTCTCTCTAATCAATCACTATGAGGACTGTTAACCTAAGATCATCGGAGAACGAGGTTTTCAAGGTGAGGGAGGAGATCGCAAAACAATCCGTGGTGGTTCGAAACTTTCTTGAAGAGGATGAATCGAATAGCGATGAAGTTACGATTCCGCTGCCGAATATTAGTGGAAGAATTCTGGCAATGGTGATTGAGTGGATTGTGAAGCACGTCGAAGAAAAGTTAACAGAGACAGCACTTAAAGATTGGCAAATTAAGTTCGTGGGTGATCTGGATTTGGATTCGTTGTTTGAGCTTATAATGGCTGCTAATTACCTGGAAGTCACCGATTTATTCCATCAAACTTGCCAAAGCGTGGCTGATAAGATTGCCGGAAAGAGTCCGGAGGAGATCCGAAAGATCTTTAACATTACGAATGATTTTACGCCTGAAGAAGAGGCTGAGATTCGACGCCAGAATGCTTGGGTCTTCGAATCCGGTACAGGTAGCACCAGCGGCAGTAAATAGATTTCTGATTTCGCTAGTTATTGCTGCATGTTTTTGGGCAACGAAGATGGTGTCGATAGGATATATTAAAGCTAGTATAGATTTATGGTCCACTGTTTTAATCCATTTGTGGTACAGTCTGCCAGTTTAGTTTTTAAATGTTATTTGTTATTGTTCTTGTTAGAAACTTTACTGCTGAATGGTATGGAATTTTTTTATGTTGAAATCTTTCTCTCTCTTTTTTACGAAACTGTTCTTAGTTTTGATGGTTTTTTGGATGATTAAATAGAATGTGAGTAGAGATTTTTTAAACTTAAGTACTAATGATTGATCGATTTAGAATTTTAGTTTGTGATTATCGACAATTTTGGTTCTTCTCTTGGTTTTTCTACTGGAATAAGTCATCTGAATTTCGGTTTAGAACTACTCACCCCTATGTAATCTGAATACTCAATTGGGATCATTGTAAAGAAAGTTTTTCATTTACTCTTTCGTTGCGGGAACTAAGTGAAAATGATACAAACAGTGACAAATGATTTAGAATTTCAATTGTTATTTACTAAAATTGTTTGTATTTATTCTGACATTGTTAATAGTATTTATTTGTTCAAACTATGTTTTGGTGCACTTTTAACAGTTAAAAGTGATTTTAGTCTTGGACATGCACTGAAATCCTTTCATCAAAGTCAATATAGACTTTCTTAAATCAATTTCATTTGAAATCAATTTGAAATTAACATTATAATTAAGTTTTGAAAATTAAAAATAGGCGATTAGACAAATGGGGCACCTTATATTAAAAATAGTTGAATTGTATCACCTTATATTAAAATAGTTTTTCAAAGAAATACCAATTATAAGTAATGTCCCTTTCATAAATGAATGATTCACCCAGGGCACCATTTAAGTAACTCAAGAAATCATATCTACATCAGTTAACATTTATTAACTGGGATTTATCTAAATGACATCCCTAAAAAATTACAATAATTATGCTATTTTTAGACCGAACTACCCTATTGAATTGCGTAACACGGTCATTCTGTACAATTTTTCAAAAAAAAAACGGTAATATAAGATTTTTTTAATTCCCATATTGGCCCTAGTATGGTCGATCAATAGTTTTTTTCGACATAATTGCTATACTCGGTTATGAGACTTTCAGATATCGATTTTTTTTCCAAATTTTAAAATTTGAATTAGCGGTTTTATATCTGTTTTGATTTGATTTAACTAGAAAATATTTAGAATTAATCCATCCTTAATTTGTTTATCACCATTTTGATTTTAATTTATAATAAATCTTTAGATTTTACATTATATTGTTTGTTTTTTTTATTATTTTAAATTCGGATTAATTTTTTTATCTTGATTAAGATTTTACTTAATATTTTATACATATTTGTATGTTTCATTTAAGTTTTATCATTTTTTTTTTGTATTTTTTAATCAAAATTTATTCATTATCATCTTTTTTTTTCTATGCCTCCAATGACTTAGACTTCTTTGGTAGGTTTTGTGGTTGATGGAATTATAAAGAGTGTATAATTGTTGAAGCTTAAATGAAAATGAAATTGTAAATACACTGTAATTGTAAATAAATGAGCACCCTTAATATTTTTTCTCCCCTAAATTATATTTGAATTTATATTTTATTATCAAATTAGATTTTATCTAACTAATTAATCCCAATAAACAAAATCTGGTTTTTCTATCCAATTTATATTTCAATTTATCTTTTATTATTAAATTTGATGTTATCTAACAAACTTTCAATTTGTTTAAATGTTTGTTAAAAATTCATTTGTATCTAAATATTTTTTTAATTATTTTATTCGTGTTTTTATCAATTTAATTTTTTTTTTCCATATTTTCAATATTTTCAATCTTTCATAGAAACACGTAAAAATGGTTTGTTGTACTTAAAAAGAAAGAAACATGTTCGTATATATAATATATACAATTGTTGGTTCAACAACCCTTTTTTGAATTTCATGACTAGCTTTTGACGACCACCCTTGCCTAACGTTCTGGATTGAGGAAGGCAATGAAACTCCCTAAAACTAATTTGGTGTCAAAGGCAATAATATTTTCAATAGTCACATAAGTTGCAATTCCTTTAAATACACACTTGCCAACAACTTCACTAGTACAATCACATCATCTTCCCTTGCATAGACACGTACTATTGGAAGATATTTGGTGATTTTTAATTTTTGCTTCTTGAATGTTTAGATATTGTGTATTTGTAGTTTTCTAGAATATTTAAGTTTAGCTGTATGTTTTTGCATTTATACTTAATTTTCTTGTTTTAGGGTATTTTTGTCATTTACTAATTAGTATTTTCTATTATATAAAACTTTGTTTTTCTATTTTTTATAAGTTTAAAACCCATTTGCCATTTTCCAAATGAAACTTTAAAATTTGTTATTTTTCATATTATTATTTTTTTTTTGGAAAACACTGAACTTTGGCCCACAGCTGAAGGCCCAACTCCCTACTTCAAACGGACAGGCCGTACTCAGTGGGCCGGACCAAACATTATTTGATCACCCTTTTAATTTTCAATTTCATTTAAATTTGATCTGAAATTAAATATTATTGTAACAAATTTTGTTACCATGAGATCAATTCTAGATGCCTTGGATTTAATTTTACATTTGTCCCAAAGTTTGGAATATATCCAAATTTAATACAAGATAAATATTAGGTTTTATAATTTTGGTTTAGATTTTAGAATAGAGTTAAATAAACTTTGGGGAATTTTATTTGGGATGAAAATTTCATAACGTCCAAATTCAATTGGAATATAATTTGAATCAAAACTCCTAATTTGATCGGAATTCCAAATTTATAACTTTAATTAAGATAATTTTTATTAAAAAATTGAGTTATTGAAAATATTTAAAGGAGTGGGAGAGAAAGATAAATTTTTTCAATAAATGTATAAAATTATTGAAGTTGATGAATAAAGTTATTTAACATCGTGTTGTGACGTATGTGGGTCAAACAACAGAGTTATTATTCTTCCCGAACTTAAATTAACAGGTCAAACACCTATATAAATAATTAATTTAGTCCATGTGGGACAGATTGATGGTATTTATTCAAAATTTAACCAAAATTCTTCATACATACATATTTCATCTTATGTTGAGGAGACAAATAATGTGGATATAAACCAAATCAAGAGAATTTCTAACTTGCATATCAAAGCAACATTACTCAACTAATAAATTATGATGTTGAGAATGATGAGTATGACAAATCTAATCAAATACACCAATAACAAATGATGTCATATTAGACCCACCTTTTTGTCATTTAAAATATGATGTAAAAAAAAGATGGGTCTTATGACATAGCCCTCTAAATTAGAGCAAAGTCAAAACTAAAAATCTTTAGAAAAATAACTATTAAAATAATGGCCTAAATGCATTGTATACTTTAAGCTATTTGGTGTTAACTTTTGTATTTCAAAAAGCAGCCTCCATCAACTAATCATGACCCTTGTGAAAAATTTTCAACTATTTCACACCTAACATTACCCCTCTCTGTCCCATCATAAAATTTCAATTCTATGTTTTAAAAAATTAATTTACATGGATATTATTCGTTCATAATTCTAATACGATCCTTAGTTTTTTTCTTCACAAATAGGAAGTAAGACTCTTTTATACACGAATTTGCTCATTATATCAGAACCTTTAAACGGCTCAAAATGAATGGATAGTTTTGTTTGTCAAACGTCTAATATTATTGTCTTTTATTATTTGTATTAAATATACATATGTGACTTTTTTAAAAAAATAAAATAAAAACATATGTAACCTAACACCTTTGATTAATCATAATTTAATTTATCCCATTTATAACTAGAAGAAATAACAATTAAAATTTTCAAAGAGATCTAACAACTAAAATAGGATCCGGATGAAATTTATAAGAACCAATCTTATATAAATAGATTTTTTAACTAAAAGATATTTTGTATGTTACTTTTTCCAAAAGATTAATATTATAATTTAGTTTCGTATTTAAAAGGTCTTAAATTTTATTGGCAAAAAAAAATCTAATAAGTTTGTATATTTTTAATTTTGTCTATCAACTCCTTAAATTTTAAATGATGAATAAATTTTTTAACTTTCAACTTATTTTAGGAGGTCCAACATTTGACATTTAACCACTATTATATTAAAAAAAGGTCAACTAACATATTTTAAACTTAACAAATATATTAGACATAAAGTTTAATTTTGTATCTAATATAAGGTTAAACTTTCGAATTAGGATATTCGGTCATATACCACTAAATAAACTTTCTTTTAGAAAAATAGAAAATCATGAAAATATTTTGAAATATAGAAAAGTGGTTCCTCTCCATGTCTTTTAATATCGACAAATCTATCCTAAAATATCATCTCATTTGAATCTTTGAGATATAATGCAATCTTTTTTTCTTTTTTTGAAAAAGCTCAAATTATCTCATTGTTTCAATTTAATAAGGATACCATCGTTTTTTTATTCTACAAGTGTTCCTCTTTTAGTATTGGGAAGTAGATGAAAAACACATCATTGATAACCCAATGCCACAAATCTCCAAGAAACATACCAAGTGTAGCTCCAACAGAAACATACCAAGTGTAGCTCCAACAGAAACCTGTGCAACACTAATGAAGTTAGGGACCAGAAAGACCCAAGCCAAGAGAACGGTCGAGTTAATCTTCCCTCTAGTATTGGACATGCGTCAAGGCTGCCGCTTTGAGTGGTGCCACCATCATGGAAGTGAAAAATGGAGAACCTTTAAGGTTGAATCTGACTGGATCACAAATTTTGAGAAATTTCACTAGAGGTACTAGAAGGAGCGAAACATAAATAGATCGGAGACAAAAGGAATTTAAATGCATGAGATCGAGAAAAAACCAAATTGATTTGATTAAATGACGATGAAGATTTTTCAAGGGAGAGAGATAATCAGATTGTGTTTGCGGTTGGATATGTGTAGGGGTATTCATGGGTTGGTTCGGGTTTGTTCGATTTGGGGATAACCGAATCGCAAATTTTAAAAATGTTCGATACGGTTTCACGATTTTTTGTTTTTTTAATTTTTTAATACTTTTTCAACAAAGAACCCAACTCAACAAATTGAATTCACCTCAAATCTCAATCCTCATCGATAGTTCAAACAAACAAAACAAAGGAAAGGGAGAAAATCCAATTATTACAATAATGTGGAGCTGAAACATGGATAAAATCATCACCAGAGCCAGATTCCAAAGTCAAGAAGGCAAGAAGAATCCAAAATAACAGAATTTCATGAAGAATCAAGCAAAAAAACAAGAACCTAGGAAGCAAAAAATGATAAAGAAGAAGCCAGAGAGAAAGAGACAGTAGTACCTGGATGGATATAAAATGAGACGTGAGTGAGAGATAGAGCGGCGAGAGTGAGACGTGAGTGAGAGTGAAAGGCGACATGCATGGCAGTGAAGAATCGGGGAGTAAGTGTTAGCATAATTACTCCAAATGGCTATTGTCTTTCTCAACCAAAACTCCGAATGTCCTAAGTGGGATCTTTCTCTAGATGAGATTTCAGAAAGATTGATGACTTATTGTTTTGATATATTGGGGACCATAGCCTAAGATCTTTTTATATATTAAGGAATCTATGGCCTTAATTAATTAGATCACATGATAGGCTCAATCTAATAAAATAACCCAATGTGATATATTATTAATCCACATACGGAGATTTAATTATGTCTAACAATCTCCCACTTGGGTTATGTTACTGATTTAATTAAATCATATAAACCTTTCCCCTTTAGTTCAATCTGGTTTATCTCCTGTATTAGTATGGAATCCGAAGGAAATCTAAATCGAGATCCTTTGAATGAACACAACAATTACAGTCTTAAACGAAAACGAACAGATTATGCATAATTATAAAATTACAAGTATGCTACAAGAGAGGAACAAACAAGGGATAAAGTATGCATATCTTTGAAGAACTCTTCTTCAAGTATCCCTCGATCATTCAACAACTTGTTTAATAGCACGAACTCGAATCAACGATGAGAACACGATCTCCATGAACATCTGAATGAACCTCGATCCAAATTGAGTCCAACTCAATCCTCGAACGGAATAGGAACACCACTGCAAGTGTTACCTTGGTATGAGCTCTGTATGATCTTGGATTGAGGAAAGCATGAGGTAGACGATCGAGTAAGTGGGAGATGAAGACTGTCTATCGTATAAATGATGTACTCGATCGTTTGGAAGATGAAATCTATCGTATAGACTTTACTACTCGATCGTTTAGCAACAAGTGAACGAGTAACTATCGTATAGTCAGCTCGATCGTGTATGCTCTCTATGCTATCGCTTAGTAAAATCTTTTTACTTGATAGCCTTTTCCATGAGATTAATCTGGATAACTCAACCACCTAATTTTGGAAAACCGTTTTCCTTTTATCTCACATTACCATAACTTTCAGTAATCTCCCACTCAATTTGATTATTAAAGAAAAAGAATAATTAATTATTATATAATTAATATATTATAAATAAATATGATAACCAACTTATCATATTATATTTATAATCTATAGTTTTAATATTTCATCATATGAAACATATAAACCATAGTTATTTTTCTATTTTATGGTATTTAATATCAATCGTATTTATATTAATTCCTCCAATTAATGTATCTAATACATCATATCAATTATATCACATATAATTAAATTTTCTCTTGTTAATTTGAACACTTCAAACTAACCTAAAATATTATTCTCAACTTAAACCTATTTAGCTACCAAGGGGGCCTTATGGACATGTAGCTTGAAGCTCCAACGGTACGTGAATAGCTGACTAAACTCTTTAATCACGAGATCTACCATCTGTTAACTATTGGTCACTCCACTAAAGACTAATAGCTGCACTCTTCACACTACAGATATATTTCTGTGCCCATTGGATATAACTAGTCAACAGTGCGATGACTCTACACAAATCGCTTGTAAGTATAACTGAGCCAATTTACCGTTTTGCCCCTGTAGTTACATCTAACTCCTTCAGTACCACTGAGTCCTCTCTTCCAAAGAGAGGGTGTGGCCATTATGTTCAAGACTCGGAATCAGCCTTTAAGGGAGAAATTTATTTACTTACCCATGTTTCAAAGAAGAAGTGAATTCTGTCTTGTGTAGCTGAGTTCATAGTTCTCCAATCAGACGAATCCCCAAAAAGGTAGGCTTGTTGAGTTGACAATCTGGCCACTCTCACCCATACTAATCAAAGGACCGCCCTCATGAGCAGGAGTTCCCAACTCACTTAGGATTAAGGTCATGTCATCTATGGTCATCCTAGTGAGATGTTAGTCTCAATTATCAACGATGTTATATAAAAAGAGTAATAATCTTATGATCTGATCTTATACAAACTCTTTGTATAGGATACCCCGCTCGCATGTCTCCACATGATTGGTCAGAATTAGACCATTTGTAGTACTTACAATACTTGTAACATCTACAAAGCGGGTCGTATCCGTAGTGTCACCAGGATAAGGTATCCCTCATTTATCCCTCCACTACAGACCAGGTTATTACTTAGGCATGATCTACTTGTATGTCTCACATACATGCTTAAGTTGCATAAAATAACCACATATCTTAGTTTATTAGATTGAGTAAATGTTTATAAAATAACATTTATTTTATTAATAACAATATGTGTACAAATGTTTACAAACTACGAGACCACGGGAGAATTAAGACACCAATCCCAACAGAATCAAGGCAACTTTTGTCACTACCCTTGTAACTAAACCTTGATCACCAATTCCAATACATTCAATGACATAGATCAAGTATGGATGGATAGCATGACAACTACATGCAAATTGATCTGGATCTTCTTCGTTTCAATTGGTCAATTTTGATGAAAAAAATATGTCGCGTCATTAGCTCGGTTTTTTTCCCCCATTAAGCTTGTTTTGCCTATATCTTCTTCGTTTGAGCTCCAATTTGGGCGATTCAAATTGTATTGGAATCGTTGTTCCGAGCTCTACGCAATAGAAACTTCAAAACACTCAAATTTTCAATAAATAAAAGTAGGTTTGTTATCATTAAAATATTAATTAATTAAAATTAATTAATTTAAGGATAAGGGTAAAAAAGCCAATAACCTCCCACTTTTTGATGATGACAAACAAGTCAAAGAAAAAATGAAATCCAAATAGGTGTGATATATGAAATATATTCTTGATGCATAAGTAACACACATATAATTTCAATTCACTTGAACATAAAGAATATATTCAATAACAATATGCTTTCATTTTTCTTATTACCTCTCCTCCTTTTGGAATCTATAAAAAAAATGATAATTAAGAAAAGTAAAACATGAAAGTTCTCTGTAAAACATGAACACCTATTTGCATTTCTTCTATTATTTACATGCCTTCTAAAAGAAATATAACAAACAACAACATTATAAAATCTAGAGGCATCATAAAGAATCAACCAAGTTTAGGCTAATTCTATTTAAGATTATTTTCATAAATTTCTCCCCCTTTGAAATCAATTGAACACTCCCCTTAATAAGGGACAAAAAAATATTAACATATAATTCAATTTGAGGGTAGAAATATCAAATAAATTTTCAAGACATAATTTTACTGGAAGTACAATAAATCCCCTTAAAGGATAAACAATAAGAAAAAGAGAGGCACACATCAATAAACTAATATGAGAATTATTTTCATTCCAACGTGAAATTCATATATGAAAGTGTATAACTCCCCCTAAAATCAAGCAATCTCCTTCTAATAGAAATATGTCAATAAAAACCAAGGAGATAAAATCGATCATGTAAAATTCAAATAATCGAGATACCAAAATATCAAATATTATAATATAAACACAAATTGTTGAAAAACAAATAAAAGCAAAACAACATATTAGCAAATACAAATATAAGCATGATATCAACATAACCAATTTTGAACAAACATGCTATTGGAGATCAATAAAGTGACAATTTTATAAAAACTCCTCCTATGAAAAGGAATTTAACAACTCTTCAAAACAACATGCTCTAAACACATTCTTTTCAACATTGAATAAAAAAAATGGATAACTTATGCTCAAAACCCATTTAATAAACTCTAGTCAATTTCATCCAAAAGAATAAAACATATCTTAAGTATCAAAACAATGACAATCTTTTGCAAGACTCAATATCCTTTTGCTCAAAACTTTTCAAGAAAACACAAGGATAGAACAAGCATTTAATTGGCCAAAAAATCAAATAATAAGCGATATAGATAAATACCAAATACATAGATATTCAATCATTTCTCATGGACATTGAATTCTATATCCAATATAATTCAAGGAAACAAAATTTGAACTTTCCAAAACCATTTAAGAGATATAATTTATATAAAGATACCAAAAGCATAATTATCTCAAGAATAAAAAAAAAATGTTACCAAATATGCAATTTTCTTTGTTGGATTCAAGCAAATTTTTATTTTTAGTTGCTCTAATTTGAAATCCAAACAATCATTTGCTTCTTGAGCTACACCTACAAAGAAAGCTCAACAAAAAAATTTTTGGTACCCATTTCTTGGGCCTTCATGGTTATTGAGCAAGGACTTTGGAACCCATTTCAAATTAATTCCAAAACAACTATAATTTGTTTTTGGCAAATAACAAGCATGATATTTATAACCAATTTTGCCACAAAAATAACATACATCATTGGACAAGAATTTACTTTTAACGAGTGGAATTTTCACAATTTTTTTCTCAAATAAATTCTTCCTTGAAGCATTTTTCAATTTAAAGCAATTTGGTCTTATATGATTTTTAGCTCCACAAAAATAACAAGTAGGCACAAAATTTGATTTTTCATGCATAGATCTACCTTTTTCATGCTTAGACATAAAATTCACATTATGAACACATTTTAGTCTAACATGATTTCGTATATGAAAAATTTCTTATTTAACAAAATTAGGCACATTGGATAAAGAATTATGAGACATACAAGGGATAGTTTTAACAACAATAGTCCTAGAACTAGATGAAGAATTTTCATTCACATTGTTTAATCCCTTTTTGTTATTAAAAGGCTTTCCCACATTAATAATCTTATCCAATTTTTTTGTACCAATAGTCATCTTTTTAGTAGACTCTTTTGCAATTTCAAGCTCTTTATTAACAAGTCTTTCTCTTTAAGCATATGCAAAAGATTATTTTTCTCATCAATATCTCATTCAAGAAATTTAATCTTGTCAACAAGAGAATATTTGTCTTTTTCTAAAGAAGTATTGCTAGTTTACAACTCAATAATTCTATTTTTCAAATTAGCAATTTCGTCACTTAATTCCAAAAAGTAAGATTCAAATTTCTCATTTTTATTTCTCAAGTCAATCAATTCAATTTTCATTTCACATAATAAAGATTTGAGCTCATCATTCTCAATTTCAAGAAATTTAATCTTATCAATCAAAAACATTTTTCTCATCGCAAAGAAAATCATGCACCAACACATCGCATGGATCCATTTTTCAAACGTGTATTTTCATCTATCAAAGATTTATTTTCAATAGACAAAGCCATAAACTTCTTTGAGAGTTTTATATATTTAGAGCTAACTTATTCTAAATCATATTCCATATCTTCAAAAACATCATGTAGCTCATCATAGAACGGGATTCATTATTTACCTCATTTTCATCACCGAAATCTTTATTCGAATGAGCCATTAAGCACGAAGAAGATCCATCACATTTTTCTTTTTCTACTTTATGAACTTTTTCTTGAGTTTGAGAATTATAATTCTCCTCCACATCAAATAAATCATTAATACTACAAAGAGAATTTTCTACACTATACATATTATCAAGAAAGTGTTAAATATCATATGCATATTCAAAATGTAAAATTTTGTAACATATTTTTCTATCCAATGCACAATATATGATGTTTATGGTTTTGGTATTAAATATGAGCAACTCATTATTTAATTTTAATTTGATAAATCATGCTCACAGACATACACAACATTGAAATCCATAGCAAGCATAAATGTTTTCATTCTAATTTTTCATACATCATAATTTCTATTTCAATCAAAGTATGAGGGTCTATCAACACAATGATTTTCTAAAATTGTCATAAAACACCATCAATTAAGCTTTTAAATAATTTTTCAAAATATTAATATGATGCTTTAGGTATCAAAATAATACTTGAAAAATAATTTACGTAGAAGAGTTACATACCAATTGTAGGATCGGTACAAACCTAGAGGGGGTGAATAGTGTTTAATCAAACTAATTAAAACATTTTACTAATGTGAGCCCAATTAAACAAATTAACAAACTTTTTGCTAACAATAAATTTATACAAATAATTTCATTTTGAATTAAACAAGAAATTAACCATCACACTTTAAAGCACAATTTTTAAATATAATAAACAGTTGGTAAAGGATATATAAATTTAAGAACTACCAATCAAAATAAACATATATGAGCAATTAAATTTAAGGGAAAAAATTGCAAATAATTTCAAGTAATAAAATTTTAGAACAAATTAATTACAAAATTAAATAGTTTAAGGAATAGAGAAATTGACACAAAGAATTTTATAGTAGTTCGGCACAACCAGCCTGCATCCACTTCACAAGCTCCTTTTGAGTTTGTCACTCAAACTTGACTCTTTTCACGACTTAGAATCGAACTGTTACAACATTCTTTTTTTGGGTGCAAAAACAAACTCGATCCTTTCCACGGTTGAAGATCAAACCGTTACAACTCTTTTTTCGAGATCAAGAGCAAACCTTAATGAATTTAAAATGAAACATAATATGAGGAAAACTCTCTCAAAGAGTAGATTTACAAATTAAAGCTCTCAATGAATCAATCCTCATAACTTAAAATATCTCTTTCAAAAAGAAGATGAAAAGAAGAAAGCTGAAGCTTGGAGAGAGCATCAAGTGAAGCTTTGTATTTTTGGAGAGGATTGAAAATTATGAAAATTGTTCTAAACATTTGGAGAAGAATATGAGTTTAAATAAATAAGAAAAATTGTTAAAAACCATATTTAATTTGGACTATTGGATCTTGGAAAAGAAAATTGAATGGTAGAAATTTAAACTCAAGTTAGACACAAACATAATATATATAATAATATATATATTTTAAAATCATTTTCTTTTGAAACCTGTTCATCATGTGTCCAACTAACCGTTAGATACAAACATAAAATAATATTAAAATTTTTTTCATTTTAAAATCAATCCAAAAATAAAAAATCTAACCATGTGTCATTCCTCCTTCAAGTGGCACATTTCAATTGGTCCATTTTGATGGAAAAGAAATGTCACGTCATCAGCTCGGGATTTTTTCGTTAAGTTTGTTTTGCCTATATCTTCTTCGTTTGAGCTCCATTTAAGCGATTCAAATTGCGTTGGAATCCTTGTTCCGAGCTCTACGCAATTCACAATTCAAAATATGTCATGTTATCATAAAAATATTAATTAATTAATTAAAATTAATCAAAAAGCCAACACGTTCAAATCTTTTTACATTGAATTTTCACATCATTTCACATCTAAATTAGATTGATGTAAGTTTTATTTTTTTACCATCTAAAGCTTTCAATTCTAAGAAACAAAATTGATAAAAATAACATATTTATTTTAATTTCATCAAACATTTTTCCATTGAATTTTCACATCATTTCATTTCAAAATTGAATTGATGTGAGTTTTGCTTCTTTTACCGTCTAAAGTTTTCATTACCAAGAAAAAGACTTAGAAAACTATGGTCATAAGCAATAGTAATACACAACAAAACTATGGTCAAGGTACTAATTCTTACTCATATTATAATGGTCCTTCAAAACTTGACCATAACAAAAATTTCCAACCTAACTTTCCATCGAACGGCTATTATCCATCTAAAAGAGGAAAATCATCGACCAATGAGATGTATTCATCAATAAGATCTATATGTTTGCCATATGAATCCTATCAATTTCATTTAAGTAACTATCTTTAGCATTTTTAATATAGGATGACTTGGGAGCAATTACATAGTTTTTACCTGAATTATCAAGATTCTGGATTAGATGTTCCAAGTCCAAGGTCATCTTTTTGGTATTAGACATGTAGGTTTTATGATAAATAATTTACAATTATTTTGTATACAAACATTTCACGTCCTTTAATTTTGCAATTAGTTGTCAATATTTGATATTATTGTGTAATTATTTTTCCATTTCTTTTTTAATTTTTTGCTCTTGCATCGACATTTACACAGATATTTGCACTATACCTCTAAATATTATCTTACTTTATGGAAATGATGATTAAAAATGGTCAAATATAGTCCAATTAGGTCACAATCAAAGTTTCACGGCTAATTATAACAATTTCCATCAATTTTCATAAAGTTTCTTGAAATTTCCATCGATATCGATATTTTCATAAAATTGAGACTCGATATTTCCATCAATCAATATTTTGAACCTTGTTTTTTTACTGCTGCTACTAATAATAATAATAAGGGAAAAAAATACACTTTTAGTCCCGAAGATTTGAAGTTCATGTCTATTTGGTCCCCCGAAGTTTTAAAACAAATACATTAGTCTCTCACGTTTGTTAAATACTTCTAAATGGTCTCTGATTTAACTTTAAGTTAACAGAATGCGTACTAGACCGTTATATGTTAACGTGGACGTTAATTGTAATCGACGATGTGTCATTTTTATTGGATTAGTTAGAAAATAAATTAAAATTTAACTTAAAATATAAGGAAAAGTTATTTAAAATAGTTAAAAGGTTTAGAAAATATTTGTTCATGTGCCCTAGCCTCTACTTGTCGTATGAATAGAAATTGAACCGTCAGTGGTGTTGTCGATGTGTCGTCTCTCCACTATCAGTTAGTGTCATGTATTTTCATAAATATTATAAGACTTTTCAAGTGCATGTTTTCTTTCTCTATAACATATAACACAAATTTTCTTTAGTTAAATGTTGGTTTAGTGTCCTCTCCAATTCTTGCTATACAAAATTTCTTTTTACATAATGTGAGTTTTTGTTCAACATGTTTTAAATTAATTGAAGTTGAAACCAATTTATAACAATGTAGCACGATAGTTCATATATCAAGTTCGATTTTGATGGTTTAATTAAACTTTTCCTTCATCATTTTTTTCCTTTTTAAATAATTCACCTTTTATTCCATAGTTAATGAAAATTTAATTTAATTATACATCATTAATTCTAATTAATGTCCACGTCAACACATAACATCTAGTAGGTATTCCGTTAACTTAAATTTAAATCAAGGACCATTTACAAATATTTGACAAACATGAAGAACTAATGTGTTTGTTTTGAAACTCAAAAGACCAAATAGACATGATTATGAACTTAGAGATGTTCACAGGACAGGGACAGGTCATTTCATTTCTCATCCTTATGAAATTTCTCGTGAGGATTTCACGGGGATCGAGTTTCCCATTGGGGAAAAAAGTACTCGTTTGTTTTTTTAATTTTTATTCTTTTCTTAAACTTTTAATTTTATTCTCAACCTTGATAAAATTTTATATACTAAATCGATAATTTTCAATACATTTTTTAATTTAAAAACACTATAAAATTTACCAATAAAAACAATAATTTTTATATGCAAATATATAATTTAAATATTCAATCTTATAATTTCTACAAATGAAGATTTAGATATTATAAACCTAACCCTTCAACTTAAATATTATAATATTCATAGTCTTAAAAAGAATAAAGTTTTAAATATTAAAAAAATGTATCGAAGTATAATAACATTGATATAAAAATTAGAAAAATCTAATTATTAAAGTTATTAAAATATTATAAATAAGTGGATCGACGTACGTGTGTGTATATATAGAGAGATGAAAATAATATATATATATATATATATATATATATTTCTTTTAAGTCGGGGTCGGAGATGGGGAATGTAATCCCCATCCCCTTCTCTATTTAGTCAATAGGGAAAAACTTCTCCCATGCTCCCTCCCCATTTTCTATCTAATCGGGATTTTTTACCTCTTTTGAGACGGACATCTCTACCTGAACTTCAAATCTTTATGGATCAAATGTATATTTTGCTCCAGTAATAATAATAACATTTTTGGTTGAAATAAAATATCTTTAATAATACGTGGAATTAGAGATCTAGAAGGAGGGCCCACTTGTGTCACTCTCATTTAAACCCGCTTCGCCGGCGCGTGATTTATTGGCCACATGTTTGAAGTATACGCGCAATTGACTCTCCAACATATATATTTTTTTTTAGGAAAAGCAACCTTTCTGTTTTTGAAATATTCAACAATGTAAATCAAAACGGTCACATAGCTATAAAATTGCCATTTGTTATGTTAAAATTATTTTTACCATTTTTATAATTATTATCAAACATATTCTTAATGATTCAAAATCTTTTTTAATGAAATGAAAATTATATTTAAAAATATTAAATTAAATATTAAATTAATTTTGATTCATTAAAGACATGTCTCATAATGACTTTAAAATTGACAAAAGTGATTTTGACTCTCCAACAGTTTTTTGACAATTTCAAAGTCACTCTCGAATCTGCACTTAATAGTTATCTCTGTTAATTTAGACCCTATTTCGTAACTATTTGGTTTTGATTTTTTTTTTTTTGAAAATTAAGTTTATAAACACTACTTTCACCTCTAAAATTCTCCTTTAGTTATCTATTTTACCAATAGTTTAAAAAATCAAGTCAAATTTTAAAAATTAAGAAAAATAGCTTTGAAAAATTTGTTTTGAATTTTGAAATTTGGTTAAGAATTCAATCACCATACTTACAAAAAATATGCAAATTATGGTAAGAAATGAGGAAGAAATAGACTTAATCTTCAAAAACTAAAAACAAAAAAACGAAATAGTTACTAAATGGGAATTTATTTTTTGTTTCACCGGTTCTTTAAAGCAAAATAATATGGGAATATTCAAATTTTCAACTTTTTGATTAAGTCTATAAATTTAACCATTTTTTAGTTCAATGATTATCTCTCTCTAGTATATAGGTTTATTTATTTATTTTTTTTAGAAAAAGTTACATCTCTATATACCATAATCTTTTATAATTTTCTTAGTATAATAATGATAGGGTAAGAGATCGAATTTTGGCCAACTTGAGCTTAAATAAATTAATTAAGACACTATAAAAAATTTAAATATATGTCGTTGATATGTATGTAAATTGAATGATTCGACATGGTTAAAAATTTAACCAATAACTCTTATATATCATATATAATCAATCAATAATAACCAATATGCATATAAATACTAATAATAAGATTTATAATTATTAATTTATTAAATTTTCATATAAAAATTATATAATATATTCGTAGGAAGTCTTGAAATTGATATCAATGTTGATATTTGAATGCTTGCAAAAAATGATGGAGATTTTGGCCTCTAACATGTTGCTTGTTGATCTATTTAGATCTACCTATTAAATTGTTGATCTTCTCGAAGAGAATCCAAAGTCTTGAAGTCTTTATACTCTATGTGTCTTCACAACTTGTATTCAAAATAATTAGATCCATATTTCAATCTTTAGGGAGTCTTCCAACTTCCTTTCTTTGCCTGGTTTTTAATTGGATGATAGTGACATTATTTGATCTATTAACTATTAAGTTGATATTAAATAGGAGTGTATATGGATTGGATTGGAGGGATTTTTTAGACCAATCTAAAAGTTCGAGTTGGCTACCGAAATGACTCGAATGAGATATCCAGCCGAACCCAACTCAATCCTTAAAATTCGGATTGGGTTGAATTGGATTGTTGAGTTGGAATGTGAGACATCAAAAAAGGAGATCTGGATTATTTTCTTTTAAAAATAGAAAAAAGCCAGAGAATGGAAATCGACACCCTGAAGATCGAGGGGGAAGGCGCAAATGAAGGAAAATCATGAGGCAACAATGAAATGGACAGAGACAAAGCTTTTTTGTGCAATGTCTGAGGGACGACGACGAGAGAGACATGCAAAAAGAGGCCTGAGAGATGCATGAAGAAGGAGACGACGGTTAGAACTAAGAGAGATGAGATTTGATGATGCATAAAAACTAAAGAGGGAGATAACGGAGAAAAGTGAGAGAGATGAGGCCTAAAGAACGCGTAAACTTGAAAAGAAATCAAAGAGGGGAAGGAGGTGTGAGGATGAGCGGCAATAAGTGGAGGATAATATAAAACCTTAAAGTTATAATATAGATAGATAGATAGATATATATATTACTAGTAATTCGGGTTGGGTTGGGTCAACCCGAAATTTTAAAAATGCAACCTGAAACCCAACCAAACCTTTATTATTTGGATTGGATAGTTCGGGTTATTCGAGTTGTTGGGTTATTTGAACACCATTGTTATTAGATAACTCAACTTCAATAGTATTTACTATTATGCACATTATTGAAGTTTGTTCGTTTATTGAGAAATTTCATCTTACAATTCTACACCACCAAATAAAAACTTTCTTAATTCTAACTATTGACTCTAGACTTCACAACTCAACCCCAAATGCCTCCTTTAAGTTTTTTGTCTTTAAAATTTAAACTAGTCATCTCCAATAAAGTAAAATTAAACTCCTAAACTTTGGGTGTTGTATCAATTTAAATCATGACCTAATAATTGTATCAATTTAAATTTTGGACTTTGGAGATTGCATCAATTTAAACCCAAAATTAATAATTGTATCAATTTTAAACTCTGTATTAATTTAAACCCTAAACTTTCATAATTGTATCGACTTAAATTCTCGATTATGTTTTATTTGAATACACTTATGAATGATCAAGGTTTAAATTGATACACGGCTATAAAAATTTAGGGTTTAAATTGATATAATTATTAATTTGTGATTCAAATTGATACAAATCACAAAGTTCAAAATTTAAATTGATATGCCATCGAAAATTTAAAATTTAAATTGATACAAATTTTAAAATTTAAGAATATAAATTGATATTTGCTCCCGGAAATAAGAACTAAAACCTAGGAACTCCATTTCAATATTACAGCGCCAGCCTGTAGACTTTTGACCTCTTCTAATTATTTTCTTTCCCCTTTTGTGGTATTCTCGAAACCCATCCAAAAGTCTTCTGACTCTTCTCCAATGGAAATGTCATAAAATTATTAATCACAATATATATATATATATATATTATATTAATTTAGTCATTTCATTCCCAAATGAAATCATCTCCTTCGACGGCTCACCTAAGCCTAAAACTTATTAATCTTTCCATTTAATCTTACCTATTAAACATTCAATTACTTCCCCTCAATTCGTAGTCCTATAACTATTTCCCTTCATTGATCTTTTCAGTTTCCCTAAATTCAACATTCATGGAGTTTTTCACATATCCCACTTCTAAATTTCTAACCAAACCATTCTAGTTTCAATTACAATCGAAATTGGGCTGATTCTCTCATCTGGGTCTTCTTCAAAAACTTCCAAACCCTTGAATTCGAGTTTATTTCTTCATCATTTTGCAGAATCTCGACATGGGTCCGTCGGAGAAGGAGCTGAAAGATATAATGGTGAGTCAACTGCCAGAGACTGTTAGGGAAATTTCAGGGCTTCCCGAGTACAACGGCGTCTGTAAGAAGATGTATGGGGACCTGATTCGAAGGGTCAAATTATTGAGCCCTTTGTTTGAGGAATTAAGAGATGGAGAAGAAGAACTCGGATTCGATGTTCTTAAAGGCTTGGAGTTGCTTAAAACTGCTTTGGATTCTGCTACAGAGCTTCTTAAGTCGGTCAGCCGAGGAAGCAAGCTATTTCAGGTATTGATTTTGTTTTCCTTTCTTGTATGTTCTTGTTCTGAACTTCTCTGTTTGGTTGTTGAGAATCTGAGATGATTATTAAACTAGAAATTCGAAGTATCAATTTGTAGGTAATCTGTGATGGTAATTTTCATAATGTTAACAGGAAATTACTTAGCTGATCTATCTGTTTTTTGTTCTGTGAATAACTGAAATGGTCAATTGTTTCAGAAGATTTTGATTGTTGTTCATATATGTTCCGTTGTTTGAAGAAGAAAGTTATGTTAATTTGGATTTCTTGATTGTAATCTCTAGCTTAGAAGATTTTCTGTGGCTTCTGTGATTCTTTATTTGATCGGGTATTCAATGTGGGCTGAGTAATTTCTAGAATGTCATCTACTTTGACAAGTGAATATCCGCTATCAAGAAGTTGTTGTCTTGAACTTGTTATCATAATTCATCAAATGCTTTATGGAATTTTCTTTCTCCTTTTGGGTATCAGGCTTCGCAGTTGGAGAAGATTGTACTTGAGTTTCATCATATGACGGAAGATATTGAAGCAGCACTCAGCAAGCTTCCCATCGACAAGCTTGGGATCTCGGACGAGGTTCGAGAACAGGTACAGTTATTACCTCCATGAATCTCATTGAACATCAAATTTGCTATTTTCTCTTTGTTTGGAGTTTTTCCCCGAGAGAGAGTTGGGGACTGTCATTTTAGTACCAAATTTTGATTAGTTGAGTTGGATGAGATATACACTTATACCAATCGATGTATTGACGGTTAACTGCTGATTTCATCTGTTTCAGACTGAACTTGTTCATGCACAATTCAAACGAGCGAAAGAGAGAATAACTTTAGCTGATGCACAGTTAGACAAGGATTTAGCCATATTACAGGAAGAAAAAGATTCTGATCCTACAATATTGAAGAGACTTTCTGAAAAGCTGCATCTTCGAACTATAAACGATCTAAAGAAAGAGTCACTAGCGATCCATGAGTTAGTGACCTCAAGCGATGGAGATCTCGAGGACGTTTTTGGAAAAATGTCATCTGTTTTAAAGAAGCTGAAGGATTTTGTACAATCAGAAAACCCAGAAGTTGAAACTTCTCAAGACGAAAAAACTACAACCATTAAACACAGATCTCCCGTCATCCCAGACGATTTCAGGTGCCCTATATCTCTTGAATTGATGAGGGATCCGGTCATTGTCTCCACCGGGCAGGTGAACACCGAAACTGATGGATGCAATGCAAATGTTTTCTTATTTTTCTTATTGTTATGCTTATTAATAGACTGTTTTGTGACCTTTTGTAGACTTATGAGAGATCCTGCATTCAGAAATGGTTGGATGCAGGGCACAAAACTTGTCCAAAATCTCAGCAGGCTTTATCACATACAGCCTTAACACCAAATTACGTTTTGAAGAGTCTAATTGCTTTATGGTGTGAGAACAATGGCGTTGAACTGCCAAGGAAGCAAGGTAGCTGTAGAAACAAGAAACCCGGAAACAATGTTTCAGACTGTGATCGGGCGGCCATCGATACCTTACTAGTAAAACTGGTAAATGGATCTCCAGAACAGAAAAGATCAGCTGCAGGTGAGCTCCGGTTACTAGCGAAGAGGAATACGGATAACAGAATTTGTATTGCCGAGGCAGGAGCCATTCCATTCCTTGTCGAACTATTATCCTCAAATGATACTAGAACCCAGGAGCATGCAGTTACAGCATTATTGAATCTTTCAATCAACGATGGTAACAAAAGAACTATTGTCAATTTACGAGCCATACCCGCTATAGTAGAAGTGTTGAAAAATGGCAGTATGGAGGCAAGGGAAAATGCAGCTGCAACCCTTTTCAGCTTATCAGTAATAGACGAGAATAAGGTTGCAATCGGAGCAGCTGGGGCAATTCCTGCTCTTATTAGTTTGCTACAAGAAGGGACTCCGAGAGGGAAGAAGGATGCTGCCACTGCTATTTTCAATCTTTCGATCTATCAGGGAAATAAAGCAAGAGCAATAAGGGCAGGCATTGTGAATCCACTTATGGGATTTCTGAAAGATGCTGGAGGTGGAATGGTTGATGAAGCTCTAGCCATTCTAGCCATTCTTGCAACTCACCATGAAGGAAAGATGGGAATAGGGGAAGCTGGGCCGATGGCAATTCTGTTGGAGTTCATCAGAACCGGTTCTCCACGGAACCGGGAGAATGCTGCTGCGGTGTTGTGGTCGCTTTGTAGTACTGATTTTGAGCAGTTGAAGCTAGCTAGGGAACATGGTGCAGAAGAGGCATTAAAGGAAGTATCTGAGAATGGCACAGACAGAGCAAAGAGGAAAGCAGGAAGCATTTTAGAACTCTTTCAACGCTTTGATGGACAATCAGCTAATCTATAAACAATTTGGCTATTAATTTATTTAATCAACTGGGGGTTATAGAAATCAAGTCAATGCCATCTTGCCCTTGTAATTACAAGGCATTAAAAGTGAAGGTACCATCACTTTTTTTATAATGTAATATATTTTATTGTATTTATGATTAAGGAATTCTATTTTTGTAGTTTGAATTTTTGGTGAAGAAAGTGCAACAAGGTCCTGCAGAATAAGATTTCATGCCCATTATAAGCAGTTATTTTGAAGCAATCTAAAATGGAAAGTAAAATTATTGAAAATAGATGATTCTTTACACTGTTGGGATCAAATATATGGAGTATACAGCCTGCAAGAACTTATACAAACCAACACTCAGGATTGTCACGAATAACCAATCTCGATAAAAAGAAAAAGAAATGATAATTTAAAGGAGCAAAAAGAAAAGGAGAACGAACATAATGAACTCTTTTGAGAACCATCGATCTGGATGAAGATAACTGTTATACCGCAATACCAAACAAACCAACAGCTGATTTTCGGTTCTTGCAGGTCATATTGATTAAATAGCTCTTAGAAGATGTATGGAGTAATTTTTTTAACAGAAAAAGAAAATCACAATTAGCCTAACTTCTCCACGAATGTTTCAGTCAAGGAATTGCCACTAACAATCTTTGTGGTACCAACTATCAACTCATAGGCCATTCCTTCCTGCAAGATGAGAACAATCGAACGAGAATTTCAGGGTGAGAGCCCTAAAAATAAACATATACCGAAAACGGTGCATCTGAGATTTTCCCAAAGTCACAGGGATATCTTTATCCACTAGATTTAATCGAGCATAAAACTCATCAGTATTCAACAAGGCAGCTACGACAGATATCCTTTATTCTTAGTTAAAGATGGCTGAATGAAATGGCTTAGCACGTTACTATGTTACTGCCCTAGGTTTCTCTTTCTTTCCCTTTTTACTTCCCCTCTCATTTATTTGTTCGTATATGATTATGACTAACTCTTACAAGTCTTTTACAAAGTTATAACTGTAAGTGACAAACATGACATGAAACAACGTTGTTTCTCTCTTCTTCGGGAGGGGGGAAGATTCAAGTAAAATGTTGTCATTAATGAACATGTATACCAACTTAATTATAGATACATGATATTTAACTTGTATTGTTTCACTTATTTGAAGGCTTCTGGAAAAAAGGGGGTGTAATTGTAAATAAGACACTACTTTGTGTAACATGAATAGAGGGGCAGAAGCGAAATGATGATAACTTAACACAAGAATAGTTTTAAAAGACCGAGTTTGTTCATTGGTGATAGTGTGACGCCCTATAAGATTTTAACTTTCAGATATGGGAAGGGTTTTTTGAATTATATTTGATGATTAACTTAATATTAAAAAATATATATATATTTCTAACCCATATTAACTGTCAAACAAGCATACTATTTAAATCTAGCTTTCTAAAACCATACAAGAAAACCAAAATTTAATAGACAAGTTGATCCCATACCTGACCACTGAGAAATCGAAGAGCAGAAATCTCAGCAAATGTTACTCCTCCAATAAAAACAACGAGTACAACTGTGCGCCTTCCATCTGTCACTCTGAGAAGTTAAGACATTTAATTGTCAAAGCCAAATCAATGAAATCGTCACTTGTGCATTATGAGGAAACAACCATTAATGAAAGTTTCCATCCTCGGTGTTCTTTAGCACAATAATTGTAAAAACAAGTATCATATATTGACCAACACAGAACAAATTCATAACCAATCTATCAATGGTACTGAAGTTCACTTCTTTGACAACAAAACTTCACTTTTCTGTATCCATACTGGTTTAATCATGGTCAAATAAGACGGACGTTACAAAACCAGAGGTCCAGAACACCGTTCTCCAGTTAAGGTATAATAACTTATGTAAGGTGGCTGCACTTAATTGCGTTGTCTTGTTGTCTGTATTTTGGCCGATTCTCCTGTCCTGTTTTTAGAGAATTGTGGCCATTGAGATTAGAGAGTTATGGCCATAAACGGATTAGTCGTTTTAGTTTAGGTAACTACATGGCCAGCTGAATTAATGCTGCCGCTAGTTTTTTCTTCTTTCTTCTTTCTTTTTTTTTTTTTTTTCTTTTTTCTTTTTTCTTTTGAGAAACCAAACTTTCAATGGGGAAAACCAAATCTAATAAAATCTTATCACATTAATCTTACACCAATACTTCAGCATACATATTGACAGAGTTTAGACTTACTTATCATTACTGGCTGAAGCCCCTTGCAACGTATCATAGGATGAACTGCTAAGGAATCCACCCTGGATTTCGAAACCAAAATAATTATGAAAAATAAGCCAAGAGAAGAAGGAAAAGAATTGCAAACAAAACAATCGTAAAGACAAAATTACTGACTCTCTTTGTTTCTGAATGAGGCCCAGGTAATAACTTCAAAATTTCTTCAATAGGACGCCTGATATACCCAGGCAATGAGATTAATTTCGCAAAATGGAGGTAAATAATATCCAAAATACAAAAATTTATGCACATACAAACAGAGATATAGTAGATACTGAGCGAAATTGAGGATGACAACAAAATAATTAATGGGAAAACACAGTTGGCAAAGGATAACAATTTATGAAATTTGTGACAATCCCCACCCGAAGAGCTTACAGAAACCAAATTCAATTAGAGTTAAATACAAAATAACTAAGAATGAGATCGCTAATATGAACAATATCTATTTTTTTTTCCTTTCCTTCACAATATTCATTGTTGTGCAACTAAAAAAGCAAAGACAACATCCCCCCCAACACAAAAAGGAGGCTTACCATCCAGATCTTACAGCTTGTTGGACAAGACGAATGCTAAGAGGTGCATATCCAGAAAAGACATAGGCAATATCAGTCGGGCTGAAACATAATAAATAGAAGTCAAATTCATGACGGCCAAAGAGGCAGATGTTTTGAAAAAAAATCTTTTGCACAGCATACGATATTACGAGTTATAGATGGTTGAAACAAAGATCATACGCAATTCTAGACTGGAATCTCAGAGGTGCCAATTACCAACAATTGTTAAACATACCGCATGCAAATGAATAAAATGATAGCTGTTCCTTCTTTTATTTCATTACTTAGAATATGGCCAACTCCACACTTAAAAAAAATAATACATTTGTTCATCAATGCATCATCATTTTTATAATTCTAACACCGCTTTAAATATAGAGTAGACGATTCCTTTGCTACATTTTTATATTGAGGCATAAGAAAATTTTAATTAAGGAAGCAATATGGTAACAAGGAGGACATGTACCAAATGAAAAATGGAGCCTTAAATGCTGGAAGCCGTAAATGAAGAGAAATTCTAAAATGGAAAGAATAAGATAAAGCTTTACAGGCTTTTAAAATTCAACATCGGTTAAATTAGAAAAAAGCATTCATTCCTTTTCAATACAACAAAAAATAGCTACTTTAAGGTAAGTGACGGGGTGGCATAGAGTCTAAAATATAGTTCTCCTACTGACCAGATGACTCATTAGTTTAATACTAAAATGATTCCAACATTGTTGAAAAGATATCACATCTTGCTATCATACAGAACTTAAATGAAAAAAATCAAAAGCAAAAATGTTGCTGCATGTTGATCTGCAGGTGCCTTGAGATTATTTAAGCGTCCAACTATAAACAATTGGTAACAAGATGAAGAAGAATAATACTTCACTGTGTTTGTGTCCTCTACAACAAGTTGCAGACCACGTTTGATAGTTAGCCAGTTGCTTTTTGACTCCTGCAAGGTATAGACCGTAACAATCATGGTTTAAAATTATCATTGATGGCGTCTTGGCCATTTGAAAGTGAACCACAAATTTCCTAAATCTAGATGAAGAGGCTCAACCTGTTTTTTAATTAATCCTGCTTTCTCCAAGTTATTCAATGTACCCATGTGTTCAAACCCATAGCTATGAAGTAGCTCTCTCCTAATAAGGCAGAAGCTGTGTAAGACACCAAGAGTACCCTAACTAATAGAAAGAAATAAAAATCTGACTGGGATAATTCTCTTACCTCAAGTAGTCAAAATGCCTTTTAGGTAAACCAGAATTTGTAACAGAAAGCAAGATGAGAAGACGGAGGACTTTAACAAGGGGCTCCTGCTTATGGATCAGTTCTTCAATGTACTCAAAACATCTGCACGCAGAAACTATAACATTTTCACCAATATATAACACATAACATACATGAGGGGTAGACTAGTAATAAATGTATTTTCAAGATAACTAAGACAGCTTCAAAAGTTGTACTTAAAAATTATTTCCTATCTTAAACAAAAAAAGAGATTTTTTTCACCACGAAAATGTGTTGGACAGGGCACTTGTAACATTTTTTTCAGAGAAAGCAGAAAGCAAAGGAATAAGTGGTAGTTTTCCAAAGTAACTATTCAAAAGAAACACAACACACAAAGATGTTCTAAATAATTTTTAAAATAATAACTACTTAGCAAGTCTAGAACATAAATACAGAGGAAAAACAGCAAGTACCAAGTATATGTGAAGTTGAAAAGATAATTGACTTTTAAAAAGTCAACATAAACAAACTTCAAAAGTACCATAAAGAAGAACAAACAATCAATACATTACACAACATACATGATAAATAGCTTTGTCATTTAGACTTCAACAACTAGATTTCTACACTTTAGTTGGCCATATGAGCACGAGCATAAATAAATCCATCATCAAATACAAAAAATAAAGCCTTTGATATTTCTTTTGCAAGAAGTCAACCAGCACATTTCATGTTAAAAAAAATTCAAATGTAAGCATGAGTTTAGTTTACATGTCATAGCTTTCAGCTTCAATAATTGTGTGTTCCATGTCAAGCTGCCCAAGAAAGGATGCCTTTGATGTGAACGTCGACAAGTGTTGAGCCAGGTTAATGTGCCTCTAGAAATAAATTGTGGCAAATAATAATTTTATTATCATGTAAAATGCCCCTTGATAAAGTCTTCAAGGAAGGAAAAAAAAAAAAAGAAAACGTAGGAGGTACTCACTGTCATTTCTGGCAACGAATTAAGCTTTTTAACAAAGTCTTTCAACTCAGAAACGGACTGTGTCTGTATTTGACACGAACTACCAATTAGAGTTTGTTGCAAAAGCTTTTCCTTTTTAATTATATGAGTCAGTTGAAATAGATGTGTAGGTTGACAATAAACAGCTTACAGTAGTTGACATCTCTGCATAGTCCTGCTTCATGTTCATAGCTTTTTGACGTAGAATCTGCAATTATGCTGAAGAAAACAATTAAGGAAGTGGAACTTCAAGAAAGGGAGTAATAACAATATCACATGCAAACTTCAAAAGAAGGGATGGCGGAGAAAAGAAAGTTAACTACAATCCACTAAATAGAGTTAATAAAACTAGATCAACCTGGACAACCACTTCGAAGTTGAGATCCCTCGTCTCCTTATACAGCTTGTCACTAGAATTACAAGTAAAGAAAGAAATAAACATAAGTTTTAAAATTAATAGTGAGATAGCTGCCATCACACTAGAATGTGATTCGGATTTAGTTTCCCAATCCTCCGACATTCATAAATAATATAATCACTCGGCCAAATTAACAATATCTTGATGTCACGTTTTTAATTATGCTTTTTTTCAAAGTACTCCTCTCTAAAAAAATCATGCTCTTTTTTAATGAGATACCAAGATTCTATAGAATTAAAAAGTATCGACCTCTACAATCTGGTATAACATACTGTCAAATCTAATCCATCAGAGAAGTTAGACACGTAAAGGGAATCATAAAGCTAAAGGATAGCATAAAAATGTATAGTATATTTGTTTGGCATAAAAGAAAGAAGACCAACATATATAAAATTTAGTGAGGATCAGCATATAATGCTTGCTGCTAAGGATGGCTAAATATATTGAGCAAAGATAGTAGAAACCTTGAATTAAGTGGAACCTTCATCTTTTTTCCATCCTGTTGAGCACCCATGATTGATGAATCAAGCTCCACGGAACCATTATTCACATGCAAAAACTGCAAAGGCCATATCAGAAAACTTCAAAATAAAATTAAGTTATACATAGCCAGTCTATTTGAATTATGGTAAGTAGGCTAACAAGTACTATGACGAGTATATAATCGGGAGTTGGTGAGGCTTTGAAGCCAAAATGGGAGAAGTTACAGCAAATTAACTATCTTCCCCCATAAGAATCTTCATGTCTTGTCAAACTATACCAAGTGATCATCCAATGGGGCAAAAAGGAGGAAGAAGAAGAAAGAAAGAAAGAAAGAAGAACTTCCATTCATGCATTAGCTCACCTCATCAACCAACCCTTCATACGTCAACTGAGAACACATGGGAGTGACCATGTCCACCTGCAAAGCAGGAATAGCAAGTTCAAAACAACAAAGGCAGTTGAATAGACTAGACAAAGATAAATATGGAAGAGCTCTTTCTTTGGCGTCAAGCTCCAATTTATCCTCCTTCAAAACCAAGGAGCTTTAGAACAAAAGTTTCAAATACAATTATTCATAACTTGAAGTAAATATAACTTTTATATCCCCATCAATAAATTACCAAAATTAATATACATAGTATGACCTATACAAATCAAACCACATAACATAATGACATTCACAGCAGAAATATGACGATATTTAATGAAACTTTACCTCCCTATCAATAAGAATGAGTGTATTTATCTCTGGCACAACCATCTGAAATAAAATGAATAAATCAATTCTTGCATAAATTTTTTAAATGAAATTGAAAAGAGAGAGACAGAACGAGGTGTCTTGAAGTTAAACATTTACATCATTTGAGTTGACAGGTTCCTCTGTTTGCAAATGATTCAGAATGTCAGCAACACGTACTGATGCTTTCCCTTTGGCCCTCACATTTGGTATTGCCCCAAAGGAAAACTAGCATACACAGCCAAATAACTATACCATGATTACACAATAATTCAGGAATATATATGAGTGAACATGGTAATAAATCAGCATATTTTACAGTACTAGAAATGTACTTATCATACAGCAGCGTTGAGTACATGAACAGATTTTCCCAAGTTCTAGATTTTATTCTTTATATAGACAAAATGCAGGAAAGATTGTACAACCTCAAGCTTGTGAATTGCTTTTGCAATATGCCAGAGTGAGCTAGTATCACCATCAACAAGGTATTCCTGCCAGAAAAGGGAGACAAAAGTTAAATGTCAAGTCATGTATAAGCACAAAGAAAGAACATTGACAATACCAAACAAAACAATTGAATGAACTTCTTTTTATACTTTGTTCGAACGATCAAGTTCAAATGAAAGAATATCCTCATCCAATGGAATTACGTATAAAGGATACTCCCCGATAGTCAGTAGGTGGTGGACCTTTTCCTCCTCCAGAACCTGCATAATTTAAATTTTAACTTTGATTATGAGGATGTGACCAAAAATTTTAACTTTGTAAATTTCAAAATCAGACCATGACTCCAACTGGCTCCCAACTCTTACCCTCTCACAAACTACTGTACGGCGAGGGGCAAAATAAACAAAGTATTCTCTTTGAAGTCCTTTCGAAATGTCATTTTGAATATTGGAACATATGAAGCGCATCAAATCCATCTGAGCTCGAACAAGATAAACCACCTTATTGCAATCAGTTTGAATTGGATCAGATGAAAGATGTCGCAATTCAGCTCCATGTTCCTGTTTTGCACCAGCAGCAGCCATTCCTCAATCCTCAAACGATTAAAAGTGGAAATGGAGATGAATAATTAAATTCCCACCAGAAAGATAAAACATGACTTAACTGAATAAGAACACAAATCAATTCACAAGATTAAAAATGAATAGCCAAATACATATAGGAAAATGAGATATTCTCATAAATTCTTCCAGTATCCGATCTTCATCGTCCACTGGTAAAAACAAGCCTTGAGTGAAAAGAAGAGAGTACCTTAAGTATTGACGTTTGGATGATTAAAGAAAGAGAACCTCCCAGCTTAGGATCAACGACCAAACACTTCCTTCCCCGAATCTAAACAGCAACATTCAAATTCAAAGCAAATTTTTGCAAATTAACTCCTCGAAATCTAATCTTCAATGTTACATCAAACGTGCACGTTCTGTTAAACCATCCGTAAACTTCAATATAATTTACTTTTTTATTTCTGTAATGTATTCTCGGTAACCAAACAGATAGAAGACAAAAAGAAGTGAAACTCAAATTCGCGACTAATGTTAACCGGAAGAAAGGAACTCACATTTTTTAGGATGTTTATGAGCTCCTTCTGAGATTGTTCCCTGAAAAATTGACCATGAAAACTTGAGGAGACGGATTGAAAGAAATTGGTAGTGAAAAATTATGAAGCGATGATCAGAATAAGAACCTGAGCGCTCGGAGATTCAGAGGAGCATTATCCAAATTCGGAATCTGTGCCATCGAAGCCGAAGATTTTCCTTTTCTTCTCTATTTCAATTCGATTCTTTGTTAACAGAGAATTTTCCTTCCCCTCGCTAGAAGAAAATGGCAGTCGACTTCCGATGCATCTATAGTCCTTTTCCTCATCGGCGCCGTCGTATTGGTTTTATTATTTTTCTAATAACTTTTTAGAAATGTTTAAATATTTGTTTTATGATTTTAAATTCACTCACTTTGGCAAACATATGTTTGACATACCATCAAATTCCTATTTCTAAAAATTGTTTTCGAATTCTTTAGAAAAATATGTTAGGATATAAATCTAATTCAATTTTTTTAATTAAAATATATATGATATAATATATTGTAAATTAAATTAGATTAAATTTTAAATTTAACCTTTATGATTTAGATAAAATTAGAAATTAGTTCATATGATTTTTAAATTTAGAATTTAGTTATTATGGTTCAATATAACTTCATATACAGTCCCTATATTTTACTAAATCTTCTAAAATGCTCTCTACCATAAGGACTATTAATTATGAAATTTTTATCAAATCATAGAGATAAATACTAATTATAAACCATAAGACCTGAATTTTAACTTACTCTAAATTAGGGGACCAAAATTTCAATTTTTCCTATAAATTATATAATATTACAAAATAATAATTACACAACTTTTTAACCTAAAATATGTTAATTAATTAATTAATTAATAATAATTTATTGTCAACTAATATTTAGTAGGTAACTACAACAAGTTTACAAATGTTTAAATTAGAATCTAATTTTTGAATTCTACTACTAAATAGATATATGAAAATATGGAATACAACTCTTTTTTAATTTAATCTATTGTTTTTAAATTTTCTATCAAACAGATTCTAACGTATTATTTGAGTTGTAACTTTGGTGTGCAACCAAGACATCTTTGTATAAAATATTGTGAGGGCTTGAATGTGATATAGAAAAATGGTAGACATACACCTTGACCACTAGAAACCCCAAGTATTTCAAAACCTTGAAGCATAAGTTTTAATCAAATAACAACACTCTTTTTAAAAAATGAAAACCATCTTAGATTTTTTTTTTTT
>NC_052355.1:28668785-28770936 GCF_009727055.1 Benincasa hispida | reverse complement strand
ATTTCACACAGTTGCATACCTGATATCCAATTCCAAGAAAACTGTATAATATTATACGAATTATGATCGCTTTCAATCATTTTATCAAACATAAGTTAGGCAAGTTCATAAACCAAAAGCCAAAAATGAAGAAATGAGGTACAAGAAAATTCAGGGATCTCCTGTGTTTATGCCTCTTGGAACGTTTCAGAATCATTTGAATTTTCTTAACGCCAAACTACACAATTGATTTGTGCTAGCAATACTTTCATTCAATTCAGTCTAACATCCTAAGCAAAGGGGTCACAAGTAAAATATCACCATTATATCCGACAACGATCGATGAAGAAGCAAAATGACTCAAAATTAAAGGAACAAACAGCGCGATTGTGAGCTTACCGTTCAAAATCAACAACAGCGAAATTGCAAAAAAAACCTAATCTCAAGAAATTGAAGAATTTGTTCTCCTCCTTTCGGTACTGTTCTTGCAGTAGACGGAGGAGACGGGGGAAAACTGATGTGCCATTAGATTCCCTTCTCCATTGCTCCTCTTCGCACGGGAAGAAAATTGGGAAACTGTAAAATAAATCATAAGACAAATTTTAGGGGACAGAAGAGGTTTGAAGACCACTAAGCTCACTCTAAACCTCATTCCCACTCATTAATGTTTAAATGTTAAAAATGAAAAATTTTTAACTATTATAAAATGTTAAATAGATATCGAGTAGATTGAAACTTCCCTAAATTTAATGATAGATATAAATGATATTTTTTATATTTAAAATAATTGGTTTTGAAATAACCCAAATTAAAACATATATATTTTTATAATTAATTCAGAAACTTATATTATGACTACTAACTTATATATATATTTTATAGTTACTTTTAATTAATTTTAATCTTTTACTTTAATAATCTTCTAGTTAGTTTGTTTTTACATTTCTTCGAAACAAATTTAGTATGTAATAACGATTTTCATTATTAAATTTAATAATTGTATTCTTACATTGTCTTTATCTCATTCGAAAATTATCGTATATTATTATTTAACCAATTTTTGATAAAACCTAACTTAAGATTTTGAAAATTGAACAGTACTGAATTTGAGCATTCTTTGAAAGAAAGCATGGATAAAAATGAAATAAAATTTCAAAAAAAGAAGAATATTGTAACCATGCATTTAAACATTAGTTTTATCATAATTTTACCATACATTTAAATAATTAGTTTTTTTTTATCATAATTTGTTCACACAAGATTTCAGCGAACAATTATATTTGTGGAACTGAATCTTTGTATTTGTATTAATTGTTGTAGAAAAGTGAATACAATCTTCTAATACAATTATTTTCAATGCTTTCAAAACTGAAAATTATAATATCTTTTAAGTGGTTGATCTTCTTGAATTGATAGGCCTTTGGGCTTGTTGATTTCTTGGTTCTTGTTGATCGCCTTTGGGCTTGTGATCTTCTTGGATGACCAGTGTCATACACGAGGCTTCCGGAGAAACTTGTTTCATTGGAGTTGAACTTGATTGGTGTTGATGTGAGTTGATTTGATCGTGTGGTTCGATCTCACTAGTACTTGATCCTCTGATTCTCTCGGTTTGGTAGATGTGCTTGACTTGAAGAAGGAAAAACACTAATGTTCTCTTAAGTAAGATAGTCTTGGCAGTGTTGTGTCTTCAAGGGTCTCTGTCTTCTAGGGTGTAGTTCAGGAATCAATCTTCTGCTTGTTGATTAAATTCTCTTCTCGGGCTCTCTGAATTATAGAATTGTTGTTCTTAAAGGAACTTCAAGTCTTTCAGAAGGCTTGTACTTTCAAAGGCTTCCAGTCTTCATGTATGCCTTGCAGTCTTCAAGTACTTCAGTTTTCAGAATGCTCTTCAGGTGTGGTCAACTTCAGGAAGTCGACAAGGAGTCTTCTGATAGAAAGTCTTGATTGTTAGAGAATTCCTATAAGCTTCTCTGGGAGTATAGAATTGTTGACCCCTCCAATGAGGAAGAGCTTCTCTCTATTATAGGAGTTCACCAGTGTGGGCTTGGGCTTGGTTGATCATGGGTCTGGCCTTTTAGGCCCAATTAGTTAGATTTTAGGCTTTTGGTTGGTCTGGCCTTTTAGCCCAATTAATCGAACATTTAGGCCTGATTTGACTATTTGGGTCAAATTAGCCTATTTTTGGGCTTAGTTGGTCATTTGACCCAAATTAAAAACCAAACTGGGTTTCAATTAATCTTATCTTAATTCAACGGTCTGAATAAAACTACTTGTGGCTGTCATCGAAATTTTGTCTCAACTTCATAATTCAGATATGTTCAACTCCTAATTGAGCTCAAAATGTTTAATGATTTTAATTTGTCTCATTATTTAGAAATTGACATGGCAACTGTGATTGGTCCAGAATTTCCTCATTCAAACATAGATTTTAACTAACAATTTATAATTAGTTTTTTATTTATATTATAAAAAAACATCTTTATTTTTTTTTTAATTTTTAAGAAAGCATTCAAAAAAAAACCAAACTACAGAACTACATACAAGAGAAATAAAGGGATCCAAACCAACTTAGAGTGAGAAGGAAAAAAAAAAAAAAAAAAAAAAAAGAAGTTTGCTCTTCCAATTGCCTTGGAAGCCAATGAATGAGCAAAAAACATTGTTCTAACGACGAACATGGATAAGAAGACATCGTCCAACTTTTGTGCAAAAGACTTAGCGTCACGGGGGAGAATCCTACACTGGAATTTTTCACCCCTTTATCCCGTGCGACATCAAATTACACTTGACAGGCCTACATGAACTTGCCTGAAAGCACCCACAGAACACTCAAACGCTTGATGAAATCTCAAAGGGCATTTTGGACTCACACCATTACAATACAACCCGACTAAAGAGAGGGAGATGAGAGATACATATGCATATATGTATATGGTACAAATATAACACTTTATTATCAAGGCCACTATCAAACCACATTTACAAGACTTTGAGACAAGAATTCTCCCACCGTTGGATAACTTCCTTTGCCATAAACTGATTCAATGAATGACATGTATCACTAAATGCCTTGGACAACCCCCAAGGTCATCCTTTTAATATGGTGGGAGGAGTAATTAATAAGGAGAGATCGTGTGAGTGGCCCTAGTAGGGTAAAACCTCCAAATACCATGAAATTAGGGCCACTGTCCTATGTCTACAATTTTCTCTATATTTTTAGGAGGACAAGACCATTTCTTCCTATTTTTTAGGTATCCACTTTCCCCACTTACTATTTTTAGGGCCACAATCACAATCAAACAAACTAGTTATGCATTTAACAATAAATTACGGCATGTTTTGAACTTTAAACAACAAAGGAACGAGATACATACCAGTTGAAGAACTCTTCTTCGTTTTAAATTATGCTCTCGTCAATCAGCCAATCTCGTTGTCGCTAAGATCGTCAAGGCTATCATCTACTAAATCTTGTTGTCGTCTCTACCACCGAACGGACTTCTCACGAACAAGACAACAATGGAGGACCAACCACTCCGGAAACCTCGGTTTTTTCGGAGTGAGAATCAAGGAGGTATGGGCTCTGTTGGATTTGTAGAGGGAAGGAGGAAGGAACGATCGTTTACCACGACCAAGTAAGTGGAGAAAATCAGAAGTCTATACTTGATCGTTCAGTAAAAGGTCACGATCGTGTAGTAAATTAGGGCTGGTCGTTTAGATGATTGTTTAGGAAAACGTTCGGATGCGCGGTCGCTTAGAAAAAGCTAGACGATCGTTTAGGTAAACTATGCGATCGTTTAGGGAAAGCACAGGTATACACGATCGTTTAATAAAACTTTAAGCTGTCGTGTATGCTCTCGTTTGCTGCGATGGGCAGTGTACTATTCGGGGAGTGATTAACCGATCTCTTTGCAAAATGAAAATCATTTTCATTTTATCCCTTCAATTACGAAAATTGATTGCATACCTCCCACTATCTCATTCGGTTACGGAGAAAAAAAACCCAACAATTATCTTATAATTGTTAAATTAAAAAATAAATATTATCATATTATATTTGTAACCTATGGTTTTAATATCACATCCATATTCAACATATGAACCATAGTCCTTTTCTACCTCCACTAGATATAAATCATATTTATTCCTTTTCCTCTATAATGTATTCTCATACATCATTGTCAACTATATCATATATAATGACCAGTTCAATCATATCATATATTAGTTGAACTCCCTCTTTTCAATTTGAACACTTCAAACTGACCCAAAAACTTATTCTAACTTGAATCAATTGAGCTACAAGTGGATCTTATGGACCTTGGCTTTGAAGCTCCAACAGTACGTGAATAACTGACTAAACTCTTTAGCCACGAGATCCACCATCCGTTAACTGTCAGGGCATTCCTATTAAAGACCGACAACTGCACTTTCTCACACAGATATATTTTTATTGTCCATCGGATATAACCAATCAACAGATATGATAAACCCTCACAGATGTCGTAAGTACAGTTGGGGCCAATTTACCATTTTGCTCCTGTAGTTACATTTAACTTTCTAAGTACCACTGATCCCTCTAATGAACAATACAACATAGACCTTACTATGTATGGACACCTTTCGAGCCATGAGAAGGTGTGTGGTATCACCGTTCCAAGCCTCGAAATCAGCCTTAAGGGAGCAATCTAATCTAACTTACCCCTACTTCGGGGGAAGAGTAAATTCCATCTTGTATAACTAAGTCCCCAGCTCCCAAATTAGAAAAAATCCCCAAAGTGGTAGGTTTGAGTCGGCAATCTGCCACTCGCACCCATTGCAAATTCAAGGACCGCCCTCAAAGACAAGAGTTCCTAACTCATTCAAGATTGGGTCATGTTAACTATGGTCATCCTAGTGAAGTGAGTCTCTTGTCATGAACGGCGTTATATAACGAGACTATAACACTTCGTGGTCCGGTCTTATACAAACTCCTTTGTATAGAGATGCCCTGCTCGCATATCTCCACATGAATGATTTGGATCAACCATCTGTAGCAAGTCATAACACTTGTAACTATTCTATAAAGGCGGGCACATCCGTAACGTTACCAAAATAAGATTTTCCTCCTATATCCATATACTAGACCATTTTTATTATCACTTAAGGCATGATTCACCTGTATGTCTCCACATACATGCTTAAGTTACAATGACAACCATGGATCTTAGTTTATTGGTTTTGTGGTAAAGCAATTGAACATCCACATATTTATAGACAATAGTGAAGAAAATATATTATTATTACATCACGGGCGTTTGTTCAATACTGTGTTTTCAACTACAGGACCCAACGAGAGTTTAGGGCCTCATCTCCAAAAATTCCTACAAACTAGGGAATAACTATCCATGATGCCATGTCATGAATTTCACCCATTATCGCCATACATTTATGCTTGCTAGGTTATTTGGTCAAACACACTTAATAATATTCTTCCATTATTAAGTGCCTCATCAAAATGCCCGCCACGTGTCATGTATACAAGCTATGTAGATAGAGCTCTTGATGGGAATGCCCTTCTTTTTGTCTCGAACTAAGCTTGCCTCCCCTTGAGTAACAAGCTTGATCGCTTATGCCAGAATGGCACCAAGATCGTATCACTTGCACACCATATGCATGATGCCTTGCCGCCCATTGCCTAGCGTGCGTCTGTGACACCCATGTGTCTGCCTGGCGTTGTGTGCGCTCAGTGCGTCGCCTCTCATGTGGGCTGCACATGCACGCGCATTTGCTGTTGTCGTGAAATGCGTCCTGCTAGCCTAATCATGCCTCAACACTCTCGTATGTGCCACCTGCCAACGAGTGCTTGTGCTAACCTTTATAAGCATAAGGGCATGGGCCGCCTGCCTATGTCGTGCCTTGTGTCACGCCAACCTCCCGTTAGCTAGTTATGCGTCTACTCGCATGCCTCGACACTTTGGGCACGTGTCTTGGCTACCTCTTGGCAGCCTTGAGTTGTGTTATTCGCTCACTCGACATGACTCGCCTACCATGTCATATGCTTCGAGATTTAAGGGTCTGGACAAAACTCCTCCACTTGAGCTAGCCGACGTCCTCATCTTGGTCCTTCATATCCAATGGTCTCATTGCTGACTCTCATTAGACTGGCTTCACTATGCACCAACTCCTTAGGTATTGCTTGGAATACCTTCTGAGGCTCTCCTAGTCGACTGATTGTCCTTTTAACTAAGTTACCACTTGCTCGTGCCACTTGATTTGTGTCATCCTCTTGCGACTTGTACCTCGATGCACATCATATCTGTAAAACTCTAAACTTGTTTTACTAGTTAATTACACTTAAGTCCTCTTAATTATGTATTAATTATCTTAATTATGGGTATGAGCTCTTGTAAGCATGTGATTATAATGTTTGTAGTAGTTGAAAAATTATTGGAAGTTATAATGGGTATGCATTGAGGTGGAGATGAGGAAAAATTTCTAAGTCTTGAAATGGGGTGCTCTCAAGTAGTAAAGAGCAACCACACTTAGACAAATTTTGGAAAACTAAAACACTGAGGAGAACGTATGGCGTTTGTGGGGCTTAAGAAACCTAAGAATGGAAATTGACTAAGTGTAACTTGAGGTATGGGTCAAGGGTCTTATAGAGGTCAGTTGAAGACCTAGGATAGATAGTATGCGGGCATTTAGGTTTGCCTAAGTGAATGCATGGTAGACGAGGAATGTTGAGACATGTAGAGGTAAGGATGCGTATGAGTTACGTGTGCCAGCTGTCAATTTAAGGAACTCCATGAGCATGCAACCTTAGATATAAAAGTGAGTCTGAAGTTGAAGAGCTCAGTTTGGGCATTTTTGAACGTGCTAAGGATGAGAGTTGCCATTGATTTGAAGCTTAAGCTGTGAAGAAGCTAATTCAAGAGCTACTTGAAAGAAGATTTTCCATGGAATTAAGCGAAGTTGAAGAATTTCTTCAGTGTTCGAGAATCCAAGGCCACGCGAACGAGTTGTAAGAATTGTTGAATTCTAAGCTTGGGGGAAAAAATTATAAGCTGGAATTTTAAGGTAAGGTAGTAAAGATGTTTAGGAATTAAATTCTTAGAAGGAAGTTTCATTGAGATTGTACCTTAAATTAAGTTATTCAAGTTGAAAATGAAAATATGAAAAATTTGATTGGATGAACAAGCAGGCAGTTACAATCCACGCATAAGCAAGCAACTGACCACCAAACGTTATGTGTGGACAAGCCATTGCCGCATAGGCAAAAAGCAACACATTTTGACGCATAGAGGATCTTGTCCGAGCTATGATACACACTAGTTAGTCGCAAGAGTAAAAATTTGGTTAAGTGTGGTTTATGCCTTAAATACAATATACTAAGGATTACGTTGCATTACTAAAGGAAGGAACGATGAGTCGAACTAGGTTTAAAGTTCAACATGCGATATTTTGAATAACAAGATAAGATTGGAGAGGAAGCTAAGCATTAACCAAAGGTCTTAATATTCTTACAGACAGAGCCTATAGGGGAGGCTTATAATCCTTTAAGGAAGTAACCCAAAGACTGTGAGTGACTAGTTTCCAAAATATTTTCTAAGTATTTTACTGATGATTCCAACGCATAGTCAGATTTATGTTGATTTTCCAACGCATAGTTGTTTTAATCATTATATTTTAACGCAGATGTTTTAAGTCAAGGGAGTGAGCATGACGCATCTTAATGATTTAAAGTTGTTTTTACATATAATTTTTCATTGCATTCCACTTGAGTTTTATACAATGACTTAGCTTTAAAATGAGCTATTTATTAACTCTTCTTAAGCATGATAATGAGTATGATGTTTTACGATGCTAATATATATATTTGTTATGTAAATCCTACTCCTAACATCTGGCTGAAGGTATGGTAAGGTACCGGTTATATGATGATCCTAGCTACCGAAGGTATGATAAAGTGAGCAAGATCCTATTTAGTTCTATGTGCACATAAATCTATGTTATTTGATGTTGATATGATCAAGCAAAAGAGTTCTCTCTCAACTAAGGTTACTAGGGAATCGAGCAAAAAAGCTCTCCCGCATGTTTAGGCAATGGAGGGAGGAATTTTACAGGATATTAATGAGTTTCGGTCCAAGGTTTTTTCATGCTGATTATCATTTCAAATTCTTATTTCTAAAACCCTGGAATGTGAATGTAAATGTTTTATTATACACTTATTTACATCAAGAGTTAATGAATGTGTGTTCTTTAAAAAAAAAATGTCACTCGTTGAGCATTTTAAAGTCATCCTTTTAATGTTTTGTTCTCCAGTAGTGACGGGACACCCCGAAGCCTAGCAATTATGCAGTCAGTCACAATCAAGATATTATCGAGAGTTGAATTTAGATGGTCCACTAAGTCCTGTTTAAACATTAGCTTTGTCTGTACATGACAGGTTACTTGTATCGGTATTATGTAGGTTTGATTTTCTAAAACTGTTCTGTGTGATGGAGTTGATAGTTTGATTAGTAGTCAACTGTATGCTTGAACTGCTGTTGATTTTATGTATTAGGTTCATAAATTACTAATCATGTTTAATTGGTATTATGGACACAGGTTCACACAGAAGTATGTTGAGTAATTGTTGTCATAAGAAGGTTGGCAACTGCTGTCTTCATATTCTCTTCTCGGGTTAAGAGGGTAATCTAAGGAAGGGGTATGAAAGTGCATGGCCCCTCGTTTGAGCCACGCCCGGGCATTGCACATGTCGGTCTATTGCACACACCTTGGTGGCAATTACAGGACCTTCATGCCACTGGTGTCGCACCACACCTACCTTGTTCTTCCACCCATGCGCTGCCCATGCACACACCTCGATACTTGTTGCTTGCAAGGCTCTTATCAACTGTGCCAGTGCTGAAGAACTAAGGTCCTGACAAATGTCCCGCGCTTTGAGTTAGCCGATGCTCTTGTTGATTATGTCTCTTTGTTGGATTGTATCATGCATGCGCGGAAGCAACAAGGATTAATAAGCACTCTAATTCATTAATTTTGGTAGAATCAAAAGCATACTCTTGCATAAACAATTGGGTTTCAAAGTCATACCTTTATGAACTTCTTCAAAGCTCGATTTCCAGCTGTAGATTTCTCTAAATCTCGTTGTAGACTATCTCAAGATCTTCTCCACTATTCTCTTGGTGCTCTAGATTGAGTTGTGGGACTCAAAATAAGCTTGATTAAGGGAACTTGGTGAGAAGTACTCAAGCACTACAGCAACAACCCATTTGAAAAAACACCTTTCTTCTTTACGAGTTTTTCAGCAAAAAACTCTACAAATTGCATGCCTCGAATTCACTCCAATCTTCTAATATATTGCAGACAATCATGCAATGAAGATGGCTGCTCTCATGCTTGGTATAATTGAAGCCTTAGTTTATGTGTTTTGTTGTGAGCCAACTTGAAGGTGTAATGGAAAATCACATAATTCCAGTTATGTGTTTTTTTTCCTACTTTTCCAATTTGATTTAAAATCACTTTGATTTTCAAAAATCAAAATTTATTAATTTTACAAATTAATTTTCTAATAAAATTAATAAATAATTATTTAAACAATTTAAATGATTCTAATTTAATATCAAATATTAAATTAATTTTACACAAATCCACCTTCATATGTTTAAAATCATATTTAAATATTAATTTTCCAATTCCGTTTAATTCTTAAAATTAAAAGTATAATTATATCTCATATAATTACTAATTCCTTTAATTCTAATTTGAACATTTCAAATTAACTTATCACGCTACTTAAAGCTAATTCATTTACGAGCTAGTAGGGGACCTGAACCTACAGACCATGGGCTCCAACGATCCGAGATAATTGGCCTAAAACTCATTAGACCGTTATTTAACCCCATTCGTTAATTAATTGGATCACTCAACTAAAGCCCATAGTTGAACTACCCTCACTGTAGATATATTATGTCTCACTCGATATAACCATGATTAGTAAGTTAACTCTTCACAGGTTGTTCATAATAATGGTGGGTCAAATGTCTTTTTTACCCTCGAAATTACCTCTTCTCCCTTCAGTCCCACTGATCCTTTAATGAACAATTGATTTGTGATCCAATCAACAAACTGAGTCCCTCTTCGGGCCAATGAGAGAGTGGGGCCCCTTGTTCAAGACCCAGAACAACACTTAAGGGAACAACCTCTTCTACTACCCCTAAAGCGGGTAGGAGTGAATTCCTTTTGCACCCTATGTCCCCAGCTATCTATCTGGTCTTACCCCTGAATGGGAGTTTATTGAGTTTGCATTGTTAAGCCAACCATCACTACGCAAATCTAAGGATATCTCGAATAAACAGAAGTTCATAGTTAGTTTGGATTAGGTCAAGTTACCTAGGTCATCGCTTTGAAATAGTCAGTCTTAAATAGTAAACAACATTATAAAGTAAGAGTGACGTTGATTTCATGGTCCGATTTGTATAAACCTTTTGCACAGGAGACTCTCCACTCTTTATGTTCATAACATGTGCAATTAGGATCACTTCGTTTGTAGCACTTTACAACTTTTTGCAACAACTACAGAGTAGGTCGCATCCGATAGTGTTACTAGAATAAGGCACCTAATCTTGTATTTAACTATAGATCATTTTGACTATTTACACGAACTGATCCACTTTTATGTATTCACATAAAGTTCAAGTCATCATGTAATAGTCAAGGGACTTTTACTTTTTATTGGATTTCTAATAAGCCAATACATATATTCAATAACAACTTACTGATTTTTTCAGAATAAGTTTTATTGTTTACAAACCACGAGTTTTAGGAACAAAATCCAACACTCTTTGAGTAGTCTCCCATTCATTTTTCAAACAACAAGCTGCCTTGTTTGTCTGTTGCCAATTTTGAAGGGCTTATTGTGAAGGATGTGCGAACATCCGATGCAGAAGAGGATCCTAGCTTAATTTTTTATTTTTATAGAAATTATAGAGGCGAAAACATTTCATACACATTTTAATACTGTAGGATTTTATCAACCACAGCGGAAGCACATGATCATCTAAGCATTCAAATTTACTAATTTTGGTTAAATATAAAAGCATGCTTTTGCAGGAAAATGAGTTCCAAGACATACTTCTTGTAGAACTTCTTCAAAGCTCCATCTCCACTGCTTCTTTTCCATATCTTGTTATGCCTTACGCTCCACCTCACCACTATCTCTTCCCCATTCTTATGGCTCTCTTGCTCTAGATTGAGTTTGCAAAACAGCTGAATCAAGGGTAGAAGGAGAAGATCTCATCATCAGCAACCTGTTGAGAACCTTTCTTCAAACCAATTTTTCTCTCAAAACTCTATGAATTGCATGCCCGATTTTCACTCCAATCTTCTCATTATATTATGGATCAACATGCAAAGAGAAAAGTTGCATGAATTGCAGCTTTGCTTGGAGAAGACAATGCAATGTTAATGCTTCATGTGTGAGCTACTTAGGTGATGGATAATGGAAAATCCATTTTTCCATTTTGTGTTTTTGTTTTCCAATTTTTTCAATTTTATCTAAAATTAAAATTGATTTTATAAATCTATTTTGATTTTTTAAAAAAGAAAATTTAATTAATTTCATAATTAATTATTAAATAAAACTTAATTATTAATATCAAATATTAAATTAATTTTAAACATACCCATTCTTTATATTTTAATATATTTAAATATATAAATTCTTCCTATTTGTTTAATTTCAAATTAAACATAATTATATCTCATTATAATTACTAATTCCTTATTCTAATTTGAACGTTTCAAATTAACTTATCACACTATTCTGAGCTAGTCCGTTACGAGCTAGTAGGGGACCTCGCAGTCCTACAGATCATGGGCTTCCAACGATCCGAGATTAATTGGCTGAAACTCATTAGACCAATTAATCCTCATTCGTTAACTAATGGGTCTTCCACTAAAGCCTATAGTTGCACTCCCCTCACTGTAGATATATTATGTCCAACATGATTTAATCATAACTCAGCAAAGTTAGCATCACGCAATTCGATTTTCGTAATAATAGAAACGGTTCAAATGTCTATTTACCCCCCAGATTACGTCTTATTCCTCAAGTCCCTACTGATCCTCTAATGAACAACTGGTTTTGTGATCCAATCACCAAACCAAACTCTCTCAGCCCGATTAAGAGGGTGGGGCCCCTTGTTCAGACCTGAATTTTAGTACTTGAGAGAAACCTTTTTCCTATCCCTAAATCAGATTAGGCTGTGAACTCCGTTTGCACCCTTATGTCCTAATTTATCTATTCGATCTTACCCCTGAAATGGGAGTCTTATTGAGCCGGCACTGTTGAGCCAACCCTCAACTATGCAAATCTAAGGGCAATCCCGGATAAACAGGAGTTCATAGTTAACTCAGGATTAAGATCGAGTTACCTAGGTCATCTAGGTGAAATAGTCAATCTTAAACAGTAAACAGCATTATAAAGTAAGAGTGGCTTATTTCTTGGTCCTGATCTTATGCAAACTCATTGCATAGGACGCCCCCACTCCTCATGTCATAACATGTACGAATTAGGATCACATCGTATGTAGCACTTTACAACTCTTTGTAACAACTATAGAATAGGTCGCATTCAATGGTGTTACCAGAATAAGGCACCCAACCTTTTTCATGTACCATAGATCATTTTGACTATTTACTCGAACCCGATCCACTCTTATGTCTCCATATAAAATTCAAGTACTCATACAATAGTCATGGGTCTTAGTTTATTAGATATAGACTTTCGTACAATTTATGAGATCAATAACAAGTATATTGATCATAGAAAATTTTTATCATTTTACAAACTGTGAGTTTTTAGGACATAAAACCCAACAATATTCCCACTTGGACTAAAACACTAGTGGATCAATATATACAAATATATACAATGTTGAGTTTACATGGAGAGAATAAAATGTACAAATACAATAAACTAGGGCATCACAATACCCATCAAATTTCCTACTTGCCCTAGTGATACAAAACTCGTAGACCTAGTCTTACTAGGTGACCCTCGAACACTTTAGCCGAGAGGGCCTTCATAAATGGATCAGCTTGTTGGGTTTTATGTCCTAAAACTCGTAGTTTGTAAAATGATAAACATTTTCTATAATCAATATACTTGTTATTGATCTCATAAATTGTATGAAAGTCTAAATCAAATAAACTATGACCCATGACTATTGTATGAGTACTTGAACTTTATGTGGAGACATAAGAGTGGATCGGATTCGAGTAAATAGTCAAAATGATCTATGGTACATGAATGAGGTTGGGTACCTTATTCTGGTAATACCATTGGCATATTCTACAGTTGTTACAAAGAGTTGTAAAGTGCTACATACGATGTGATCCTAATTCGTACATGTTATGACATGAGGAGTGGGGGCGTCCTATGCAATGAGTTTGCATAAGATCAGGACCAAGGAATAAGTCACTCTTACTTTATAACGTTGTTTACTATTTAAGACTGACTATTTCACCTAGATGACTTAGGTAACTCAATCTTAATCCTGATCTAACTATGAACTTCATTTTATTCGGGATTGCCCTTAAATTTGCATAGTTAAGACTCCCATTTCAGGGCTAAGACCGGATAGAAAGCTAGGGACATAGGGTGCAAGACGGAGTTCAAGCCTACCCGATTTAGGGATAGGAGAAAGGTTGTTCTCTCGAGTACTGAATCCAGGTTTTGAACAACGCATCCCACCCTCTCACTAGGCTGAGAGAGTTTGGTTTGGTGATTGGATCACAAATCAGTTGTTCATTAGAGGATCAGTAGGGACTTGAGGAATAAGACGTAATCTCAGAGGTAAAACAAATATTTGACCCAGCCGTTATTACGAACAACCTGTGAAGGGTCAACTTGTTGATTATGGTTAAATCATGTGGACATAATATATCTACAGTGAGGGGAGTGCAACTATGGGCTTTAGCGGAATTACTCATTAGTTAACGAATGGAGATTAATTTGGTCTAATGAGTTTAGCCATTTAATCTCGGATCGTTGGAACCCATGATCTGTACGTCTGCAAGGTCCCGTACTAGCTCTAGAATAACGTGATGAGTTAATTTGAAACGTTCAAATTAGAATTAAAGGAATTAGTAATTATATGAGATACAATTATGTTTAATTTTAAAATTAAACGAAATAAGAGAATTTATATATTTAAATATGATTTAAATATATAAAGATGGATATGTGTTAAAATTAATTTAATATTTGATATTAAATTAATTAAGTTTTATTTTATAATTAATTTATGAAACTAATTAAATTTTTATTTTTAAAATAAAAATAGATTTATAAAATCAAAGTTTGATTTTTAGATAAAATTGGAAAAATTGGAAGACAAAACACAAAATGGAAAAAAAGTTTTTTTTCCATTATCCATCTTTTGAAGTAGCTCACACATATTGCATTGTCTTGGCTTTGTCTTCTCCAAGCATGAGCTACAACTCATGCAACTCTTCTCTTTGCATGTTGATCTGCAATATCATGAAGAGATTGGAGTGAAAATCGGGCATGCAGTCCATAGAGTTTTTTAGAGAAAAACTGGTTTGAAGAAAGGTTCTTCAAAAAGATTGCAGTAGTGAGCTTTTCTCCTTCATCCCTTGATTCAAGTTTGTTTTAAGTCCCACAACTCAATCTAGAGCACCAAGAGAATATTAGGGAAGATCTTGAGGTGGTACAACAAGATATGAAGAAGATAGCAGCTAGAGAAGGAGCTTTGAAGAAATTCTACAAGAGATATGTCTTGAAACTCATTTTTCTACAGAAGCATGCTTTATATTTTGCCAAAATTAGTGAATTTAAATGCTTAGATGATCCTTGTGCTTCCGCTTCTGTTGATATAATCTTACACAACCAAGTTTTTTTGGGTAGCAATCTGAGTAACAATGATGTCTCCTTTGTGTACAATCTCCCTTATGAGATGGTACTTCCGTTCGATATGCTTTCCCCTTTTATGGCTTCGTGGTTCCTTTGAATTTGTAACTGCTCCACTGTTGTCACAATAAAGAGTGATAGGCAGGTGCATGTTAGGAACTACTTCCAGATCTGTAAGGAACTTTCTGAGCCATACTGCTTCTTTTGTTGCTTGCTTGCAGCTACATACTTAGCTTCCATTGTGGAGTCCGCAATACAACTCTGCTTGATGCTTCTCCACACAACTTCTCCTCCGTTCAGAGTGAATACTAGCCCCAAAATTGATTTCCTTGAATTAATATCAGTCTGAAAGTCATAATCAGTGTATTCAGTAAGGATCAGATCCTTAGGACCATACACGAGTATATAATCTCTCGTTCTCCGAAGATATTTGATAATGTTTTTAACAGCAGTCCAATGGTCGTGACCAAGATTGGACTGAAATCTGCTGACAATTCCTACAGCATAGCATATGTCGGGACGTGTACACAGCATTGCATACATCATACTCCCAACTACAGATGCATATAGAATTCGATTCATCTCCTTAACTTCTTGAGGTGTCTTAGAACTTTGCCCCTTAGACAAGTAAATCCCATGCCTGAAAGGTAAAGATCCTTTCTTGGAATTTTGCATTTTATACCCAACATCTTGTTTATATAAGATGCTTGAGATAATGCCAATGTTCTCTTCTTAAGATTCCGAACTATTTGGATTCCAATAACATATTGTGCTTCTCCCAAATCTTTCATTTGGAATTGTGAAGCCAATCGTCTCTTAACGTCAGCTAGATATTCTACCTCATTCCCAGTGAGTAGAATATCATCAACATACAACACCAGAAAAGCGACAGTTTTGTTGACGATTTTCTTGTACACATAGGGTTCGTCAATATTTTTTTTAAAGCCATAAGATTTGATCGTAGCGTCAAATCTCATATTCCAGGATCTAGAAGTTTGTTCTAATCCATAAATGACTCTATTGAGCTTGCAAATCTTTTGCTTTTGACCCTGCTGTATAAACCCTTTTGGTTGAGATATATAGATATTATCTTCAAGATAGCCATTCAAAAAAGCTGTCTTGATATCCATCTGCCATATTTCATAATCATAAAATGTAGCTATGGACAAGAGTATTCTAATAGACTTTATCATGGCAACTGGAGAGAAGGTTTCTTCAAAATTTAACCCCTCTCTTTCGGTAAACCCTTTTGCCACAAATCTAGCTTTGTAGGTTTATACCTTACCAGCTTGGTCTCGTTTTCTCTTGTAGATCTATTTACAACCGATGGGTTTTATTCCTTCCGGTTTATCTATAAAATCCCAGACAAAATTGAAATACATAGATTCCATTTCAAGGTCCATGGCTTTAATCCATTGGTCTTTGTCCACATCATTCATTACTTGATTAAAAGACAATGGATCCTCTAAACCATCATTTGGTATGATGATTTAAGTTTCAGTTAAACCTATGTACTGGTCAGGCTGTTACACAACCCTCCCACTATGACGAAGCATTCTCAACTCTTCAGAAGGATGTGAAATATCAATTTCATCAGCAACTCTTATTGATGGACCTGCTCTATCAACAACTCTTGTTGAAGGACCTACTCGATCAACAACTCTTGTTGATACATTTTTCGTTTCTTTTGACATTTCTTCTATTACTAGCTTACTGTGAGGTTGATGGTTCTTTATATAATCTTCCTCCAGGAAGGTTACATTTGTCGATACAAATACTTTATCTTCCTTGGATCATAAAAGAGACCACCTTTAGTTTCTTTTGGGTAGCCTACAAATAGGCATTCTTTTGAACAGTGTTCCAGTTTTTTAAGATTTTGCACCAACACGTATGCTGGACAACCCCAAATTTTGAAGTGATATAAATTTCCTTTACATCCTCTCCAGAGCTCGTAAGGTGTTTCAGAAACACTTTTCGAGGGAACCATGTTCAAAATATATACCACAGTCCTAACTGCGTGTCCCCAAAAAGAATTTGGTAACTGAGCGCAACTCATCATGGAACGAATCATGTCCAACAAGGTTCTGTTTCTCTTTTCTGCCACACCATTTTGTTGAGGTGTGCCAGGGGCTATGAGTTGAGACTGAATTCCATGTTCTATCAAATAGTTCTAGAATTCTATGTCCATATACTCACCACCTCGATCCGATCGAAGTGTTTTAATCTTTTTACCTAATTGGTTCTCAACCTTAGCCTTATACTCTTTGAACTTTTCAAAAGTTTCAAACTTTTGGTGCATTAGGTAAATATGTCCATACCTAGAATAATCATCTATAAAAGTAATGAAATATTCATACCCTCCTCTTGCTCTAACATTTAGAGGCCCACAAAGGTCTGAATGAATCAGCTCTGGGGTTCTTTGGCTCTAAGATCTTTTTCAGAAAAAAAAAATCTTTTTGTCATTTTACCCTCAAGACAAGACTCACATGATGGTAATGAACCGTCTTCCAACTTGTTTAAAAGACCGTTCTTAACCAATCACTCAATCCTGTTGAGATTTATGTGACCCAGTCTCAAGTGCCAAATATAGGCATTTAGAGAAATCTTCCTCTTCTTATGAGTCCCAGTGTTTTAAACATCTCTATGTTCAAAACAGCTTTGACCTCAGTTGGTTTTAACATGTACAAGTTATTTTCTAATTTTGCAGAGAAAATTTGTTTATTACCCAATTTGATGAACACTTCACCATTTTCAAAATAAACTTTATAATTTTATTCTAGCAAACAAGAGACAGTTATTAGATTCCTTTTCAGAGAAGGAATATAATATACATTTTTCAAATAAATGTATTTATCTCCTATAAATAACTTCAAATCTCCCACTGCTTTAGCTGAAACAATCTACCCGGTCCCTACCTTAAAGATTGTTTCACCTTCTGTAAACTGTCTCCAGGAACTTGTTTCCTGTGAGATAGTACATATATGATTAGCGGCACCTGAATAAATTATCCAGATTTTATCGTTTTCCACTAAACAGGCATTGATAACAAGTAAACCATATTTATCTTGTTGTTTGAGTTCAACATCCTCATCTACATAATTCATAATTTTAGATGAGTTAGGAGATAGAGGACAGTCCTCTGTTAAAACTCTGTTGGTATTATCCACCACTAGTAATTTGTTTGTTGATTTGATTTTATTGTTATGTACATCTGAAGTGAGTATACTAGAATTCGACATGCTGATAAAATTCAAACAAATTCTAATTAGCAAATTGTAACTAAATCCAAAGTCAAGTTTTAGCAAAAAGTAATAATGTACCCATAACCATTATTGATTTGCAACGATATTTTAGTGGGTCAGAATATGTGCTATCGAGGGGCAGTCATATACTCCTTCGCTAAAACAAACAATTTTGACCAAACACTATCCCCGGAATAACTCTTATTCCTATAGTCGTTTAGTTATCATTTTCGGTCAAGATCTTTACTAACAACTTAGTAATTCTTGTAAGTATGACCCGCCATTTTCAGATCCTATAGGACGGTATGAATTTGCCTCCGAAATAGAAGACAACATCTAAAACGGAACTATAAGACCCTATTCATTTTACTGAAGCCTGTGTTGTTCTGAATCCTATGTTACAACCCTCCGAGGGGATAGTCGTTGCTAAATGACTAGCAAAGGGCCGCTTAAAGCAAACCAACAAACGCAACATAGGAATCTCACGATTCAGACTAATGGAGGAGATCGTAGAATATATTGACGCATATCCTTCACCCACTTACTATGAACTACTTCCTCCGTTTACCTTGATATTGACTCATACAAAATACTTTCCGAATAGAGGCCACTTTCAGGGTGACACGAAGCGTCATATGAATCTCACGGTGTAAACTATGTGGTGATGTGGCAGTTGAAATCTATATATCGTATAATAGACTTATATTTGAACAACTTCCTCTTATTCACCAAAATTTAGATTTAAGCTAAACCGAATGGAGGTCACTTCCAGGGTGACACGAAGTACCGCTTAAATCTGGATTGTGAACTCTTAGAGACATGAGAGCTAAAAATAACGTATCGTATATGTTATTAATCTCCCACTGAAGTTTTCTAATAATTCTATCATATAGAAGTTATTAAACTGCCACTGAAGTGTTCTATCTTGGGTAGATTTATACTTAAGTTCTTTTCGGCTAATAAAACAATCCTAAGTCTATGTGGTTTATCTAAGTATAACTCTTATAATTGGATTTTAACCTACGATGTCTAGGTGATAAACCATTTTATTACCTCACTTCACTCACGTATGCTCATAAAACTGGTTACCAACGCTCAATTATTTGGCCATAATCCCCAGGTAGTAGGTGTTCCGTAACCCATCAACTTAAGTACCCCCAGCCTTAGACAGGATTATATATCGGTTGAGTTTGTAACCTAGGTTTTATAAGTTTTAACAATTAAAATAGGTGGTCAACCTACGTGAGCATGCAGTTGTTGTTTATGGATTTTAAATGTCTAACCCAATTTTATAACAACTTATAAAACTTTAGACATGTTATTCATCCATAACATACATGAGGCATTCAAATTTAATATAACATTTATATTAAATACAAGAAACCCTAACATACATACTATATATTATAACAATTATAACATACATTCAATGCATGTTACATGCTTCCTATGGTGGCATACTATATGCACATACAAGATTTATTTAATTATAACATACATCAAATGCATAAATAATTAAACATAGACTGATATGGTTTTAGTTTTGGAAAAAAAAAAAAAAAAGCAAACAGAAGCCTAACTATTACAAAACAGCTTCTGAATCGCTCGAACCGCTCCAAAACGAACTCAAGTAATTTGAACCGGTCACGAACTGTCTGAACTGAACCGACCAAGAACCATTCGAAGCTGAACCGGACCAGACCACAAGAGAACCGATCGAACCGGCATCCCTTGCACATGTTCAACATTTCACTAAGTCTCATCGTTTAGCAATGACGACCATCATCTTGCATTTTGCCAGATCATTTAGTAAATACTTGATCGTTTAGAGCGCGAAAAGGTAAACGATCGTCTAATGCCATCGCATAGCATTCAACGCATCACCCAGCTGCCGCACAAAGGTATGCGATCGCGTAGTGCTATCCCATAGCAACTCAACGCATCGCTTAGCTATTGCATAGACGTAAACGATCGCATAGTGTTATCGCATAGCAATTCAACGCATCATTTAGCTCCCAATTAAAGATAAACGATCGAAGTAAGCGATCGCTCAGGGCTATCGTATAGCTCTTCATAACTATCGCTTAGTTCTATCGTATAGAACCAAACGACCGTTTAACACCATCGTCTAGCGTTGCATGTCATTGTTCAGTATTCGTCGTAGCTAAACGATCGCTTACCTCCATCGTATTGAACATCATCTGGTCGTTCACCATGGTAGGTAAGTGATTTGTTTAGTTCCAACGCATAGAAACTTCAACGCATCGCTTAGCACTTCGTCTATACAATCGCTTAGCTCTGTATCTAAACGATCGCTCAGTGTTATCATATAGCACTCCATCACATCGCTTAGAGCGCATCGTTGCTAAACGATCGCATAGTACCATTGTATAGTAAATTCGACATATCGTTTAGTTCCTACGCCAAAACTAAACGATCGCTTAATGCAATCGTATAGTAAATTGAATGCGTCGTTTAGCTCTCGTAGGTACACGATCGTCTAGCGTTCAACATCACAACGACCAACACCTATTACTATATGATCGTCTAGATTTTCTTCACATCGTGTATCGTCTGAAGCTAGACGATCGTTTAGCAACTGGAACCTCAGCATCAATAAGAACAAAGGCTGATTTTCTAGAACTACAACTCGGCCTCTTTGCTTGTTTCTTCAATTTACAGCTTAATTTCAACTCTAATGACTCCAAATAAATTACAGACTCTTGGGAACACATTAAAAGCTCATCAAGCAAGAGCCAATTACAAATTTAAATAAAGAGAATTAAACAGCTAAAACTTAGAAAACCATATCAGTGCACCAGTTTCATATTTCTCATATAAAACACCCACCAAACCAAAATTAAACCGAATTGAATGCTTATTTGATGTTCTGATACCAATTTTAGAATTGTATCAATAGCAATGGAAGTACAAGGATCATCTAAGCATTCAAATTTACTAATTTTGGCAAAATATAAAGCATGCTTTTGCAGGAAAAATGAGTTTCAAGACATACTCTTGTAGAACTTCTTCAAAGCTCCATCTCCAACTGCTATCTTCTCCATATCTTGTTGTAGACCACCTCAAGATCTTTCTCACTATTCCCTTGGTGCTCTAGATTGAGTTGTGGGATTCAAAACAAGCTTGAATCAAGGGTAGAAGGAGAAATGCTCGCTGCAGCAACCTTGTTGAAGAACCTTTCTTCAAACCAGTTTTTCACTCAAAAACTCTATGAATTGCATGTCCGATTTTCACTCCAATCTTCTCATTATATTACAGATCAACATGCAAAGAGAAGAGTTGCATGAGTTGCAGCTCATGTTTGGAGAAGACAAGGCAATGTTAATGCTTCATGTGTGAGCTACTTAGGTGATGGATAATGGAAAAATCCATTTTTCCATTTTGTGATTTTGTTTTCCAATTTTTCCAATTTTATCTAAAAAAACAAAATTTGATTTTATAAATCTATTTTTATTTTAAAAATGAAAATTTAATTAATTTTCATAAATTAATTATTAAATAAAACTTAATTAATTTAATATCAAATATTAAATTAATTTTAACACATATCCATCTTTATATATTTAAATCATATTTAAATATATAAATTTTCCTATTTCGTTTAATTCTAAAATTAAACATAATTATATCTCATATAATTACTAATCTCCTTAATTCCAATTTGAACGTTTCAAATTAACTTATCACGTTATTCTAGAGCTAGTCCGTTACGAGCTAGTAAGGGACCTCGCGGACCTACAAATCATGAGCTCCAACGATCCAAGATTAATTGGCTAAACTCATTAGACCAAATTAATCCTCATTCGTTAACTAATGGGTCATTCCACTAAAGCCCATAGTTGCACTCCCCTCACTGTAGATATATTATGTCCACATGATTTAACCATAATCAACAAGTCGACCATTTACAGGTTGTTCGTAATAACGGCTGGGTCAAATATCTGTTTTACCCTCGAGATTACATCTTATTCCTCAAGTTCCTACTGATCCTCTAATAAACAACTGGTTTATGATTCAATCACCAAACCAACTCTCTCAGCCTACGTCCATCTTGCACCCTATGTCCCCAGCTATCTATCCGGTCTTACCCCTGAAATGGAAGTCTTATTGAGCCCGCGCGTTGAGCCAACCTTTAACTATGCAAATCTAAGGGCAATCCCAAATAAACAAGAGTTCATAGCTAGCTCAGGATTAAGATCGAGTTACCTAGGTCATCTAGGTGAAATAGTCAGTCTTAAACAGTAAACAGCATTATAAAGTAAGAGTGACTTATTTCTTGGTCCTGATCTTATGCAAACTCATTGCATAGGATGCCCCCACTCCTCATGTCATAACATATACGAATTAGGATCACATCGTATGTAGCACTTTACAACTCTTTGTAACAACTACAGAGTAGGCCGCATCCAATGGTGTTATCAGAATAAGGTACCCAATCTCATTCATGTACCATATATCATTTTGACTATTTACTCGAATCCGATCCACTCTTATGTCTCCACATAAAGTTCAAGTACTCATACAATAGTCATGGGTCTTAGTTTATTGGATTTAGACTTTCATACAATTTATGAGATCAATAACAAGTATATTGATAATAGAAAATGTTTATCATTTTACAAATTGTGAGTTTTTAGGACATAAAACCCAACTAATACAACATGCTTTAATCAACGAAAATGATAAGAAACTTAGGGTTGGAGAACACTTACCCTTGAAAAAATAATTCTTCACAATTCCTCTCTAAATGATCTCTACGTTCTCCTTGGAACACGAACATGCCAAAAATTATAGCAACACCATAATAGACACCACCAGAGCGAAACCAAGGTATTCTCAAGGTTGAGAATCGGAAAGAGTTTTGTGGGCTTCTCGTAGTAATTTTGATAGAGGGGGAGGAAGAATTTGAGAGAAAGATTTTTGTAGAAGGATTGCCTGGGAGAGCACACATTGTTCTGTGTTGAATGAAGGGGGAAAATGAATTTCTAGAAATCAACTATCCCACTTCCACATAAAGAGAGAATTAAGGGATAACTCTCTCCTTTTAATTAATTTAAAAAATATTTTTAGAAGACTATTTAAAACTAATTTTCAAAAATTAAATTAATTTAATATATAAATATATATAATAACTACTTTACTATATATACTATATATTAAACTATATGTTATACCTAATATAACATACAACCTATAATTGATATTATATCACATATAATATAACTTAAACTTTAACATTCTCTCATTTAATCTATGGTAATCAATATGAATAAAATTCACATAATTATAATCTATAGTTTTCATATATGAATCACATTCATATAATTAATATTTGAATCAAATTCAACTATTTATTTTCTCTCAAATAAAACTTTATATTATAATATATCAAATATATTATATTAATTATATCATATATAATTAATTTCCTCAATTAATTTGAATAATTCAAATTAATCCAAAATTAATTCGATTCTTACTAATCCTCGTCGAGCTACCGAAGGAATCTTATGGACCTATAGATTGAAGCTTCAATGGTACTTGATTACTTAATTAAACTCTTTAATTAAATTAACCAACTTCTATTAACTATTAATCACTTCACTAAAGATCGGCAGCTGCACTCTTCGCACTACAAATAAATTTCTGAGTCAATTGCACATAATCAATCAATGGTTCGTTGACCCTCCATAAATTGCTCGTAAGTATAACAGAGTCATAATTACCATTTTGCCCATGTAGTTCCATCTAACTCCTTGAGTACTATCGATCCCTCTAATGAACAATAAGTCATAGTCCAACTATGACCAAACCCCTCTCGAGCCAGGAAAGGGTGTGGCGCCACATTATTCAAACCCTGGAATCAGCCCTTAAGNATAGTCCAACTATGACCAAACCCCTCTCGAGCCAGGAAAGGGTGTGGCGCCACATTATTCAAACCCTGGAATCAGCCCTTAAGCAATTTCTCCACTTGCTCTAACTACAAAGTAGGAGTAAATTCCTTATTGTGAAGTTACGTTCCTAACTCTCCACTCAGAAAAATCCCTAAAATGGTAGGCATATTGAGTCGACGAAACTAGCCACTCTAACCCATGCAGATCAAAGAGCCGCCGCAAGAGTTCACAACTCACGTAGGATTCAGGTCAAGTCACCTATGGTCATCCTGGTGAAATACAAGTCTCTTCTATCAATGGTTTTATATAGAAAGATTATTCATTTTTGGTCCGGTCTTATACAAAATCTTCGTATAGAACACACCTACTCACATGTCTTTACATGAATGATCAGGATCAGATCATTTGTAGCACTTTATAACAACTACAAAGCGGGTTGTATTCGTAGTGTCACAAGGATAAGATACCCAATATTATCTATCTACTACAGTCCGTTTAGGTTATATCTTAAACATGATCCACCTGTATGTCTCTACATATATGTTTAAGTTACAGAAGATAACTTTGGATCTTAATTTATTGGTTTTGTAGATTAATGCTATTAAATGTCTAATACTTCTTATTTTATTAGATAAATAAATTGTTTGTATAGTACAATTATAAACTACAAAACCCACGAGATTTAGGACATCAACCCCAATACACTGTCCGTTTACACTAAGCCTTGATGGACATCTTATCCTCTTCCACACCTGAAAGGAAAGATTGGGTAGTGCAAGTCTTCCACTTCAAAATCTGAAAGTCTCCTGCCTTCAGCTGCGCACAATCTTGGCTAGACTGTCTCTAGTCACATCTATCGTATCTGTCAGAACCTCTGAGGACAAAGAGGTTGCTATTCAGTTGCCACCCTGCTAGACCCTTACCAATTTCCGTGAAGTTCCAAAAATTGAGCACTATATAATGGATTTTCTCGTTCTGCTTCTGGTGACTCCTCGACAGGCCAATGTTGAAGTCCATTGAAACCATTGCTTCAGGTTTTCTCGGTAATGGGAAGAGATCATAATAACTCAACCTTACTCCTTTTTTTTCCTTGTCATGTTAGCTGGCATACTAGACTTTGATTTGACAAAGCCTCCATATATTCGTGTATTTTGGGCCAAGAGTAAGAACAATATAAAGGCGCCATCATTCGTTCTACTCATGAGTGTCCTATCTGTTGAGGGTTGTGATTCTCCCCTCAATCTTTACATGAATCAAGTCATCCTCAAGCAAATATCTCCTCGTTGTCCTTTGTGTGTGTATCTCAGCGTAAGGTCAACTTGATGAAGAAAGTTGCCTTAGACAATGTGGTAGGACAAGTCCTACAACATTTGGGTTTGGAAATCTATTCGATGCACCATGATCCACCCATCTTTTTGGACTCCTTTTGTTTATTCTGATACTTTTTTGGCTGAAGGACTTTCTTGTTGTGGATGGCTACTTGATTTTTTGCCCTCACTTGATCTCGTGGTTAGTGGTTCATCAGGGAGGAAGATCCCTTGGTAGTTCTTGAGGCATCACTAAGGATCTTCTGCCACAGTGTCTGGCACTTTCTCATACTTATCTGGCTTTTATCTTGAGGTTGCCAAATAAGCAAGCATCCTTTGCTGTAATCCGGCATGGGTTTGTTGGGCAGACACCACCTTATGTCTAGTTGAACCATCCATTTTGACCATCATTATTGTCACGAAGCTCAGGGTCATCTCCACTGAGATTAGTGTTGGTGTTGACAATCAACAAGCGGAAGCAATTTGGATCTTAAGTACTCTAACTCCATTAATTTTAGAAATCAAGTAAGCATGTTCATAATAAAGAAATAGGGTTTCAGTAACTTACCTATGAAGAAGTCTTCAATTACTCTAATTGCAGCTCAAATCTCCTTTGCAACACCTTGTAGACCACCACTTGATCTTCCCTACTATCCTCTAGGACTTTAGATTAGATGGTGGAATCCAAAATGAGCTTGAATTTGAGGAAAATTTTTGGAGGATGACAAAGAGGTTTTCTTAGACCTAACTTCAGTTGCATGAACTCAAATCTCAGAAAATTTCCTTTTCATTTATTAAAAGAACATGCAATTTTTAATTTCATAAGAGTTAACACCAATAACTTCACGCCTTTAGTGGAATTAGATGGAAGAAAATGATATTATCCCATTATCTCAATTTTTCAATTAAAATTGATTTTTCATAAAATCTAAAAAATTTGATTTTAAAATTAATTTATGTAATTAATTTTAGACAAAATCAAATTCTTTCAAATTAATTTCGTATAAAAATAATTCAAATAATTAATTAAATAATTTAACTAATTAAAATAATTTAATATCAAATATTATATTGTTAAACCACCAATTCCACGATACACGAATCTCTATTCATACATTTAACATTTAAATCATATTTAAATATTCTTCAGCTCTCCAATCTTGTTTATTTCGATAGTTAAATATTTAATAATTCTCTTATTCGAATTTGAACGTTTCAAGTTTACTCATCACGTTATTTTAAGATTTAATCCTTTTGTGAGCTAGTAGGAGGACCTAATGGACCTACAGATCATGAACTCCAACAATCCGAGATTAATTGGCTAAACACTTTAAACTGAATTAATCAACACTCATTAAATACTTGGTCACTTCACTAAAGCTCAATAGATGCACTCTTCTCACTATAGATATATTTCTATCCATTTATTTGACCATAATTAGTAAGTTGATCATTCATAAGCCATTCGTATTAACAGCTAGGTTTATGGTTCTACCAATAAACCGAGTCCCTCTCAATCATACATCTTGCTCTTTAAGTCTCCATTGATCCACTAATGAACATTTGATTTATGGTTCTACCAATAAACCAAGTCCCTCTCAATCATATAGAAAAGGTAGGGCCCCTTTGTTCAAAATTAAGAGTCAGTAATTAAGGGAACAACCTATTTACTTGTTGGGATTGGTGTTCTAATTCTCCTAGAGGGTCGTAGTTTGTAATCTGTACACATTGTTATGAATAAAATCCTAGAACGGGTAGGAGTGAATTTCATCTTGTAGGACTATGTCTCCAACTATCTATCCGGTCTTACCCCTAAAATGGGAGGCTTATTGAGTGGTGGTGTTGAGCCACTCTCATCCATGCAGATTAAAGAATAATCCCAAATAAACAGGATTCATAGTTAGCTCAAGATTGAGATCGAGTTACCTTAGGTCATTAGATTGAAATAGTAAGTTTTTAACAGTAAATGGTAGTTATAAAGAAAAAGTGACTATATCGTGGTCCGGTCTTATGTAAACATCTTTTGTTTAGGATGCCTCCACTTGCATGTCTCCACATGAACAATTTTGGGATCACATCGTTTGTACCAAATACAAAGCAAGTCGCATCCATAGTGTCCCCGAGATAAGGTACCCAATCTTATCCTTGTACTTATAGACCGTTTAGGCTATATACTCAAAACCTAATCCTCTTTTATTTCTCCACATAAGGTTTGAGTATTTATACTATAGCCAGGGGTTCGTTAGTTTATTGGATTTGGGCTTTACAAGTGCAATTTACATTTTCAATAACAACTTTATTGAATAAACCTCAATAACATCTTTATTGCAAATAAAATATGTTTAATTTTACAGACTGCGAGTTTTAGGACATATAACCCAACAACCAGCACCTCACTTTGATAAGGCATAAGGGACACTCTTGCCGTGACTAGGAACTCTAATCCTAGTGTCATATTGAAGCCATCATGAGTATTGTTGTGTGTGCCACCCATATACACATAGACGTTATCCTTTGTGCATCATTCCTTGGCGTCAGTCCGTGTCAGCAACTTGTGTAATATACACTTAAATTCTTGTATTGTTTGATGTCTACAACACGTGGCACGAAGCATACTCGGTGCTTTTATGCATACCTTACAAGTTCAAAATTCAACGAATGAATGTATCACTAAATTCCTTGGACAACCCCCAAGGTCATCCTTTTATAGGCGTGGGAAGAGGAATAATAGGAAACAAATGTGGGAATGGCCCTAGTGGGGTAAAACCACCCACTACCCATGAAATTACGGCCAATCTCCCATGTCCACATTTATCTCCTACATTTTAGGAGGGTATGACCACTTCTTCCTATTATTTAACATCCATTTTCCCCACTTACTATTTTTAGGATCACCTTCCTACAAACCAGGGAATAACTACCCATGATGCCCATGATCATGAATTTCCACCATTATCGCCTACATTTATGCTTGCTAGCTTATTTGGTCAAGCACACTTAATAATATTCTTCCATTATTAAGTGTCTCATCAAAATATTCACCACATATCATACATACAAGCTATTAGTCAAGCTCTTGACGGAATGCACTCCCCTTTGTCTCGGACCAAGCTCGCCTCCCCTTGAGTACACGTTTGATTGCTTGCATCAGGATGGCACCAAGACTGCATCACTTGCACACTGAGTGCCCATGCTAACCTCTAAGCATGGGGCACAGCCTGCCTGCCCATGCCAAGCCCTGTGTCATGCAAACCTCCTGTTAGCTTGCTGTGCATCCGCTCGCATGTCTCAACATTTTGGGCATGTATCTTAGCTAACCTCTTGTCAGTCCTAAGTATGCTATTCCCCCGCTCGACATGGCTTGCCTACCATGTCATATGCTTCGAGATTTAGAGGTTTGACACTTAGCCTCTAGAATGAAAAAGGAGACTTTTGTAAGATTTTTAAAACCGTCGGACAACCTCTCTAGAATTTGAAACTTTTAGTGTCCTAGTCTTTAGTGTAACGTTTGAGTTATAAATCATTTTTTTGTTCTGAACTCCCGTGGTGATAACGATTTAGTCCATAAAATTTGATTTGTGATCATTTAGTCTATGTATTCCAATTTTGTAATAATTTAGCCTATGACATTTATTATGTAACAACTTAATCCCTATATTTTAAATTTTACGATTTAATCATTGTCATGAAAGTTATTGTAAAAACTTTAATGAAATTTCTTAAATAGGTAGATCATTAAACTAGGGACCAATATGCTTTTATGACTACAAATTTAAATAACAAAAATTGGCTGTTAATTTCGATGGAATCTTTCACAATAGTGATTAAATTGTTACAACTTTGAAAATACGGAGACTAAATTGTCTTAAATTAAAGTACAAGAAATAATTGTCTCACAATTGAAAGTTGTTGCAAGGTTAGCCTAGACAAGGCCCAATGCCCATGGGAGAACCCACGTCCAAAGAAAATTAGGAGGTGGCATGGGGAAACATGTATCCCAAAAGAAAAAAGTCAGAACCTTGGATTCTATCCTAACTAGCCAAGTCAAAGGAAAAAAACTAATCGAAAAATAACTTAGTTGAACTCGGTCTAGCACTCTACAATCTCTAGGGTCGTAATCCTCCCGACATCACATTGACATTATACATAACTGCAAGCGGGTGTCAAAGGAAGGGCATTACAAATAACCTCATTCAAGAACCCTAAGGAAAAGAAACAAGTAAATAAAGGAGAACTCTAACTTTATCTTAGCTAAACTATATACTTCTTGTACTAACTTAGATATTGAAGTGTGGTCAGTTCGACACTACACTGATATGAGTACTCTTTCACACAATCTCATTAAGAGTAGAGAAGCTCGCCACCAAACAACCCACGAAGGGCCCATGGCGACAATGAAGGCGTGCAAGTTTTTGCATTAGCAAATTAAAAAAAAAAAAAAAAACAAACAAACAAACAAAAAACTATATCGTTAAAAACGAAGGTGTAGTGATAAAAAGTAATTTGCAAAACTAACTAAAATATATTTGAACACCGTCTCTTTACCTACTAGAGGTAAGCAACCATATTATATGCATATGTATATGTATATGCATATGTATATACATACATATTAGTGATAGTATGAAAATTTCAACATCTATCCTTGAATTATGCTTATTTTGAGTGTACTGGTTCAAACCCTAGAATTTAAAAATGTAAGAGCCTTTAAAATTTGAATTGATTGGTGCCCCTATCTTTGAAAGGAGTTCTAAAAAAACTATAGCATGGAGAATTGTTCACATTCATTGTTGCCATGATATTACCATTTAATAATGTGACAAATTATAAATGAAAGTAATAAACAAGGGAGTCCCTCCGCCTTCGGTGATAAATAGCAAACACATCAACATGTCAATTTCCATGCTTCAAAATTTCCACATTCTCCAACGATTTGATCCCTGAATTTTCCATGTTGATATCATCGTCCCCAAACAGTCCTAATTAATCTTTGATCTAAATCCTATTTTAACTTCTGAATTTTGAATCTTGTTTTATTTTGATCCATAAACTTTTAAAAAACGTCCATTATAGTCCCTTAACTTTAAAAAGTGCTTACTTTGACTTCTGCTATTAAAAATTTAAAATTATGTTAACTCTTATACATAATGATGAGATGACTTGTATTTTTAGATGACTAGGTTATCAAATAAGTTAGTCATGCTAAAAAATCTAAAGGTTTCAATTTTGAATTAAGTGGTAAAGCATATGTCTATAAGAAATCTCAAAAGTCATTATGCGTCCAAGATTTTGACCGTTCGCTATTTTGAGACGTTGATTGTTGATATTTTATTTCACCTTTATCTTGCTCAACCCATGCTAAATGCAATTTCATCCTTAATATATTTCATCTTTAAAATGTTAACATAATCTTTATAGTAGGAACCAAAATAAACACTTTGAAAGTTTAATGACTAAAACGAACTTTTTTTTTAAATTTAGAGACCAAAATAAAACGTAAGTCAAAGTTCATGGACCCAAATAGAATTTAAACCATAATCTTTTTAAGTAGCCATTCACAATCATACATATGTTTTCTTTTAAGTATCAATTACTACAAATATATGGTGAAACAATAGTAACTAAACAGCTCGATAGTTTATCAAGCAGAAAAATAAATTTTAGTTATTGAAAAAGAAAAGTTAAAAACTATGTTTTAAAGAACCAATTATCTGAAAGTATGACTAAACAGCTGCTTAGAAACTTATAGATATAAACCTCATACTCCAGAATGCTTGGTATTTCACAGCTAACTTCCTCTCCAAATCACAAAACTTGCTGGTTAAAGTTAGGAAAACAATAAACACACACACACACACAAAATATTTAGTATCCCCTATTGTTCTAATGTTTCTAGCCTGATGAAACAAGTAGAGAAAATAAAAGAAACAGCACTGTGGTCGGAGTCGTACCGTGTTGTCAAGGCATGGGAAAGAAATCGTATGGAGTTCAGAAAAATTGAGGTATAAAACAAACAAAAAATCAGCACGCTGCCCTCCAATCTTCACCAGCATAAATTCCTTGATCTCCAAGCTCTTCTTCAATACGGAGCAACTGAATTAACCTCATGGAATATTAGTAACGCATCTTCCTTGTAGTTAACGAAATTGTAATCTCATCATTTTGATAAATGAAATCAAAGATACCACGCCGTAAAAGTCTACTATCTTTTGATTATCAGCTAAGGTAATGCAATGCAAAAAGCTTTTATCAGGTATCGTGTGATTAAAAACCATTGAAGATTATCGAATTAAGTTGCATTAAATTTAACGCCATTCCTTTCACTAGCTTGTATGTATTGTTGGTACGAAGAAGATTAGGCAAGCGAGGCAAATGTTCAAGAAATTAGACCTGATTATATTTGGCTAGCCGTTCTCCTCTACACGGTGCGCCTGCTTTGATCTGACATGTGGAAAGTCCAACAGATAAATCGGCTAGGAATGTATCGTCTGTTTCTCCACATCTATGAGATGCCACAACTGCCCATTGAGCATCCTTGGCAACCTTCACGACTTCAATGGCTTCTGTCACCGTACCAATCTGGTTTACCTACATTTTGTCCCATGAAATTATCAAAATTGAAAAGCCAAATCGGTGAGATTTTAGGGGTTATATTTGGAAGTGACTTTGAAATGGTTAAAATCACATATTCGAAAATAGTCAAAACATGCTTTTAATTTTAATTCTTCAAAATCAAATTTGATCGTATCAAAATTGCATTTAAAGTGTGAAATCAAACGTTAAATTAATTTTGAATAATTAAGGACATGCTTCAAAATGTTAAGTGATTTAATCAATGAGAAGTAAACACTTCTTCAGATTTCTATCAAATCAGGCTTCCCTATGGAACGTAGCTTTTTGCACCAGAAAATATGCTTGCAAAAAACCAGTATGATATTTTAGTTCCAATTCTGAATTCTCCATAGCCTCGTAGGATTAATGATATTATGAACAGACTTCAGACATGAGAATATTCCACAGCATGTCGAAAAGAAGATGCTCAAAGAAATGTTACGTTTGTAAATTTTCTTCTTTTTATTTTTTTTTTTGAAAAAAAAGGTTTTTACCTTGAGGAGGAGGGCATTACAAGTGAACTCATCAATTGCTCTCTCCATTCGCTTTTTGTTCGACATTAACAAGTCACCTCCCACTACCTACATAAAATCAAAATTGTTGAAGAAGCATTGGGCAGTGATACCAGTTTAAAGAGTACTACGGGATTGAGTGAACTTATAAATAAGAAAATTAAACAGAAACAGAAACAAAAGCTTCCGGATTCAAAAGGTCAAGAAAACATTTAACTTGAATATAATATAAAGGATATTATCTTCTTCTTCATTTTTCAGTTAGAAAGATCAAGAAGCCTCCTCAACTGCTATAATAGGCACAGCAACCAAGTTGTCTGATTCTTTGACAGTTTGGTTAATTGTATTCTACAAATTTGCTAGCAATTTGATGCTAAAAAGTGTAATCAAATTGATGTTCTACACAATTATCAGGCTCAAAATGAAGGAGAATATTCTGACACAATAGTAAGTTAGTAACATACATGGCCAGGCAAGAAACTAAGGGCATACAGATATTATAAATTTACCATCAGGGAATTTGAACTCATAAGTTCTTGGGTCTTGCTCATACAAATATCTTTTAACTATTATATTCAACCCTAGACCCCAGACTTTTGACCACCGTCTCCAGTCGTTTGATTTAAAATAAATATTCTTCCATTAGACACTTCAGAAATGAGTACGAGGAGAAACCTGACAAATTCCAAGGCTAGAAAAATGTTTGGTGTGATCCCAGTCCTCCCGGTCAAATGGATCTTCAATTGATACAATCGGATAGTCTAAAAACAAAAGAGCAGAGAACATTAGCCCATTGTTGGAAACAAGCAGCAAAAATGCATAATCATAAAGCTGTACAAGTAACACACATACCAGCACATAGCTCTTTGTACATATCTATCATATCCTTTCCTGACTTGAAATTTTGAACCGACTTGTTTGGAGCTTTGAAGTCAAGATCATATTTGGTACCTATAGTGAACGAAAGGTGTAATTTTAGGGGAATGTTGATGCAGGTCAGTAAACATTTATTTAGCATAAGCAAATTAATGGGTTTTATCTATGGAGACTGTCAAGTAAGGAAAAATAATTGGAGAGGGGGTGATGAACGTGGATTATCATCATCAGCAAGTAGTACACATATTGATCATCTTGTGATTCATTTCTCCAGTTTTTCAAATCCAATTGTTCAAGTTAGGCTCTTATTCAGGAAACTTGTCTCTCTCACCCATGCAGAAATTAGTAGCAGCAACATCTATTGCTATCTTGATTCTCTCGTTATACCCTGCTCTGCCAATAGCCTCTTCTACAAGATCCAGGGCTTCTTTAAAACTGTCAATAGAAGACAACTAATTAAAACATGTTTTTGACTCAGTTCTATCTCAAAAACTCAACAATGCGGCCAACAACCATAAAAGTACACAATATGCAGGGTTCTGTCAAACATGTAATCCATCCTTCTCATGCTAGAATGTTCTTCATCATGGCTTGGGAAAAACTAGTTCAACAGATCCATAGAAGCAAAGCAAAAGAAATTGGTACTTGTATCTTGCCTGGATATATTTGGGGCAAATCCACCATCTTCACCAAAATTACATCCATGGGCACCATGCTTTTCAGTAATTACAACCTGCCATTTTTCCAAAGAAATTACATTCTTAATAATATATGGCATAATTAAGAATGTCGCTTCCAAATAAAGCAAACATTTTTGCTTGGAGTTTTAGCAAAAACCCACAGGAAAATATTATGACATTATTTTTTTAATAGATTGATAAGTGGTTAAGTCTTGCAGAACTCTGCAACATGTTTGTAGTTTTGGCATTTTGAACACACTTGGCAAGCTACAATAATGGTTAAGGAACCTAACACAGCTAGGAAAACAAAAATAGAGCATGCCATGAGACAGATAATGCTTTAAGGTTTCAGACATGTATATGGACGATTATGAATCTCTAAAATTGGTGCTATGCATGCAAAATGCTTTAGATATTCAATGAGGTGTAATACTTAACAACCAACACACCCCCCCCCCCCCCAAATTAAAATAGCAATACTCGCTATTGATAATATGAATATACATATTCATGGCATGAAAATGTTAAATCATCATGTAGAGAAAGAAGAAGACGAACTAAGATATTCCTTTTACAAAATATTTGAACTGATATAATTGAATGCATTGACAAGGTGAAGTTAAAATCCCAGAGACTGGGCAGTTGAATGAAATCAAACCTTTAAGTGATGGAAAGTTTCAGAGCCCATTTTTAGTGCCTCTTCAAACTTGCAAGCTCCAATTGGAAGAATCATGATTTCCTGATAACAATTCAAGTCAGTCTAAATCAATAGACACAGTACACAACAATGGGAATCCTTCAATACCAATATAAACTTGTATAGTTGCAAACCACGATGGCTTCCATTTATACAGTTCTGTATAGAATGAATTACTAGACACAATGAGTACATTCAGAGTCAATGGTTTCTTGGACTGATTGTTTGCTATAGCTTATATGCAGTTTAAAGAACCCTCACATCTAATAGAAAAAGAAGAAGAAATAGAAGAATGATCCCAACTACTTTGATCCTTACCACAGCATACCTGAATGGCCAGATTATTGCCAGCATGTTTTCCTCCACTAAGTACAGTGAAGGCTGGGACAGGAAGTATCAAGTTTGTTTTGCCAGCAAGGTCTGCAATATGCTTATAGAGTGGAACCTGAAAAAACAAAGTTTAAGAATACAGGATTCTACTACTCATGTGGGGGTGGGGGACAACAATTAAATCTAGGCATGCCTCCTTTTCAGCAGCACCAGCTCTGCATACAGCAATTGACACGGCAAGTATAGCATTTGCTCCAAGTTCACCCTGCATTATTATCGCCAAAGAAGACTACTAACTTAAAAGGCATCACAATAGACCACCTTAGGAAATAATTTTTTTGTGAAAGGAGGAACAATCCAATGAGATTATCTTCTATTCATAAACCATCCATTATACAGACAAACATGCACATTACCATAATGAAATGTCCAAAATAGCAAAGGGAGTAGAAATTTTTTTTATTATTATTATGTCCCGTTTCAAGAAAAAAGAATAACATTGATCCATGAGACTTTAAATCAATATATATGCAAAGTTTTTCTTCTTTCATATTGAGTTGAGAATCTGAGATATCAGAGCCACACTCTTTAACTCAGAATTGATTGTACCAACAAATTTAGCAAATCAGTATCACCGTAAGCGAAAACTTTGCTAAGAGAATCTTCAAGGTAGACTGGAACTTAGATTTATGACAAAATGTTAACTATGATGCAGATGCACATGATAAGAATTCAGCATAAAAATAATTTGTCCAATTTCCCAATAGATAGTGCAGAATAGGATCTTAACTAAATTCAATCTTCTCCATCCATTAACATTTCATTAATGCTCACAAGCACCAGATATAGCAGAGCACAGTAATGAAGCAGAAGTTAGCATACAAGTAACACTCACATCAAGTTTGTGAGATCAGGAAAATAGATGAACTACCACCTTCTTTTCTGTCGTATCCAAATCTTTCATGGCCTGGTCAATTTCATATTGTTGCGTAGGGTCCCTACCAATCAATGCTTCCGATATCTTCTCGTTGATATTTTTGACTGCTTTAGTAACACTATTTCCAAGATATGTCCCCTTGTCTCCATCGCGTAGCTCTACAGCCTCGTACCTAGGAAAAGCAATTATACTCTCAAAATCTAATTGAAAATAAATGTATAGGAACTCGAGAGGTATAACTTATAAGAAAGCCATTCGTTGAAATGGAAAATGCCACCAGAACAGTTCACAAGACATCCTCTAACAAAAGCTTTTGATATGAAGATAGTTGTGATAATTGTTTTCTTTCAAATTGAAGCTTATGCTAATATCCATGGAACCTTACATGCCAGCCGGATCGCCACTGGGCACGGAAGCGTGGAACACTCCTTTATTGGTGTATAAATCAACTTCAACAGTCGGAATTCCTCTGCTATCGAGGATCTGCCGGGCTTTAATTTTTGTAATCACTGAAGGAATTGCTTTCTTCATATGATTCGACTGTTTGAAAAAAAAAGGGTAAACAGAGATGAAGAATGAACTACGATACAAATCAATTGAATACAATTCCTTCCAGTTTCAATGATTGGTATAAGAAAAACAATGATTCAATTAAATTATATTTCCACCAGCATTTTCTAAGAAGCCAAAACAGAAAGACAGAGAGAGAGATTACGATGAAGAGAACGGGATCGGGAGTTTTCGCCCTAACAGCAGCATTGACCGCTTCCTCGATCTTCCGGGAGAGCATGAACTTGTCAAGATACTCTTGAACGGACATTTCTTTCAGCTGCTTCTTCTCCATGGCGAATTGGTGGAGAAAAACACAGGGATTGGATCTTGGAGTGAGCTTTGAATTTTCTTGCTGCTCTCTGTTGTTGTGTTGCCGCCGGACTTGGAGTAACGAGACCTTGCGTTAAACTATGGACACCTTCGCAGCATCGGGCGTTGCCGTTCCACTGGTAGCCTGTAATGCGGCGTTGCGAATATCTTTTTTTTCTTTTCTTTTCTTTTCTTATTTTTTTCTTCTTTTTTTTAAATTCTAGTTTTCTATTTTCTAACCAATGTTGTATTGTTTTTAATTTTAGTACACAGCTACTCGGGATGGTATCAACATTCGACTTTTATTGTTAAGTTCAGTTCACTTTAGTACTTTTATTGGTATCATGTTAAAATACATACGGTTTAAATATCATTTTGACTTTTATATTTTTAAATTTATTTAATTTTAATATTTATACGATCAATTGTTCAATTTTAATAATGTAATTCCAATAAATTTTAAATGTGATGTTCATGACTAGTTTATTGTTGATTTTCTTTTTAAAAAATTATTATCTATTAATATTTTTACTATCAAATTTGAAAATACATTCACATGTTGTAATTACTTATAAGAAAATTATTATTATTGTTATTTAATCAAATACCATATAAATTAATTTTGATGAACTAAATTTAAGATTTGTTAAAAGTATAGAAACTAAAATTAAACAATTGAATATATATATAAACTAAAATTGAACATACTTTAGAATATAGGGACGAAGATGATATTTCAATCTTATATAAAATACTCTTGTTTGAGAAGATATAAAATATCCCCTAAACTTTTTTATTTTCTTTAGTCCAATGATACTCCAACTTTAAAAAAAAAATAGATATTTTTAATTATTAGTTTAAATGAAAATTATTAATATGTTGCTTCAAACTACCATGAATTAAAAAAAAAAAGAAAAAAAAATCGTAAATTGACTAGTCTACGATAGAATAAAAAGACCTTAACGCTAATAAAAAGACCTTAATGTTGAAAACTAACTATTATGTTTAATTTCACCTCACAAACAATGTCTCAAACAACTGCTTGGGAGACTCAACAAACTAAAGGGACATTTAGCCCCTAGGTTGAGTTAATAGTCCACCTAGTGTTTTCATCCTTTTATTATAACCGAAGACTATAATTATTTTAACCTACAATTAGATGTATGAAGACTATTTTGAAACTCTCATTAGCTGTAGCGAACTCTATTTAGAGATCCTCTTTAATTATAATGAAACCACAATCAGTTATAGTAAACACGTCAAGAGTGTTTGAGACACCAAGGCGAAGTTAGTGGAGTGAGTGTTTGGAGATTCTCTTTAACTCACTTCATATTTAGGGCTCCAATTATAGTAATTATTGTTTCCAACCATTATAGTCTACCATTAATTACATTATTACTATTTCAATATCTTTTTGTTAGGTGTTTACTATTCATTTACTCGTACTAAAATAGTAGATTATTATAACCTACAAACTATTATAATTTACTGACTACAATAATCAACTCAACACCCCAAAAAAATGAAAAAGTTTCAACTCTTACTTTTTTTTAGTATAGTTATAAAAAAACGAAGTATATAATAAATGTTTTTTTTAAGATTTTGTAATAAAATGTGAGGTGGGGGAATCGAATCTCAAACCATGAAATTGATAGTATGAACAATTTGTCAATTGAGCTACGCACTTGTTGGCCAAATTCCTTTAGTATAGTTATTAAATACATTATTGGGGTTCATGATGTATGCCAGATTGTAATTGGGGTTGATGCCCTAAATCTCATGGATCTTGTAGTTCGTAATTATAATGTACAAATAATTTATTTAATAAAATATGAGATGTTTTATTTGACATGTAGTAGCATTAACCCACAAAACTAATAAACTAACATCCAATGTTATCGTTTGTAGCCTAAACATGTTTGTAGAGACATATAGGTGGATTAAGTAATAACCTAAATGGTCTGTAGTAGATGGATAAAGTTGGATACCTTATCCTGGTGATACTACGAATAAGATCCGCTTTGTAACTGTTACAATTGTTGTAAAGTGTTGCAAATGATATGATTCTGATCATTCATGTAGAGACATGTGAGGGGGTGTTCTATATAAAAGAGTTTGTATAAGACCAGACCACGAAATGACTAGTCTTATTATATAATATCATTAACAATAGAAGCTTACATTTCACCAGAATGACCATATGTGACTGAACCCTGAGTGAGTTGTGAACTCCCGTCTATGAAGGCGTTTATTTAATTTGTATGGGTGAAAGTGGCCAGATCTTAGACTCAATAAGTTTACCATTTTCGGGATTCTTTTGATTAGGGAGTTAGGAACACAGCTACACAAGACGGAATTACACAGCTACACAAGACGGAATTCACTCATTCCCTGATGTCGAGGTAAGTAGATAAATTGCTCCCTTAAGGGCTGATTCAAAGACTTGAAATGTGGCATCCCAAAAATTGTAAGGTGAAAATTAATTTGTTTTGTTTTGGGTTTAAAATTATGTGTCAAGTAGTTTATAGATTTAAATTTGAGTTTGGAAGTTATTGGGTTGAGAGATTTAAGAGATTTACTTTTTCGAAAGTAAAATGGAATAAAACATGTATTTATACAATAAATAAATAAATAAATAGGAGAGGGTTTATTGGAGTTCTTGGGATTAGGGTTTTAAAAGGAGTTTATTTATATGTTAGGGTTGCCTCATTAAGCATGCAAGAAAAAAAGAAAAAAAAAAAAAAAGAAAAAGAAAAAGCTTTTCCTTCTTCAAATCGTGAAGCACCCCCCTCCCCCTTCTGTTTTCTTTTCCCTTATTTTTCGTCTGTGGCGTTCAAAGCTGCTCGTGCCCAACTGCACCGCTGCGTTAGCCTTGTCGATGCTAACCCAAAGCTGCTCACTGTTCAGCACCTAAAGCCGCTCGCATACGTCGACCCAACCCTCATTGTCGTTTGTTTGCGTTGCCAACCAGTGCCTGTCGCTTTCAATCGGAGGACGCCGAGACCAAGCCAGGCGTCGTTCTTCCTCAGTTTTGTCGGTCACGAAATTCTATGATTTGGGTAAGTTTTGGGTTTTGGAATGCCCATTAATATTGCTTTAAATTTTTTTTTTTTTTTTTTGCCGAACTAATTTACCTATAATTTTTTAGGTTGGATTCAAGATTTTGAGATTTTGGTTTTAGGACGTTGCCCAGCATAGTGGAGGTTCGATTTCGACTGCTTAATTGAACTGTGGTGGTGGTTTTGGAACAAACAACGTGTTGGGTAAATGATTTAAATTTCTGTAGAATGAAATTGTGATTTAGAATGTGAAGTTAATGTTAAAAGTCAATTTGGGTTGTGCTTTAGGATTCAACTCAAAGTGTGTGGAACTTGGTGGTTGGTGTGCTTGAAGTGAATTTTATGTCTAAACTTGAGGTAAGTGATTTACTACCGGTTTGGCCTCAAACCCAAGTATGTGTTAAGTTATGGTTCCTACATTGGCTTGGAATATTTTGACATGTGTCAGTTAGAATTTTGGAAGCTTACGTTTATGTCATGGAGTTTTGATATTATGTGTTGTTGCGATGTTCGTTGATGGATAAATTGTGAAATTGGTGTGAAACCTAAGCATGATTTAAGACTTTGATTGAATGCTTATGCTTATGTGAGACTATTAGTGACTGTTAGCACTTCTATCGGGCTATGCACATCGCATGTTGTGAGTCTTCGGGCTCATACCTTATGCCTATGTACACTGTTCCCTTGGGATCACCACCTATATTTATGAAAGCGTACATTCGGGCTCACCTCTTATGCTTATGCCTATGTCTATGCCTATGGTGTTGTTGTGCACTTGAGTCCCAATGGGAAGACTAATAGTTCGCTTAATGGGTTCAATAGTGGGTCGCTTACTGAGTATATTTATATACTCATTATTTTCCTTTCATGTTTTTAGGTAAAGGTAGAGATAGACCGGTGAATGATAAGAGGGATTCGTGATCCCAACTATTTTGACATGTTGTCGCTTCCGCACTTAGGGTTCATCTGGTAGGGCTTGATTTAGGAGTCTATCATTTTTTAAAATTTATGGACATTCCCTTCATTCATTTGTTAATTTGTTTAATTGATTTTCAAGGGTACCCCGAACGACGTTTTTAGGATTTATCTATTATTTAAGTTTTATTTAATGAAATAAAAGTTTTAATTCTTTTATTTAATTTTTTCCTCGAGGATTTTATCGTCAAGTCTATGCATGTACATAGTAGCGTCCTAAAAACATAATAGAAATTTGGGTCGTTACAGTTGGTATCAGAACCTAAGTTTCAGGTTTTATAGACTGACTTACATTGTGAGTCCAAAATGTTTCTTATGGCCACAAATGGATCTCTTGTCATCGCTAGCTATGTCTCTTAAGTCCTCTAGGGAATTATGCATGAAACTTTACTTGTTGTATAGTCGTATTTGATGGGTTTCCCTACAAGCGTTTTGTTAAAGCGTTCCATGTGGTTATCAGGTATGGCACTACGAACTAAAGGAAGGGGTAGTCAGGTAAGAATGTTATTGGGGAGCAGGACCCGGTTGTGCAAGACCTTGAGGTGCAAAGCTAAGAGACGGGGGACCCACTGCCCCTTGACCCTTTTAGGTCAACCTAGCAAAGACTTAGACCAAGAAGCGAGCCTCGAAATTCGACCATGCCCCTGCCAGGATCATCTCCCTCAGAGATTTCAATAGAGTATACTGCCATGGCTGCAGCAATCAGGAATGTCGTCACGTAGGCTATGGTAGGGAAACTAAGGGATATTGTGATCGAGTAGATAGCTCAGCACGTACAGTCACAGCATGTGCCACCCCCGCCAGCCTCGACACCACGAGTTCATAATTAAGACAGGGTACCAAATCAAGTTGTGGCAGGTTCTTCTTTGGAGGATATCTGCAGGACTTCAAGAAGTGTGACCCTCCAATGTTTAATGGGTCCCTGAAAGACCCAACTAAATTAGAATTGTGGTTGTCCACTGTGGAAAGGATTTTTCAGCACATGAAGTGCCCAGAAGAGTCGAAGTTGCAGTATGTTGCCTTTGTTCTCATCAATAATGCCTAGTGTCGGTGGCGCTCAGCTGAAAGAATCATAGAAGCTAATGGGGGCTAAGCAACATGGGACTAATTCAAAGAGTGGTTCTACGAAAAGTACTCATTGTTCACGTGAGGTACAACAAGCAGACTGAGTTTATGAACCTGAAGTAGGGGACCATGACAGTAGAGGAGCGAGGAGGAGTTTGACAAACTATCTTGCTTCGCCCTTGATCTGGTGTCTACTGAAGTGAAGAAGACTAAAATTTTTGCAGGGACTTTAAGATGGGATACGAGGTATTGTGCAAGCTTTTGAGCCTCCCACATATGTAGCAGCATTCCGAGCGGCAGCACGAGTGGGTTGTCCCTCAGGGATAGAGTTCTTGAAGTCCTTGATGGTAGAACCCACCCCCATATCAGAAGAAGGAAGCTGAGCAAAAAGCACCGGAGCCTCTACAGAAGGTCTAGAGCACGGACAGATCGCTAAGGCACAACAAGCAACAAACTGCTGTTTCAGGAGAAGTCTGAAGGGATAGGCTGATGTGCAAGTCGTAAAGGAAGCATCATTGGGGACATTGTCTGATTGGTGCAGGGACTTGCTTCAATAATGCTGACCAATGCCCTAGTAGTGGTTCTAGGAGTGCAGGGGGTCAACCCCCTGAAGGAACTCTTATTCAAGAGTATCTACGAGCAGAAGCGGATCTTTCCAATTCATTGTGATAGAATTACCACATATACATTCAAACATACTAAAATGCATTCATAATGCTAAAGAGATCTAGAGATCATACCAGTTGAAGACTTATTCTTCACAACAAATCTAAAACTCAATCGTCCACCTCAAACAATCTCCACACGAATAGAAGAAAACGAAGATGACACCACCACTCAGAGCCCTCAGTAATCTTGGAGTGAGAATCCAAAGTGTGGGCTTTGTTTGGATTTGACAGAGGGGAGAAGGAAGAGAGATCGTACACAACGATCAAGAAAATGGGAAATGAGTTCGTCTATCGTATAGACAATATGCTTGATCGTTTAGGTGAAATAAATGATCGTGTAGGAAAAAAGGGTAAGCGATTGTCTAAACGATCGTGTAGGAAAAACTAAGCGATCGTTTAGTAAATATTGGGGCTAAACGATCGTTTAGTAAATAGCGCACGATGGTGTAATGGGTAAGCGATCGTGCATGCACTATCGTATAAGCACTGATTTTCTAAGCGATGACACACTTTTTAACACAATGTTCGTACATCTCATGCTTAACACACTGTGAGCTATTTATGCGTCTCAAAGTGATCTTTCAACTCACTCATCCATTATTAAAACAGAAGAGACTCCATCCCATTTCCCTTTTAACCGTCCAATGAATGTGATCTCATCATATTCATAACATATAAATTAATATCCCATATTAATTATATTATTTTCTTCTACTAAATATAAATCATATTTATATCTAATTTCGTCCAAATTAATGTATCTCATACATAAAGTTAATAATATTATATATAATTAACTAGTTCAATTATATCATATATAATCGAACTCCATATTGTCAATTTGAACATTTCAAACTGACCCAAAAACTGACTCTCAACTTGTATCCAAGCTACCAAGGGGACCTTATGGACCTAAAGCTCGAAGCTCCAACGGTACGTGAATAGCTGACTAAACTTTTTAGTCACGATATCCACCATCCGTTAATTTCCAGGCATTCCACTAAAGATCGACAGTTGAACTTTCTTGCCATAGATAATTTCTATGTCCATTAGATAAACCAATCATCAGTACGATAACCTTTCACAGATGCTCGTAATTATAGCAGACCAATTTACCATTTTACCCCTGTAATTACATTTTCCTCCTTAAGTACCACCGATCCCTCTAATGAACAATACAACATAGTCCTACTATGTGTGAACACCTCTCGGGCCATGAGAAGGTACATGGTGCCACATCGTTCAAGCCTCGGGATCAGCCCTTAAGAGAGCAATCTATCTACTTATCCCTCCTTTGTGGAAGGAGTGAACTCCATCTTGTGAAGTTGAGTCCTCAGCTCTCAAATCAGACGAATCCCCAAAATGGTAGGTTTAAGTCGGTGCTCTGGCCACTGGCACCCGTGAAAATCAAAGAACCGCCCTCAATAGCAAGAGTTCTCAACTCACTCAGGATTGAGGTCATGTTACCTATGGTCATCATAGTGAAGTGAAGTCTCATTCATGAACGGGAGTTATATGACAAGACATTAACACTTTGAGGTCAGGTCTTATACAAACTTTTTATATAGGACACCCCCACTCGCATATCCACTACATGAATGATCAGGTTCAGATCATCTGTGACAAGTCACAACAGTTGCAATAATTTCACAAAGCGGGCCACGTCCGTATTGTTACCAGGATAAGGTTTCCTTCCTATATCCATATACTACAAACTCTTTTGGTTGTCACTTAAAACATAATCCACTTGTATGTCACTACATACATGCTTAAGTTACATAAAGACAACTAGGGATATTAAGTTTATTGGTTTATGGTAAAATAAAATGTTAGATCAACACCATCACGCAGCGGAAGGTAACAGGATCCATAAGCACTCTAATTCATTAATTTTGGTTGAAAAGAAACATGCTAAAAAAAGAGTATAATGGGTTTCAAGAACATACCTTGGCCGAACCAACGAAATCTCTATTTCCAGCTGCTAAATCCTCTGAATCCTTGTGTAGACCACCACAAGATCTTCCCTACTATCCTCTTGGTGCTTTAGATTGAGTTGTGGGACTCAAAATAAGCTGGAATCAAAGGGAATATGGAGAAAGCTCACTGAACCAACCTATTGAAGAACACTTTTTTCATCCGAATTTTTCAACAAAAATTCAATCGGTTCACTACTACTTTCTTCACTCCAATATCTTCAATATATTGCAGACTATCATACAAAGATGGGTTCCTTGTAAGCTAGTTAAAGATGAAAAACTCATTGCGAAATGGAAAACGATATTGTCCATGTAGGTGTCTCTTTTTTGTTTTGTCCCTCTAAACTGTTCCAGAATTTGAAACATGTCAGCATTCGTCGTAGTTTCGTTTTTTCCCTTTGAAGTTTTCTTGATTGAGTCAGGTGCTGAAGAGTTGACTTGTTATGTTCATATGCGTTTGGTTCCCAAAGTAATTCTAGAGTTACACTGCATGATTGTGTTTGGTTCCCAACATACAGCTGCGTTTTAGTCAAAAAAATTTCTTTGAGACTTCTTTATTCTACAGTTTAGCAATTAAACTGCCATCTCATACATTCCCCCTTTTGCAGGCTCATCAAGATGTACTGCGCCAATTAGTTGATTTAATTGGAATTACATCTATTATGGAGGTAATGTCGGCCTTTGAAGGCTTCCCCATAAAAAATACTTTAAATGCTGCTTAGTTTGCACTCTAATAAGAAATGGAGTTTTCTCTGCAGGTTTTGGTGCGACTTGTTGTTGCTGATGATCATGTCTATCCAAATTTTATGGATGTGATGCAATGGTTGTCGAGAGTGATATGCTGGAAATGATTGTTGATAAGCTGAGTCCATCTATGCATGACAAATTGAAGGTAGGTGTTTAATTTGTGTTGTATAAATTTATATGTTCAAGGTATGACTCTTTGCTAGAAGTTAGGTTTAAGAGAATTTTATTTTAGAACTTGATATTGTTCTTGTGTGTTGTGATGTGTGTTTTCTTAACTCATATCCTAATTTCAATTTTGCTTCTTTGCAATAAACTTTCAGGAACTATTGACATGGATCTGATTACCACGGGAGTATCGACAAGCGAAAGGATGCGAAAGGAGAGTTTATCATCGGCAACTTGCAACATTATTATGGAGAAAATGCAGCTTGGAGGACCCTACATGCGCCTGGCCGAGGTTTGCTGCTAACTTTTACTGTGTGCAGTAACTTTACTTGTTAAGTTGAAGTTAAATTCTAAATCTTTCCAATTCTTCTGTAGTTGCTAGAGGAGCTGAAGAAGAAGAATCCTGATAATGAAGTCCTTCTCAACAACGTATATTACATCTCTTAATCTCTCAAACCCTCCCAAATTTGTAGACAAATAAAATTGTGTTGCCCTTACACGAAAGATTTTGTTGCCCTTGTAAAATCATAATCTTTGTATTACTTGTAATTTGTGTTTTCAAGGCCTGAATTATTGTACGCCTTTTAAATTATAATTTTATAGCAGAATTTGCGGATTAAATGTAATAGATTTACAATCCATACATGAATAATATGTCATAGCCATAGCGTTCGATGATGATGTATCATGTTATACTTTTTTATCGAAAAAAATGGATTTGGCAAGGGAATTTAAAAAACGGACAATAATCGATAAAACGGATAGATTCGGGCTTCAATGTCGGTTAAGAATTAAAAAAAAAAAACAAGCTTTAACGTTAGTTGCAACCGACATTGAAGGTTGTGTTATTGGTGTTATTAAAGCTCTTTAATGTCGGTTTAGGCAACTGACATTAAATGGCTTTAATAACACTATCTTTAATATCGGTTGCTAACCGATATTAAAGCCCAAAATTTCTTCTAGTGGTGGCATTTGAAATCATACACTTGATTTATGTTCGAACAACTTCTCCTTATTCACCCGAATCTAAATTTAAGCTAAAAATACTCTCCGAAGGGAGGTCACTCCAGAGGTGACACGAAGTACCGCTTAAATCTAGACTGTGAACTCTTAAGGACGTAAGAGCTAAGAATAACATACCGCATATGTTATTAATCTCCCGCTGAAGTTTTCTAATAACTCTATCATATAAAAGTTATTCACTACCACTGAAGTGTTCTAATGTTTGGGTAACTACATACTTAGGTTCTTTTCCCGCAAAATAAAAATAACCTTAAGTCTAAATGGTTTATCCATGTATAACTCTTATAAATGGACTTAAACCTACGATGTCTAGATGATAAACGCTTTTATTACCTCACATCGCTCATGGATACTCATAAAACTGGTTATTAACGCTCAGTTATTCGGCCATAACCCCAGGTAAGAGGTGTTCCGTAGACCGTCAACTTAAATACCCCCAACCTTCGACAGGATTATATACTGGTTGAGTTTGTAACCCTAGTTTTATAAGTTTAACGACCTATTTTAACTAATTAAAACAAGTGGTTAACCTACATGAGCATGCAGCTGTTCTTCGTTATGGATTTTAAATGTCTAATCCAATTTTATAACAACTTATAAAACTTTAGACATGCTAAACATTCACAACATATAAACATTCAATATTTAATATAACAATTATATTAAATACAAGAAACCCTAGCATGCATACTATAAATTATAACATACTTTCAATCTAAATGGCATACTATATGCACATACAAGATTTATTTAATTATAACATACATCCAATGCATAAATAATTAAACACGTACTGATATGGTTTTAGTTTTGGAAAAAACAAGCAAACAAAAGCCTAACTATTACAAAAACAGCTTCAACATTGCTCAAACCGCTTGAATCGGACCTGAATCGTTTGACCCGAACCAACCACAAACCATTTGAAGCTGAACCAGACCAAACCTCAAGAGAATCGATCGAACCGACTGATCTTGCTCTCGCCCAAAATCTCGTTAAGTCAGATCGTTTAGCATTGATGACCATCGTCATGCGTTTGGCTTGATCATTTAGCAACCAACATCTATCGTTTAACAAAGCTACACGATCGTATAGTGTTCGCCTTCTATCGTATAGTGTCATTATCTAGTGCCAGAAGATGCTATATGATCGCTTATTGTCAAACACTTTCACATAGCTCCATCGTTTAGCACCGCGTCTTGATCGTTTAGCGTGCGCCTAAGGTAAGCGATCGCCTAGTGCTATCACATAGCAATCGATGCATCACTCAGCTGCCACTCATAAGTAAACGATCGTGTAAACAATCGCTCAGTGCCATCGCATAGCTTTTCGCCGCATCATTTAGCTCTTGATCAAAGGTAAATGATCGTGTAAGCGATCGCTTAGTGCCATCGCATAGCTCTTCGCCGCATCACTTAGCTCCTGATCAAAGGTAAAGATTGTGTAAGTGATTGCTCAGTGCCATCGCATAGCTCTTCGCCGCATCGCTTAGCTCCCACTCGAAGCTACACGATCGTGTAGTACCATTACATAGCAAAACAACGTATCGCTTAGCTCCTGAGGTAGACGATCGTCTAACGCACAACACCTAAACGATTAACACTCGAAGCTACATGATCGTTTAGATTTTCCTTTATATTATCTAACGCATGAAGCTAAACGATCGTTTAGCTACTGAAGCTTAACGAATATATGAACAGAGGCTGATCGTCCGAAATCTACAACTCGGCCTCTTCTCTTGTTTCTTCAAATTACAACTTAATTCTAATTCTAATGACTCCAAATAAATTATAGACTCTTGGGAAGATATTAAAGCTCATCAAGCAAGAGAAAATTACAAATTTAAATGGGAAATCAAAGATAAATTAAAGGCCAAAACTCAAAAAACCATATCATTACAACAGTTTCATATTTTCATACAAAACACCCACCAAAACCAGAACTAATCCGAATTGAATGCTTATAAGATGCTCTGATACCAATTGTTGAATCAACATCATCACGCAGCAGAAGGAAATAGGATCCATAGGCACTCTAATTCATTAATTTTGGTTGAAAAGAAACATGCTAAAAACAAAGTATAATGGGTTTCAAGAACATACCTTGGCCGAACCAATGAAATCTCTATTTCTACCTGCTAAATCCTTTGAATCCTTGTGTGACCACCATAAGATCTTCCCTACTATCCTCTTGGTGCTCTAGATTGAGTTGTGAGACTCAAAATAAGTTGGAATCAAAGGGAATATGGAGAAAGCTCACTGAACCAACCCATTGAAGAACAATTTTTTCATCCGAATTTTTCAGCAAAAATTCAGTCGGTTCGCCACCCGTTTCTTCACTCCAATCTCTTCAATATATTATAGACTATCATGTAAAGAGATGTGTTGCATGGGATGCAGCTCATGCTTGGAGTAAACCAAAGGAGAAGGTGGGTTCCTTGTAAGCTAGTTGAAGATGAAAAACTCATTTTCAATTTTGTGTAATTTTTCAATTTCCAAAAACTATTTTGATTTTAAAATCATATTTTATTTCTAAAATCAAATTTTATTAATTTTACAAATTAATTTCATAAATTAATTTTCTAATCAAATTAATAAATAATTATTTAAACAATTTAAACAATTCTAATTAATTTAATATATAATATTAAATTAGTTTTTACACAAATTCATCTTCATATATTTAAATCATATTTAAATATATTTTCTCCAATTCCGTTTGATTCTAATTTGAACATTTCAAATTAACTTATCACGCTACTCTAGAGCTAATCCATTTCCGAGCTAGTAGGGGGACCTCATGGACCTACAGATCATGGGCTCCAACGATCCAAGATTAATCGGCTAAACTCATTAAACTGATCTAACCCTCATTCATTAACTAATGGGTCACTCTACTAAAGCTAATAGCTGAATTCTCCTCACTATAGATATATTATGTCCACTCGATATAACCTTGATTAGTAAGTTAACCCTGAAATGGTAGTCATGTTGAGCCGGTGCTGTTGAGTCAACCCTCACCTATGAAAATTTAAGGGCAATCCCAGATAAATAGGAGTTCATAGTTAGTTCAGGATTAAGGTCACGTTACCTAGGTCATCGCTTTGAAATAGTATGTCTTAAACAATAAACAACGTTATAAAGTAAGAGTGACTCATTTCGTGGTTCGATCTTGTACAAACTCTTTTGCACAAGGACACCCACATTCCTCATGTTCAACATGAACGAATTAGGATCACTTCGTTTGTAGCACTTTACAACTCCTTGTAACAACTATAGAGCAGGCAGTATCCAATAGTATTATCAGGATAAGGTACCCAACCTTATCTATATACTATAGATTATTTTGACTATTTACTCGAACATGATCCACCTTTATGTCTCCACATAAAGTTCAAGTACTCATCCAATAGTCAAGGGACTTTTAGGTTTATTGGATTTCTATTCAAGTAGTAGATCTATTCAATAACACCTTTATTGAATTTTCAGAATAAGATCCATTGTTTACATACCACGAGTTTTAGGACATAAACCCAACATAAAAAACATCTAAATGTGCAAAGTCAATAAGTGAAGTAAATATCATATATATTATACATCCAAGTGTTCTCACAAAGTTGTTTACAAACTACAGGACATGAGATTTTAGGGCACAAATCCCAACACCCCCGAATTCTCATCAAAGTAGTTCAAACTGTCAACAACAACACAGTCCAGTCTATGCCACCAACTGTCGAGAAGTTGAACGTTCTGGAATAGTAGTGACAGGTACATTCCCAATCTTGGGGCACTATGCTTTAATGTTATTTGATTTTGGATCATCTCATTCTTTCATTTCGTTATTGTTTGTAAAGAATGTCATGCTAGCTTCAGAGCCCTTGGGTTATGTTTTATCGGTGTCTACTCGGTCAGGAGAAATTATGATAGCAAGCAAAAAGATAAAAGCATGTCAACTAGAAATAGAAAATCGCGCCCTTGATGTGACTCTAATAGTGTTGGATATGCGGGACTTTTATGTGATTCTAGGCATAGATTGGTTGGCTGCTAATCATGCCAGCATAGGTTGTTCTCGTAAGGAGGTTATTTTTAACCCTCCTAGGGAAGCTAATTTTAAGTTCAAAGGGGTCGGGACTGTGGCCTTGCCCAAGATGATTTTAGCCACGAAGGCTAAGAGATTGCTTAACCAAGGTACCTGGAGTATCTTGGCTAGCGTAGTTGACACTAAAGAAAATAAGGTTGCCTTACCCTCAGAACCAGTTGTGAGAGAATACCCTGATGTATTTTCAGAGGAACTTCCAGGTTTGCCTCCACCCAGGGAGATCGATTTTGCGATCGAATTGGAGCCATGCACCATTCCCATGNGGCCTTGCCCAAGATGATTTTAGCCACGAAGGCTAAGAGATTGCTTAACCAAGGTACCTGGAGTATCTTGGCTAGCGTAGTTGACACCAGAGAAACCGAGGTTGCCTAAACCTCAGAACCAGTTGTGAGAAAATACCCTGATGTATTTTCAGAGGAACTTCCAGGTTTGCCTCCACCCAGGGAGATCGATTTTGCGATCGAATTGGAGCCATGCACCATTCCCATGTCAAAAGGTCCGTACAGAATGACTCTGGTCGAATTGAAAGAACTTAAAGTTCAATTGCAAAAACTGTTTGATAAAGGGTTTATACAACCCAATGTATCCCCCCTAGGGTGCACTAGTGTTGTTCATCAAGAAAAAAGATAGATCATTACGCTTATGCATAGACGACAAGGAGTTGAATAAAGTAACCATCAAGAATAAGTATACGTTCCCCAAGATTGATGATCTGTTTGATTAGTTACAAGGAGCTACTGTATTCTCTAAGATCGACCTACGGTCAGGTTACCACCAACTGAGGATAAGGGACAAGGATATCCTAAAGACAACATTTTGATCTAGATACGATTATAAGTCCATTGTAATGTCGTTTGGGTTGACCAATGCTCCAACGGTGTTCATTGATTTGATAAACAGAGTGTTCAGGGATTTCCTTAACACCTTTGTAATTGTTTTCATTCATGACATCTTGGTCTATTCCAAGATAGAGGCGGAGCACGAGGAACATCTTTGGAAGTCCTAGGAACGCTGAGGGAGAATAAGTTATATGCAAAATTTTCAAATTGTGAATACTGGCTACATAAGGTATCCTTTCTTAGGCACCTGGTGTCGAAGAACGGGGTTTCTATGGATCCAACAAAGACCGAGGCCGTTACGAATTGGCCCCGCCCCACAACAGTCAGCGAGGTGCACAGTTCCCTAGGTTTGGCTGGATATTATTATAGGTTGTAGAGAATTTCTCTAGCATAGCCACACCATTGACCCAATTAACTAGGAAGGTAGCTTCGTTTGTTTGGAGTTAGGCTTGCGAGGATAGTTTTCATAACCTCAAGCAGAAGTCGGTTTCAACACTGGTTCTTACAGTACCTGGTGGCTCCGGGAGTTTTGTGATCTACAGTGATGCTTCTAAAAAGGAATTGGGTTATGTGCTTATGCAACACGGTAGTGTGGTTGACTATGCCTCCCGCCAGCTGAAAAATCATGAGTGAAACTATCCTACTCATGACTTGGAACTAACAGCGGTGGTTTTTGCCTTGAAGATCTGGAGGCACTATTTGTATAGGGAAATGATCTAGATTTTCATTGACCATGAGAGTTTGAAATACTTCTTCACGCATAAAATTAACAGCGGTGGTTTTTGCCTTGAAGATCTGGAGGCACTATTTGTATAAGGAAATGATCTAGATTTTCATTGACCATAAGAGTTTGAAATACTTCTTCACCCATAAAATTAACAGCGGTGGTTTTTGCCTTGAAGATCTGGAGGCACTATTTGTATAGGGAAATGATCTAGATTTTCATTGACCATAAGAGTTTAAAATACTTCTTCACCCATAAGAAGTTAAACATGAGAATTTTATTGTATGATTTAAAGTTTAAAAAAAACATTGTAACGGTTGGATCCTAACCCATGGAAAGGATCGAGTTTGCTCTTGAACTTGTAAAAGAAGCAAGGTAGCAGTTCGACTCTCCTCCGTGGAAAGAGTCTAAGAAGATTTTTTAATCAAAATCTCAAGAGGTGCTTGGAAAGGTAGATGTAGGTCGTGTTTGACTGAACCACTATAAAAATCACGGTGTATTCTCTAACACTTTCCTAGTTATTTTTGTTGGAAATGTCCTAGAATTCGCAGTTCGTGTTAAACATTCTATTATTAATAATAATAAATTGTTGATTTTGCATTCTATTATGAAAATCTAATAAACATATCCATGGCTATAGTTTGAATATTGTAACTTTATGTAGTGACATAAATAGGATCAATTTAATTATATATAGTATAAATGGTCTAATAAGTATATGGATGAAATTAGTATCTCATCCTGGTAACACTATTGGATGCAACCCACTTTGTAGTTGTTACAGAGAGTTGTAAAGTGCTACAAACGATGTGATCTACAGATCGTTCATGTTGAGACATGTGAGTGGGGCATCCTACGCAATGAGTTTGCATATAGACTGGACCACAAAAATAGTCACTTTTCTTTATAACGATCGTTTACTATTAAAACTGACTATTCATTTATTAAATAACCTAGGTTAACTCGATTTTAATCCTGAGCTAGCCATGAACTCCTGTTTGTTTGAGATTATCCTTTAATCTGTAAATGATGAGAGTAGTCCAACAACACTGCTCAATAAGCCTCCCATTTTAGGGATAAGACTAGATGAATAGTTTGGGACATAGTCCTGCAAGATGAAATTTACTCCTATCAGATTTAAGGTTAGCAGATAGGTTATTCTCTTAAGTACTGATTCCAGGTCTTGAACAATCGGGGCCCCGCCTTCTTGTGATAGAGATTATGAATCAAAATTGTTTATTAGAGGGTCAGTGGGAACTTAAGAAACAAGATGTATTCACAGGGGTAAAATGGTTATCTTGACCCAGCTGTGATTACGATATGGCTATATAAAGTGGACATAATATATCTACAGTGAGGGGAGTTCAACTATGGACTATAGTGGAATGACCCATTAGTTAACGAATGGGGATTAGTTCGATCTAATGAGTTTAGCCGATTAATCTCAGATCCTTGGAGCCCATGATGTGTAGGTCTGCGAGGTCCCTACTAGCTCGTAAATGGATAAGATTTAAAGTAACTTGATAAGTTAATTTGAAACGTTCAAATTAGAATTAAACAGAATAGGAGAATATATATTTAAATATATAAAGATGGATTTGTGCAAAAATTAATTTAATATTTGATATTAAATTAATTAGTATTATTTAAAAATAAATTTATGAAATTAATTTTATAAGATTAATAAAATTTTCAGTTTTAAAATCAAAATTGATTTTGAAATTGGTTTTGATGGAAATTGAAAAGTTGGAAACATGCACAAATGGAAAAAACAAGTTTTTCCATTACCCATCTTCTACATGCTCACACAAACACCATTTCCTCCTTTTCATTTACTCCAAGCATGAGCTGCAACTCATGCAATGTTCTTCTTTGCATATTCACCTGCAATAAATAAAGAAGATTGAAGTGATTTTGAGGTAGGCATTCAATAGAAATTGTAGAGAAATTGAAGAAGAGTTCTTCAAATAGTGTGGTGCAGTGAGCTTTTCTCTGATTTTCCATTGCTTCAAGCTATTCTTGAGTCCCATAACTCGTTCTAAAGCTCCAAGAGGATAGTGGGAAAGATCTTGAGGTGGTTCACAGTATTATTTGGAGAAGACAACTGCTGTTGATCAAGATCTTGAAGAGTTCTACAAAGGTATGACTACAAACCCTCTTATATTTGATGAGCATACTTTAGTTTATGCCAAAATTAGTGAATTTGAATGCTTATTGATCCTTGTTGCTTCCGCTACATGTTGATACACTCTTACAATTGGTATCAGAGCATCATATAAGCATTCAATTCGGTTTAATTTTGGTGTGGTGGGTGTTTTTCATGAGATATATGAAACTGATGCACTGATATGGTTTTCTGAGTTTTGGCATTTTATTTCTCTTTAATTTCTCAATTAAATTTGTAATTGGCTCTTGATTAATGAGCTTATATGTGTTATCAAGAGTCTGTAATTTATTTGGAGTCATTAGAGTTGAAATTAAGCTATAATTGAAGAAACAAGTGTAGAAGGTCGAGATGTTGTTTCCAATTTTTCGAGCTTCTGCTTAAAATCGTGGTTGAGGTTCAGATGCCAAATGATCGTCTAGCTCCAAGCGTTACACGATGTAAAGAAAAGCTAGATGATCGTATAGCAATGGGTGTTGGTCGTTGTAATGTTAGACGCTAAATGATCAGGTACCTGCGGGAGCTAAATGATGTGTTAAGATGTTATGTGATAACACCACGCGATCGTGTAGCTTTGCGTGGGAACTAAATTGTAGGTGCTATACGATGGCACTACATGATCATGTAGCTGCAATGCGAGCTAAATGATGCATTTAAGTTCTATGCGATGGAACTGAGTGATTGTGTAGGTGCGACGCTCGACGATGCGATGAAGTTCTATGCGATAGAATTAAGCAATCATGTAGCTGCAGCGGACACTAAACGATGACAAGAAGTGTTGAGCGATCGTGTAGTTCTACCCGAAAGCTAAACGATCACACTATGCGATAGACAGAAGACACTAAACGATTGTGTACCTCTGCCCAACACTAGGTGATGACGTTAGATGATAGCCTTCAGTGTTACACGATCAGCCTTAGCGAGATTTTGAGTTTAGATCAAGAGCAGTCGATTCGATCAGTTTTCTCAAGGTCCAATCTGGTTCAGTCTTAAAGAGTTTTTGGTTGGTACGGTTCAGACTTATCCAGTTCGGTTCAAGATGCTCGGGTCCGGTTTGGAGCGGTTCGAGTGGTTCAAATATGTTTTTGAAGTTGTTTGTAATAGTTAGGTTCTGTTTGCTTGTTTATGCCAAAACTAAAACCATATCAGTTATTATTTAATTGTTTATGCATGTGATGTATGTAATAATTAAATAATTCATGTATATGCATACAATATGCCATGTAGAATTAAAACCCCACCGTAGGAAGCATGTTACATGCATTGAACGTATGTTATAAATGTTATAATATATAGTATGCATGTTAGGGTTATATTTAATATAATGGTTATATTAGATATTGAATGCCTTTGTTGAATGTTGTGGATGTTTAACATGTTTAAAATTGTGTGAGTTGTTATAAAATTGGGTTAGACTTTTAAAATCCATAACAAATAACGGCTACATGTTTACTTAGGTTAACAACTAGTTTTAATCGTTAAAATAGATTGTTACCTTGTAAAATCTGGTTACAAACTCATATCGGTTCATAAACCTGTCTAAGGCTGGGGGTACTTAAGTTGATGGATTATGGAACACCTCCTACCTGGGGATTATGACCGAAAGATTGAGTGTTGTTAATTGATTTTATGAGCTTGCGTGAGCGATGTGAGGTAATAAAATGGTTTATCACCTAGACATTGTAGGTTAAATCCATTTATAAGCGTTATACTTGGATAAACCTCTTAGACTTAGGTTGTTTAAATTTAACTGTTACACCCAAGTTAATACCCAAACACATAGAACACTTCAGTGGGAGATTAACAATACATTCGATATATAGTTATTAACTCTCACGTTCTCAAGAGTTCACACCGTGAGATCCATGCTTGGCTTCGTATCGCTTTTACTGCAACTGCTCCATTCGGAAAGTGTTTGCATGAGTCGATAACAAGGTGAATGAGGGAGGTAGTTCATAATAAGTGGGTGAAGGAAATGTGTCAACATTGTCCTACGGTCTCATCCATTAGTTTGAACCGTGAGATTCCTATGTTGTATCTGCTGTCGTTTTTAGGTGGCACTAGCTAGTTGTAAACCGCGGTGATCCTCTCGGAGGGTTGTAACATAGGATTCGGAACAACCTAGGCTTCAGTAAAATGAATAGGGTCTTATAGTTCAGTCTTGGGTATTGTCTTCTATTTCGGAGGCATATTCACACCATTCTATAAGATCTGAAAATGACGGGTCATACTTACAAGAATTACTAATTGTCAGTAAAGATCTTGACCGTAAACGATAACCAAAAGAACTATTGAAATATGAGTTATTATGGAGATAGTATTTGGTCAAGAGCTGTCTTGCTTCTGTGAAGGAATTCTTGACTGCCCCTCGGTAGCAATTATTCTAAATCAATAAAGTATCGTTGCAAATAAATAAAGATTTATTGGGTACTTTATTATTTTGCTAAAAATGGATTTAGATGCATATTTAATAGAGTTTGTTTAAAAATGTTTCAGCAATATCGAATTCAATCATACAACTGCTAGCTTCTGATAAATTTAATGGTGAGGGATATTCGAACTGGAAGTCAAACATTAATACGATATTAGTTGTGGATGATCTGAGGTTTGTGTTGACGGAGGAATGTCCTCCGGTTCCCAGTTCAACAGCCAACTGAAATGCTTGGGACATTTATGATAGGTGGGTAAGGGTGAATGAGAAAGCTCGGACCTATATCTTTGCAAGTATATCTGATGTACTCAATAAGAAGCATGAGGTCATGCCCACTGCCTGTAAGATAATGGCATCATTACAGAAGATGTCCGAGCAACCATCATCTTCTTTTAGACATGAAGCCATTAAATATGTCTATGTTACGCGCATGAAAGATGGAACCAATGTAAGATAACATGTTCTCGATATGATGGTTCATTTTAATGTTGCCGAGGCTCACGAGGTGATGATAGATGAGACGAGTTAAGTAAGCATGATATTGGAATCTCTCCCGGAGAGTTATCTGCCGTTCAGAACAAATGTTGTTATGAACAAAATCACTTGTAATTTGACCACACTTTGAATGAGTTACAGACTTATCAATCAATGATGAAACTGAAGGAAAAAGAAATAAACATTATTTTGAAACCTAAGAAGTTTTATGAAGGGTCTACGTCAGTCATATCCTCAAGTTCAGCCCAATTTGTAATAACCTGTGCATATGCCTCAATATCAGCAGTCTCATTCCTAGATACCAAATTCCCAGGCTCAAATTCAACAACAGATGCATCCTCTTTTCCATCCACCTCACTATTCTGTTTCTCAGCCACCATCCCAGTCACAAGCCCCCGTTCAACACCATTCTCAGCTTCCTAACCCATAGATCAATCAATCTCTATCCATGACGCCTAATGCACAACCCCAAACACAGAATCCACCAACGTATGCTGCAACGGGCTATCCTTCTTATCCCCAACCACAACATCACCAGTAAATGCAGTTGGGAGTTCCTCAAAATGTCCCATCGCTGCATGCACAAGGTGGGGCTCACGAAGAAGCCCAACCACTGGTTTAGATGCAGTCTCAATTGCCATAACCACCTCCCATGCACCCATCCTAACCGCCTCTGTGCCAAAACCAGTAACAACCACAAATATTGCCATCCTCAATCAGGTTCAAAATGTTTCCGCAGCATAACTGCATATACATTAATCTCAACAGGATTGAAAGATTGATAAAAAATGATCATCTAAATCAGTTAAAAGACAGTTCTCCACCTTCATGTGAATCATTTCTTGAGGGAAAAAATGACTTAAAAGATCTTTTTCTGACAAAGCTCTTCGTGCCAAGGAGCCTCTCGAACTTATACATTCAGACCTATGTGGTCCGATGAATGTTAAAGCGAGTTAGCTATCAGTATTTCGTCAGCTTTATTGATGATTACTCTAGATATGGCTACATTTACTTAATCAATCATAAGTCTTGAACTCTTGAAAAGTTCAAATAATTTAAGGTTGAGATTGAAAATTTGTTAAGTAAGAGAATCAAAACACTTCGATCTGATCGAGGTGGTGAGTATATGGATTTACAATTCTAAAACTAAATAGTAGATCATGGAATTCAATCCCAACTCACAGCACCTGAAACATTACAGCAAAATGGGGTTGCAGAAAGGAGAAATCGAATTTTGTTGGACATGGTTCGGTATAACACGATCTTCAATGTTAGTTTTCAACCAACATTCTACCTCTATAATGCCGATTTTAAACCGATATTAAAGCCTAGTTTTGTAGTAGTGGTAGCTTAACATTTTTAAATTTAAACCTTTAACTTTTATTTTCTTTTAAATATCCTCGTATTATTTTAAAGAATAAATTAAATGTTCAATGAAAATATACATGACAATTGATGTTTAAAAACTAGAGGCATGATTAACATGATTTAAAATATCATTCACGTAAATTGATATTATAGCTCAAGTATAAAAACTAATTATGTGAATTATGTGGTAAATGAATGATAACAACAATTTTAGTATTTTATATAGTTAAAACCAAGCCGTAAGTGATACTATATATGTGACATTTAATTCCTATGGCCATATTTTGTCATTCATTTGAACAAAAACCTCTTAATAGATATTTTGTTTGAATAATTACATTTATGAGTAGATTTACAGAGATGGGCAAGATCAAGAGTTTAAAGAGATATGAGGTCCAATGACATAGATAGAGGCTTAGGGGACATGTTCGATCAATGGGTACCTATGCATGATCTTAGGAGACCGATTCGAGTTGATTGGCTGGTGCTCGTGAGGGAGCTCAAAAGACCCATGGAAAACCTCAATACGATACATGAGGAAGCTTAGAGGACCGATGATGGAGCTAAAAGAATCCATGGGGGAAGCATAGAAGACCTATGGGGAACCTCAATATACTCGAGAGAGAGCTTAAAGGGAGTTTAGATGATTCGTGAGGAAGCTTCATTGACCCATGTGGGAGCTTAGAGGGAGTTCAAATGACCTGTGAAAAAGCTTGAAGCACTTGTGAAGGAGTCTAGATGACTCACAATGGAGCTCAATGAGCTCATGGGGAACCTCATGAAGGCTTATAAAGGAGCTAAAAAGCTAAGAGAATCCATGGAGGTCCTAGTAACCCATGGAGGCCTTGATACATATTACTCATAGAAGACTTGGTAGTCCCATGAACAACCTTGGACGGCCCACAGAAGATCTTCATGTACCCGTGGATGACCTAGTAGTACCACGAAGGATCTACGGAAGATCTTTATAGATGATCCTATTTTAGTACCTTGGAGAACCCAACAATACCATGAAGGTCTTGGTAATGTAATGGAGGACCTTTGCAGAGAGAATACCAATATGATGCAGGTCCAATCATACCATAGAGGTCTTAATAATATCATGAAGGACTTATGCACAAAGTCTAACAGTACCATGAAGGCACTAATAGTACCATAAAGGACTTCTGCAGAGGACTTGACAGTACCATGAAGGTCCTATGGGTACCATGAAGAATGTAGCGGTACAAAGGAGGACCATGAATTGAACCTTAGCATTAGGTTGAGTAATAGTGGTCAAAATTCCTAGTGAATAGTTCACAGAGGAGCTAGTAGAAAATCGAGCAGTTGAGGCGTTGACTACTATTTTTGGTGGTGGTGTCTAACCCAGAGTAACAACTAACAGTTAAATTTTTAAAAGTTTCATTATAATCTTTCAAGTTCAAGGTTTGTTTAAAAAATAACTATAATAAAACTTTGTAATTAAATTTATGGACGAAAACTTATGCATTGTTTTATGTGAACAAATTTAAATACATACATGAAAAAATAAAGAAACATGTCAAAGTGAAGCATAACTCAACCATAATTAATATGATCTTTCTGACTTAGAGATTGAATTCGACCTCCATCCTCGCAATAAAAAAAAGGAAAAAAAAAAAAGGACATATGACCATCTATAAACTTGGAGAATTGAAATAAAAATTTTAAAGTTTAGTATTATGGTAAACACCTAGAATTTAGGAGGATCTTTTTGATAATTTAACCTTAAAGTTTTTAACCACAGTGACGGAAGAATCACAAAACGCCGTCCAGCCGTTAAGCTGCTAGGGCATTTGCAGCATTTCCACAAACGCCGTCAGCAGGTCAAGGGGGAACTTGGCATCCCATTTCCACAGCCCACGGCCTAGTTTAGGGCTGAAGAGACTCACATTTCTTTCTTTTCACCGCCATAGCTCTTTCCTTCGAAGTTCCTACACTGGTTTCTGTCAAGCTTGAAGGAACCTTTTTCCATTTCTAGCCATTTCCCCAATCTGAAATTGATTTCTTCAAAATTTTCTTTATATTTCCCCCCTCCAATTTGATAACTTGTTCGGTAATCCAAACCCTAATTTTTTTTCTTCTCTATGACTTCTAATTTGCGGCCTCAGCAGTGTTGATGATGTTTAAAAGCGGTTGTCGAATCTGAAATCCCGTTTCTTGTTTCTTGGGGTACGAAATAGTTGCGTTTGAAATTTATGCATGACTTCGTTGTTTGATCTTTGATCAGGCCCTCTCATTTTATTGGTTTTAGTGTTGTCAATTTCCAGTTTCCTGTGTTGTTCGTAGTTTCATGTTCATTTACTCGTCTTCTGCACTGATTGGCTTCTCCAGTCTCTCATTGAACAAAAGTTTTGAAAATGTGGTTTGTAATCGATTTCAATATTTAGTGTTTATTCATCCACAGCGGACACCATGGGAGTTCATTTTCAAAGCTTGTGGTTAAGTGACTTTCATTATCATTTATCACACACGATTGATTGGTTTATTTAGTTTCTGAATAATTCTTGCTTCTTCTATTAATTGTGGGTTCTTATGTTGTACAATGAATTCCATTGATTTCAGGTTGATGCGGTAGGGATTGCGGCAGAAAGTTAACTTCAGTATGGGGTTTGACAACGAGTGCATATTGAACATTCAGTCTCTTGCTGGGGAATATTTCTGTCCAGTTTGCCGCTTGCTTGTTTACCCACATGAAGCGTTGCAGTCACAGTGCACTCACTTGTATTGCAAGCCTTGTTTAACGTATGTAGTTAGCACCACCAGGGCTTGCCCATATGACGGATACTTGGTTACAGAAGCTGATTCTAAGGTTATATCTTTTATTTCTGTGGCCATGAACTCTAGTACTCGTGCTACATCTATCTATATTGATACTCACAATTTCACTACTTCTTGCAGCCACTTGTTGAATCAAATAAAACTCTTGCTGAGACCATCGGCAAAATAGCCGTTCATTGCCTGTATCATAGGAGTGGATGCACTTGGCAGGGCCCATTGTCTGATTGCGTAACTCATTGTTCTGGATGTTCTTTCGGTAATTCCCCTGTTTTATGCAATCGGTGTGGAATTCAACTTGTACACCGGCAAGTACAGGAGCATGCACAAACTTGTCCAGTGAGTTCAATGTTGCTTTTGTTTTAAATTACCTTTCAGCTTTGAGAAGTAAAGATAATAATGTACATATTTTTAGTTTTATTATTGTTTGTTGATTTTCGATTATATTGTTAACTGTTAGGGTGTGCAGCAGCCTCAAGCACAACAAGCAGACGGTGCTCAAGGCACCGCAGCCAGTGGCACGGTAGCTGCTACTGATCAGGCCCAGTCTGCTGGAATGGGAAAGTCTCAAGCCCAATCTTCGCAGAGTGTAGCGGTTAGTGCTCCTGCACAGGATCCTAATCAGCAGGCTAATGCAATTTCCCAGGGTTCAGCTGTTGTTCAAGCTGCTGTGCCGACTGCAGAACAGTGGTATCAACAGCAGCAACAACAGTATCAACAGTACTACCAGCAGTATCCTGGATATGATCCTTATCAACAGCAGTACCAGCAGTACTACCCTTACCAGCAGCAAGCTGGTGTACCGTATCAGCAGCCACAACCATCTCAGGCCCTTCCTTCACACGTAGCTACCCAGCATCCATCTCAGGCTTACGTTCAGCCCCAGACTCAGCCACTGCCACAGCCTCAATCTCAAACCCAAGTTCCGGTCCATCACCAACCCCAATCCCAACCCCAGCCCCAGCCCCAGCCCCAACCCCAACCTCAATCTCTATCACAGCCTCAACCATTAACTCAGCCACAGTCTCAATTACATATGCATGCCCAAACACCTGCGGTTGGTCAATCTCAGAACCAGGGACAGGTCAACCCTCAACAGCAGATTTATCATGCTGGAACCCTGCATTCTCAGATCCAACCGCAGGGTCACCCACCTGTGCCTGGCCAAGCACAACCTCAACCTCAACCTCAGTCATATCCTCAAGTTCAGCCCAATTCGCAGCAACCTGTGCATATGCCTCAATATCAGCAGTCCCATTCCCAGATACCACATTCCCAGGCTCAAATTCAGCAACAGGTGCATCCTCCTTTCCATCCGCCTCAACATTCTGTTTCTCAGCCACCATCCCAGTCACAAGCCCCCGCTCAACACCATTCTCAGCTTCCTAACCCACAGATCAATCAATCTCTATCCATGACGCCTAATGCACAACCCCAAACGCAGAATCCACCAACGTATGCTGCAACGGGCTATCCTTCTTATCCCCAGCCACAGCATCACCAGCAAATGCAGTTGGGAGTTCCTCAAAATGTCCCATCGCCGCATGCGCAAGGTGGGGCTCACCAACAAGCCCAACCGCTGGTTCAGATGCAGTCTCAATTGCCACAACCACCTCCCATGCGTCCATCCCAACCACCTCTGTACCAAAACCAGCAACAGCCACCAATATTGCCGTCCTCCAATCAGGTTCAAAATGTTTCTGCAGCACAACTGCATATACACTCCCATGGCCAACAAACTGGAGGCCCTGGACAGCCAGCCAACCAGCGTCCTGTCATGCAGCTAGTGCAACAGTCTGCATCTCAGCAAGTTGTGCACCAACACCAGCATTTTGGACAGCAAGGGCAGTTTATGCAGCATCAACTGCATATGACACCCCAAATGCGTCTACCTGGACCCCCAAATTCTCTGTCACAATATAATCATGGCTATGCGCACTTGCAGCATAATGCTAATTTACCTCATGGCATGCAACACAATCCTTCTCAAAGTTCTGACGGGAGGCCTTTAGTGCCTAACCAAGGAGTACAATCTATTCCTTATTCACAGTCCATGGTTTGTGTTCCAGTGAGGGCAATACAGCCTGGTGCTAACCAGCCTACTATAAAACAGGGATACGCATTTGGTAACAATAGTAACCAGGTGCAGTTGCCAGATGGATTTGGTGACCGCAAATTAGAAAAAGGCCTGGATGGACGAGAGAGTCTATTATCTTCTCAAAAGGATGCCAAAAGAGCTGCAAATCATTTGGATGTGTCATCTAATCTGGGGGCGGATGCTGGTGAGTTGAAGACTGAAAAATCTGAAGCTAGTTTGAAGGTGCCTGATGATAAAGGTAGATATGCTATGGGGGATAAACCATTTCATGCCGATGCATCTACTGAACGTACTCCACAAAATGGGGCAATGGACTCTAATTTGCATGTAGGTGACAGTGGTAAGACCAAGCAGGATGAGCTAAAGGTAAAGGTAGAGGCAACAGAAAGTACTTTTGATCATTCGAGAAATGATAAGTTGGGGGAAGTCAGTATTCAGGACCAGAAAGATCTTGGCACTGAACCTAAGAAAATGGAGGATCTTGTTATTGAGAATAAAGGAAACCAGGAAGAATCCCTTCAGAAGATTTCATCACAAGGCACTGAACTACGTGAAGAACAAAGCAAGAGGATGCAGAATGACACTAGTGGAACTCTGCACCCTTCCTCTGGTACAAGTGAGGGCCAACAAGGTGCCACTACTACATCATCTTTAATACTTGGTAGTCCTGGCATGTTGAATCAACATGGCTATCAAGATAAAAATCCACCTCAAACTGGGGGTACTCAAATTGGGGCAGCAGTGACTTCTCATCCAGCTTCTCTAGTTGCTCATACAAGACATCAGACACCACCGAGTAGTTATGTGTCATCTGCACTTCAACAAGGTGCGGCAGCACCTTCATTACCAGGACCTCCTCCAGGACCTTATCATCAGGCACAACTTTCAAATAATCCGTCCATGCAAGTTAGGCCACGGGCCCTTGGCTTGGTAGCTCATCCTGGACAACCTTTCAATCCATCTGAACCCTTTCTTCCGGGTGGCATTCCAGAATCTGGTTCGGCCCCTTCTTTTGGTAGAGGGCTAGGCCACTATGGTCCTCAGCAAGCTTTGGAGCGATCCATTGGTTCTCAAGCAACCTATAGTCTAAGCCAACCATCTGCTTCTCAAGGGGGTTCAAAGATGTCTCTTGGTGATCCAGTTGGAGCGCACTTCCGTTCAAAGCTTCCTGGGGCTTTTGATTCAAGGGGACTACTGCATGCTCCTGAAGCTCAAATTGGTGTTCAGCGTCCCATTCATCCTTTGGAGGTGGAGATATTTTCAAATCAAAGGCCAAGACTTGATTCCCATCTTCCTGGGACCATGGAACATCGTCCACCACATCTCACAGGAATCCCTCCTAATGTGTTGTCTTTGAATGCCCCTGGTCCTGACTCCTCTTCCAAACTTGGTTTGAGGGATGAAAGGTTCAAACTGATGCATGAAGAACAGTTGAATCCCTTTCCGCTAGATGCAGCTCGCCGTCCTATTAATCAGACAGATGCTGAAGATGTTCTCAGGCAATTCCCCCGGCCTTCTCAATTGGAATCTGATCTTGCTCAGAGAATTGGGAATTACTCTTTGAGACCCTTTGACAGGGGAATGCATGGGCAAAATTATGATACTGGCTTAACCATTGATGGTGCTGCTGCTTCAAGAATTTTACCTCCTCGTCATATGGGTAGTGCATTACATCCTACAGATGCTGAGAGACCAATTGGTTTTTATGAAGATTCTATTGGACAAGCAGACCGATCTCGTGGACATTCTGATTTTCCTGCACCAGGAAGTTATGGTCGGCGTTTTGCAGATGGATTTGGTCCAAGAAGTCCTCTTCATGAATATCATGGACGTGGGTTTGGAGGTCATCCAGGGTTTACGGGTGTGGAGGAAATTGATGGTCAAGACTTCCCACGTCATTTTGGTGATCCACTTTCATTCCGCGAGTCTAGATTTCCTATTTTTCGAAGCCATCTGCAAAGAGGTGATTTTGAGAGCCCTGGTAATTTTAGGATGAGTGAACATCTGAGAACTGGTGATTTAATTGGACAAGATAGACATTTTGGACCTCGAAGCTTGCCTGGGCATTTACGTTTGGGCGAGCTGACTGCTTTTGGTTCACATCCTGGTCATTCTCGAATAGGAGATCTGTCTGTGCTTGGTAACTTTGAGCCATTTGGTGGAGGGCATAGGCCAAATCATCCACGGCTTGGTGAACCTGGGTTTAGAAGTAGTTTTTCTCGTCAGGGGCTTGCAGATGATGGTAGATTTTTTGCAGTTAAGTTTCATGTTCAAATTTATACATATTTATTATTTTTTTTCTGCATTTCTATTCTATCCCTTGTTTTCTGAAAATGAAAATTTTCAGGGAGACGTTGAATCTTTTGATAACTCAAGGAAGAGGAAACCAACCAGCATGGGATGGTGTAGGATTTGTAAAGTTGATTGCGAAACAGTTGAAGGCTTGGAACTGCATTCACAGACTAGAGAGCACCAGAAGATGGCTATGGATATGGTGCAGAGCATCAAACAAAATGCAAAGAAACATAAAGTGTAAGTATGACGTCCTTTTGTTATAATTGCTGCTGTCTTATTCTTCTGAGTTTATGTTAATTATAATTTGATGTATATTACTTCCTTGTAGAACTCCAAATGATCATTCCTCTGAGGACAAATCAAAGAATGTTGGTCTTGAGAGCCGTGGGAAAAAGCATTAAATTTGCAACTCTTCTTGTTACACTCATGGACTCCGTTTTACAGAGGCCAATTTTGTTTCCTTGGTCTTGTTACATCTAGTGATATAGGTGATTCCCCATCTATGCTTCTTTTCTTCATTTGGGTGGTTTATTCTAGTTTTGTTATTTCAGGTTGATCTGCCATGTATGAAGATGATTCTTGAGGATGAAGTTCTCTGGCAGTTAAGTTTGTTGGTTTTGTCTCTAGGTTATATATTTGGCTCTGGGATGGATTCGTGTAGACATCAACATTAAGTAGTAGAAGTTTAGTATATGACTATCACTTCATTGTGTTTATCGTTGTGATGACATGTTCTTTTCATATTCCCCTTTTAAATGCCATTTCATCTGAAACCATAATGTTCCTTTTATCAGCATTATTGGAAACATATTTTGTTTTTCACTTAGGTTTTGTTTTTGGCACTGAAATGAAAAAAGTTTGTCTCTGTCAAAAAGATTTCCTAGCAAAAGAAGCTATATAAGTTGTCCGGACTTGTGGGCGTTTAGCATTAGGGTAAGTGATTCTTGTCTGGGAGAGAGAGTCCTTAAATGAGTAACTAACCTGGCTATGCTTGTTACAACTCATGTCGTGTATCATTGTATGCCAAGTATACCTTGTTTAGACCAAATTTTCACTAGGAAAGCGCTTTCAATCATCTACTTTAGTTTTATTTTTATTTTTTTATTAATTGGTGGAAAGAAAAACTATGGAGGGTAAAAGCTGAAGTGTTGCTTCATAACAGGTTAGGCATCTTTGAGTTTAGTTAATCTGAGTGGCATGGATATACAAACTGGCAAGCCCATGAAATACTGATTAAACTTATTGTAAGCGTAAACTGTATCATTTTAACCAGTTTTATTTTGTTTACTCATCGGGGGTTGGCACTAGTTTAGAGGAGACACTAGTTATTATACAATCCCTCCTCAATCTCAATCTCAATTTCTGAACATAATAATTCATGTTTCTAACTTTAGAGGAGACACTAGTTCTCTTGGATGATATGTCTATCAAGATAAGATACTAGTTTCTTTTGAAACTAAGCACCCATCCTTGACATAAGCACTACTGTGTTTTAGTGGATTAGATCTGAGTGAGGTATGAGCGGAAAAAAATTCATCAAGAGGAACTTTTCTTTCGTGAGAGTTATATATTTAGAAAATTTAGATGACGTTGTAATGAACAAAAGGGACGATTGGAGGCTGATATTCAAGAAGATTCTTCTTCTTCTTCTTCTTATTATTATTTTGACGAGATGATAAGAAATGATGTATTGGATTTCAAAGTCCTCCCAAGACTACAAAAGAAGAGCCTTTCAGTCAATCATTAATGATCCTAAGAAGATGATAATTACAACAGAACTGCTTAGGGTTAGAACACCCTCAATTAGTCGTATGCTGTACACTACTACAAAAAGACTCCAACTAAGTCGATTTATCTTAAAAAATCCTATGGTTTCTTTCCTTCCAAATATGCGGAAGGGGGGACTCAAGCCACACAACTCCAGAACCTTTGCTTTGCCTTTGAAAAACAGACCCCCTAAAAGACATGTAACTATCCTCTTTTCATTATTAATGAAAAATTTACGGAAAGAAAGATTCATATATAATAGTTACTCAAGTTATTCAGAATGACATATGAAGAAAGCTTGCTGTAGGAAGCCTGTTAATCTCGCAATACTTGTTGAAATGGCATATTAGATGTATTAGCGGGTTCTTATCCATAGACTGAACTATAGCTGACAGTCAATTTGAAATTACAAAAGAAGAAGGATAATAACACCTTTCTTTTCTTAGATATTGTAGGAATTATGGAATGAGCTCGTGTAGATTTTGTTGTTGAAATTCTTTACCATTTCCAATTTTTTTATGTTCTTATTGAAGATCTGATAATTATTCCATCATAACTATTTAAGCTTCCACGGTCAATATTTAGAGTTGATTTTCTATTTTCTATTTTTTTGGTGAAATTTGTTTTTCATAATAGATCTTTCAATTCAACCTGTACTTTTCTGGGCGAAGCAGACTACCAAAATGCTGAAAGTTCAGTGGAAAGGGTTAGCAAGTCATCTTTGTTTGAGGTGGTAAGAATGTGTTTGATGTAAAGATGCATTAGTTGCAAATCACTTTGCTGTATTTCTATTTATTAACCTTGCACTGATGCTTAAATTCTGTTTCTTGCACCATCAATTCTTTTTTCACATTAATGTCATAAAATTTAGGTTTCAGCCATAATTTTCATTATTAGGGGAGGAGCTTCTTTTTATTATTATTATTTTTATTTTGGCTAGAAAACTGAAATACGCCCTAATAGTGAAAAGGAGTGAGGGGTGTTAACCAAAAAGCATTCTGCTGGTACATCAATGAAATGGACGTTATCTTAGTTCTGGAAGTGCACACTTGGAATAAGATAAAATTCTACACTATTCCCCATATTTCTTCTGAATCTATAGCGGTGTCCTAAAAACTTGTTTGGTTTCTTATTAACCAGAAAAACCAAAAGATGACATACATTTCACTTTATCCATAGATTGGAAAAGGACGTCATACAGCAATTGCTAATAAGTCCCAAGTACCAGCTTATTCATCCTCTTACAGATTTAATTTTGAGGAAGCAGAGGATCTATTGTATGTATTGATTTTATGAAAAGCTACAACCAAGATGTATTTATTACCCATAGGAGTTTGCAAGAAAAACCACTCCAATTGTGGAGGTAACTGCAGAGGGAGCGTAATTATGGTGAGAACTATGAAATGCACCCTACAAATGTCCGTCTCTTGTCTTTTGCTTCTCCTCCTCCTCTTCTTCCTTCCCAAGTCTGTGGAGCTGGCTTCACTGTCTTCTTCTTGTGACTCCTTTGCTTTCATTCCAAGTCAAGCACAATTCAGATATGTGGTCCATACCTTTTGCACCCTATCAAATAAAAAAAAGAATCTCCTGGGGAATTTTGATTTCTAGTTTGTTTGCACGCTCGATAAAAATTTTGTGATGATAATTAAATTTATGAAAACAACAAAATGAGGGGGAATGAGCATGTAAAAAGAAAAATAGTATGTATAGAGAGAGTATGTTAACTAAATTTATGAAAACAACAAAATGAGGGGGAGCGAGCATGTAAAAAAAAATAGTATGTATAGAGACTATGTTAACTAAATTTATGAAAACAACAAAATGAGGGGGAGCGAGCATGTAAAAAGAAAACTAGTATGTATAGAGAGAGACTATGTTGTAATTAGTGTGAGAAAAATAATATGTATAGAGAGAGACCATGTTGTAATTAGTGTGAGAGTTCTATGTTGCGATGAGAGAAAGTTCAGTGGGAAATTGCTGAGAGTTAATTATGAGAAGTTAGTGAAAGGTGTGTCAAGAGAGATTAGTGAGAAAAATGTGTATAGAGTGTAATTAAGGAATAATGTGTAAACCAAAAGCACTTGATTAGAGCATCAATGATTTGTTTCTTTCAAAAGCACTTCTAAATGTGCATTTGGATTTTTTGATAGGCACTTTCAAATTGTATTTATAAAGCACAAACTTTTGAGGTAGGAAGCACTTTTTAACGAAGTACTATTGCAATGGTGAAAAGCACTCCCAAATGGACCCTTCACCCATATTTTCAGCATTTATTATCTCTAAGGTCTTCAAATTCCAAGTTGGTTAGTTTCCTTTTTGCCTCAAAGTTTCAAACCTTAATTTGTTCACCCTAGTATTCACTCACCCATTTTTGCTTAAGGCTCCATCACATAAATTGGAAAATCTAGCAGCAGGGAATTGATTGTCGATCCAGGCTTCTTCCCATGGATTTGCTTTCCATGACCTATTTTGGTCTGGGAATGGTCTGAGATATTTCCTTTCAATTTAGCAATGTTTCTCCTTTGGAAGGTAGTGGCTGAAGTTCGTTCTTGGTGGAATAACTTATTATTTTGGGGTGTTTCTTTGAGAAATTCTCTCGTTTCATATCATAGTGGGAGATGGAAGGTGGGGCCTACTTTTAGGAAGATGTTTGGTCAGAAATTAAGTGTCTTTCTCAGTTTACAAGTATTTTTGGATGGTTTCTAGCACTCTTTGTTTTATTTATGATGCTTTGATAGAACAATGAAGTCTTGGAAGTTACTAGAAGAAATCTTAAATTCAGGAATTTAGTTCCTTGCTTTGGAGGAAGGTTTACCCGATTTTCGAATGGTATATCCAAAGGAAAGGAGTATTTGCAGTGTTTTCTGTAAAGGTCCTAGTTAGATATCTTAGTATGACATTAGTAAGAGGGCATAAGTATAGTTAGTTAGGAAGTTAGTGTATTTGGTTATAAATAGAGGGAGAGTGATTGAGAGTAGATGGGGAATTGTTGAGTGATCTAGGGCTTGGGTTAGCATACTTAATAGGGGAGGTTTTGAGTGCCTTTATACTGGGGTTATCATGTAGTTTCATCTTTATATGTCAATATATTTCAGATCCTATTTTGGTTAGGAAGTACCCTAACATTTTCTTGGTGCTTTCCTTGCTCACTGAGCTTAGCTTTCTCTTATTATCCTAGTCTGTGTGCAAGGTTTGCTGGAAGTCTAGAATTCCCAATTAGTTCAATGTGTTTATTTGGATCTTGCTAAAGGGTAAACAACACTCAAAATTTATTAATGGAAGTCCTTTTGCTTGCTTTACAAGCAGCTGTTCGTATCCAGTTTATGAAAGTCAAAAGGTAGGGAAGATCAAAATCATATCTTATTTTCATTGTTGCTATTCTGGAAATCTGGCAGTACCTTGTGTAATTGTTTTCGAGTTTCTTAGGTTTTTGACAAATGTTCCATAAACTATATCTTGCAATGTCTTTTAGAGACGTGAAGTTCAAGAGTTGATTTTAGTGAAACACACCCTTTCTTCATTCGTATAAATATTGCCGCTAGATCTGATCTATCAGTTCCTTAAGAAATTGCCTAACTGTTTTGACACAAGACTATCATTCCTTTCGCTCAAAGGCCCAATTCTTGCAGACCTCCATTTTATTTATATATGGTCACCTGTCAATTTGTAGCTGATTGCCTGGGCATGGGAAAAATAGATGTGATAGGTTTAGAAATATGTCAGAACGACTTTGCTTAATGCCAATTTTAGACTTTTAGGAAAACATCTTGTAAATTTCTAACTTGCACGTCTCTCTGTCCACCGTTGGTTTTTTAGAAAGAAATCTTTGCTTACCTTCATCACCCAAGCAAGTTGAAGTTAAGACACTCATTTCCCGATCACCCTCTACTACACCCTTCATTTGATTGGTTGGTATATTGACTCCACGCATTAGAGTTTTCTCTATTTATCTATAGGCAGATGTTGGGTACCTTTAACATGTGATGTAATTTCCCTTTTAAGATGAGTAAGGAAACATTTGCATGGTTGATGGAAGCATTGTAAAGGTCTTCGACTTTTAATACTAGTTCATGTATTTTCAATAAATGTTAAAATTAATTATTGTCGTTAGTTTTTTTTCCCCTTTTTTTTTTTTTAAAAAAAAATAGTCTTTATGAAAGTGTCCTTTATAAAATTCATTCTTTATTGTCTTTTCAGACCAGAGGTCTTCCAAAGCCGATTTGAGCATTGAATGCTCAATCGGTCATTCCAATAAGTCAAAACTTTTGAATCCCACTTCTGCATGGTGTTCAAACTCAAGAGATATATATACATATTTTTTAATTTTATTTTTATAAACCACTTCCCAACTTCTAATAACTAAATCTTCCAAACAACTGCCATCATTGATTTATTGTTAAATCATACCTTAGCATGTCGCCCACAATGAAGAAGAGGAATGAGAGTGGATCCCCTACCTGGCTCCGTAGATGCTTTTATTTGCCTCCTTGGTTTTCTGATCAGAAAACTTGAATTTTAATTCCATGAATGCATCCTCCCTCAAACCATTGGTTACACTTCTGCTCAAAGCCTTTCCTTCCCAGTACATCAACAAAGAGAAGTTTACGGCTTAACTAGTGACTGTCCCGTCTCTGTCGCACTTAGTTTCAGAAGATCTACTTAGCTTACTGACCTATCTATTGTAAACCTGAGTTGATAAATGAGATTGATGTTAAGCTTATTTAGTATGCTTATGCAATGTTATGTTACTTGGTGATTGCCTTTGGCCACCAAAATTGAGATTATAATGTTTTAGTGGCTTTTGTAGACGCTCTGAGACAGATATTTAGTTCAATAATGAATGACAGCTGCCGTGTTTCTAATTTCTAGACAAAAATTTGTAGTGTTTCAATTAATTAATTATTATTATTTTCTTTTTTCTTCTTAGCTGTCTTGTATAGATTGCAGAAAACATTACAAAAATGTTTGATGGGGTTTAAAATCTAGGGGCTTCTTCCTTAAGAACGATATTAAGAATGTTAAAGAGGTGGAATTGCAGCAGAAGTTTAGCTAGAAAATCCTTGCATGTTTAAAGCCCACAATACACTTTTTTGAATAATGGGAGGGAGTTTGAAGAAACAGCCTAGGTGCAGGAGAAGAGAGCTTCCCCTACCAAAGATAACTACTTTCAAGAAGGTCCACCAATTCAAAAGGATGAAAGAAATAGGGTAATACACCAAATCAAAAGGATAAAATTCCAAAAAGTAGTAAAAAGGAGGTGGCTCGCATATCTTAAAAAGTCTCTTTTGTTTCTTTTAAGCTGAAGACCCCAAATCAAAGCCCTAATGGAAACACCAAAAAAGGCAACATTCCTTTGATTCTTAGGCTCTTAGGCATGGTTATGGATAGTGGCCATCGTGAGGGACTTTTTATTTGTGCATTTTTAGAATTTTGTTCATATATACTTTTGTGTGGGTGGCCTGAGTTTCTTAGTGACCCATGGGGTTGTAGGCTGCCTGATTTACCTCAGTTTTTGGGTAAAATCGTACTTGGACCATTTATTTATTGAAGGAAAATGAAAAATGGAAGCTGAATCACCCACCTGTTATAACCATGCTGACCGAATCACGCAGACCATTGGTTTGGTCAGTTAGGTTAATGGTTCACCACTTAATGAATTAGTTGCTTGAGGGATGGGGTGGATACGAAGCGGTTAGGTGTAAAAAAGTAAATTAAGGAGGAGGAGATGAGACTGCTTATTGCCCTTCACTCATGTTTGTGCGCTGTCGATTGGTTGGACTGCTCGCTGCTGTGCTGTCAGCAACTCAACTTTGTGTATGCAACACTGATCGAGTTGACAAGATTGATGTGTGTTGTTGCCATTGATGTGATTGTTGTGGATTTTCAAAGTTCTACTTCAATCTTCAATCAACGATGCCCAAATCAAATGGTGTGGAGAATTAGAACTTTCAGAGTGGTGTGGACTATGGACTAAGATATGTGATTGCAATGCAGACTACGGCTTCTTTCTGAAGAATGTCAGACTGATGAAAATTGAAGTTGAAATTGTTAAATCAAATTAGAAATAGATTTTTTTTTTTTAAAAAAAAATTCCATGTCTTAGGGATTTGAGATTAATCCATTCCAAATCGGTTGGCTTCCTTTATTTGAATGGTAAATCTAAATGCTATACAGTAAACATACTATGAAGGACATAAACTAAAAAGAACAGAAAGAAGATTATGCTAATTGGTTGATTTGGGTGATGTTTGGTAGGTCGCACCCGTAATCATGACTAACCGATTAGCGTTCGATGTGCTACACTCCAAGCCCTGACTGCTTGAGCCCAATTGGAATCTAACCAGCCACCTACTGTTTTGGGTGGTTTTTCGGTTTTGATTGCACCCCTAGTGACCTGCAGTAATCTATCTGCTGCTCGTTGAACATGATTATTTTTTAGGTTTTCTGCACTTCAGGATAAGGTGGGATGGAGTTAAATCATATCTTCATTAATTTTCTGGATATAGGTAATGTCCTCTTTCGTAACTATCTTAAATACAAGTAATTCTGTATCTTCTCAGAACCGTCCTGGTTAAGCTGTTTGTAAGTTTACATTCTACTTCTCAAGTTTGTGTTTTGGTTGTTACGATCACCATACATTTTTCTGTTAAGTTATGTTTAATTTGTTTCAATTGGAAGCAGTTAATTTTCTTCTGGGTTAGAAATAGAAATTTGAATCATTTATATCTTTTTAAGATTTCAGGTAGTAGAAAATTATAGGATCAGGATTGTGGCCTTGGCTCTGAACCTTGAGAAGATATGAATGGTGGTTGAAAAATCCTAGGCATGACAAGAGGATTGCTTATGGTTATGGATCAATTCAAAAGTAGGATTTTTTTTTTCCTTTTTCTTTTTGGGTAGAAGACTTGGAAGAAAGTAAAATTTTGGAAGATCATAGATATTTCCCATATTTTAAAGCCTCAAATGTAGTCCAATGCTTTTACAATCTAAAAATACCTTGGGAGTAATCCTTTTGCAATTAGGACTAGTTAGAGATTGGAATAATATTTCTTGCCATGAATCTTCAACTGGCCTTTTCATTTCATTAATTTTCGTTAGATTCCCAACTTGAAAAAGTAGCAAAAAGAAGAGGGAAAAAGAGGAAAAAAAAAAAAAAACTCAGAACTTGGTCAAGAATCTTGCCATAGATTTTGGAGAGTTGACATGAAACAAAGAGTTTTGGTACCTTTTTTCCCCTTAAAAAAAGAAAAAGATGTGAAAAAAAAAATATGAAAATAAAACAAAATTACATGGGGATTCATCCAATCGGCCTGTAAAAAGAAAAAAAAAAAAACACTAGAGAAGTTAAATAAGGGACTTTGAGAAGAAAAATGGGAGATTAGTGATATGGATCTATTATTTGTATGATTATATGAACTAACTGTTTTAACATATTTGATTTAATGAACTAGTAGGTGGCTTCAAAATCATCTCTGCACTCTTCAATCTCGGTGTTGCTGCCCTCACTCTCTTTTTGTAATTTTGGTGTTCATTTTGGACCATATTTCCCTAATGAGGCTGTGTAATAAATCATTAACCCTTATATTCATAATTTGAATTTGAATTTTCTTCTTTCTTTTTCTTATGCTTTCCTCATCCCCCAAATGTATAATGATCAATGTCCATGGCAAATTTTGTTGACATTTCGGCCATTAGTTCACATTTATGTTGTCCTTTTGCAATTATATTTTGAGTTAGAACTTGAATCCTTGATAAACATTCTATCCAATTATGGAATTAAATAATGGAATTTGAGAGAATGTACGAACGTTTTTACTGTCACTAATGTGAACCCAAATGGTGAATCTTATTTTATTTTTTGAAAATCAGTTTTATTTAAACTTATTAAAAAAGTGTAACATATATGTATATATATGGGTTGTCTTTAAATATAGAAAAATGAAATAAAATATTTACAAACATAGAGCAAAATGTCATTTGTAAATATTTTGGTTCATTTTTATTAGTGTCGAAGTCGTTGGTAGACATTAGGGTTTATTCGTGTCTATTAATATCTATCATTGATGTTTATTAATGTTTATCAATGTCTAATTGATAGATAAATTTGTTTGTCACTGGTGTTTATTATTGTCTATCAGTGTTTAATTGATAGATAGATTGTGAACTGATAGACTGTGATATTTTGCTATATTTAAAAATATTTTCAACAATTTGACATTTAAAACAATTTTTTATATATATATATTAACTTGAGATATGACATTTTAATTATGAAGTAAAATTTCTACATGTTTAATATTCTTATTGACATTTCTATATGTCTATAAATTCAACAATGATATTAGGAATGAATTTCACTAGTGTTGCTAATGTGAATTTATGAATATGTGAAAATGTAGATGGAAATATATCAAATGTGGATAAATATTTAATACTGTAATGGCAACAACCCTTGATGCGTTGTAGTTTATATAACTTTTGTATTTTATTTTTTATCATATCAAGAAGTGGCTTAGATAAGACATCCACTTGACCTAAATCTACTTAAATGAAGCTATCAGTTGTGTGAAAGTAGGGATAACCTTTCTTTGATGTTATGAATTACTAAAAAAATGATCAATACTCATTGTTGTAGGGTCATCAATTGTTTGTACTTGTGTGCCAATTTAAAGTTGGGTACAACCATCTTTTTTATGTTCATACAAAGTTTCTTGTTTTTCTAGGCCTTAGAAAATATGGTTAGTGGATATCTGAAGTTATTCTAAATTACAATTTTAGTCTTCAAAGTCCTCCAATTTTAAAATATGGTATAAATTTGTACTTTTAATTACTTTAGGTTTAATAAGTATATAAATTTTGAAATTTTTTTGAACAGTACATTTTACGACACAATTTTATGTTATCAAAACTTGTGAAACCATTTCATAGAAATTTATGGGCATTTTCTTTTTCAAGCAACTCAACTTCGATAATGGAAGTATCTATAAGGTCATTGAAATATAATTTTGTGTCCTTAGTTCATATTGCAAATATTGAGAGAAAAAGGATATTTCATTGAAAATGATGAAGTATTCTAACAATCAAAAGTATAAGATAATATTGTAATAGTTTTCTATTTTTTTTTTAAAAAAAAGAATATGTAATAAATCAAGGATCTATAACAAAATTTGAAGTTTGAGAAACTTTTAGATATAAATTGAAAATTATGGACGTTTTTAGAGTTTAAGGATCTATCAAACATATCTTAAAAGTTCTAATTTTTAGTATTAATTTTTAAAAGGTTAAATCACAAGTTTAGTTCATAAACTTTTAAATTTGTGTCTATTTGTTCTATAAATTTTAAAGAATATTTAAACAGTAAATTCTATGAGAATTATGCATGTATCCAAAGGTTACACTCCCGCTATAAGTAGTGATATTTGTACACCAAGACACCCTGCATACTAGACGATGCAAGTGTTATCAGCATTTTGGCGACATATTTTACCTATCCAACTTCGTGTTGAGACCAAGGCATTCCAACGATAGGTAGGGAGAATAAAAACGTTGGTCCAAAATACTTGAACTCTCGGAAGAACATACCAAAGAAATGATATAATCATAGTATTACATTTTCGTTTGCATGTTGAGACTTTTTAATTTCCATGAGTTCAACATCGACATAAGGGATGAATCGACATTTCCATTATATTGTAAGAAAATTCATGAAATATAGAAAAGAAACATGTCACTAATGTGAATATTTTAACTTATTTAAAAAATATAAAATGTTTATTTATTAATTTAAATAATTTATTTGATTTATTTGTTTTTATATAGTTTTTAGAAATATATATCACATGACATATTATCAATATTTCGATCAATTATTTATAACAACAATGTAGATCGCCAGTTATAGTGATAGATTTATTTGACCAATTTTGCCTTTGTAAGACAAAGATGTCTTTGCCCCCAATAAATTTTTGTTTCTGTACTCTCTCTTTAACCCTTCTAACCTAAATCAGTAAACAGTTGCCTTGCCTACTTTATTATTATAATTATTTTGAGTACAATAATTCGAAATAATGACATTTGAACTTTCGAACCACAATCTCGTGGTTACTAGCATATTTGAATGCCATTTAGACTATGCTTACTTTGATGTCCACTTTATTATTTGTTCCTCTAAAGATGGTGGAATATAGTTGACAAAGTTCAATCACCATTTTTGTTTTCTTTTGAAGTAAGGAGTGAAATTTGTTTAAATAAAAAATTCAAGATACTTAGACTAATTAATGTGCTCTTTTTAAGAATGCTATGCTATAAATGTAGAACGAGATTAACCAAAAAATAACGAGTGTCATTGTGAGTATAACTCAACTAATTTAATCAACAAGTACCATCATTTTAATTCATCGTAGATTTAAAAAGTTTGAAAATTTCACCCTCAAATTAAAATTTCTAACTCTTCATTGAATAACACAAATGTTGAATGATTTTGAAATTTCAATAATTCAACAATAAGTGTGAGATGTATATATATATATTTTATATAGAAGGCTAATTTGATTTTTTGGTAGATGTTACAATTCTTAGAACGTATTTCGAGGTAACTGGCAGATCACAAATTATTGTTCAATAATAGTTTGGTAAATAATATTTATTAGGATGACATATACCATTCCATCCGAAAAACGGTGCCTACTACTTATTGCTTAATGAAATACTTTTTTCAAAATTCATTTGGCTTGTTTTAAATTCTATTTTAATTTCTTATATTATAATTTTTATAATAAGTAAAGTAGAGAAATTAAATATCTAACTTTAAATTTGATAGTATAAATATTAAGTGAGTTAAACTCATTTTAGATTTAGTCCTTATATTTTCGACTTTATTTATTTTATTTTATTGTTTAAATTTATAATTTAATTTAATAAAATTAATAGCGGAAGATTAAAATTAGCGAATTGAGTCGAGTATTTAGACAAAAAAAATATTTTATTAAAAAGGAAGATAATAAAATTCTATTTTTGACAACTTTAATCTAGTTAAACGATTATGAAATATGTAATCTTTTGTAAAGGACTGTTTCTCACTAGTATGAAGAACTCTAGGAAAAATTAATTTTTTTTTTGTTGTTTTACTCCTTGTAAGGTAGAACAAATAAGGAAGGATTAAAATAGTATTGGATGAAATTGGAACTTAACTATGGTTTAATTTAATGAAACTAATATTTGACTATTAAAATTAACTCGAACCAATCACATAGATAAAAAAAGAATATTTTATGAAAAGAGAATAACACTCCATATTATACTAATTGACAATTTAAACAAAATTAAATCATCATGATTTTTTTTTAAAATGATACGTTGTTCCTTTCTTTACTAGTAAGAACAAGAAAAGGTCTTTTTAAATATAAAAAATATTTAAAAATATTCACATAACAAAAAATTTAAAAAAATATAAAACACTTTTGAAACTTTTTGTAAGTATTTTTAGAATTTTTTTATTTATAAGAATTTCTGAACAAGAAACTCTTTCTAACTATAAGAAAGATTGTAGGTTCACATTTTGATCAGTTCTATTTTTTTACACTCTAGAGGTAAAACAAAGAAGGAAGGAGGGAGCAATTGGTCTCTTCCTTAATTTGTCCCAACTTTAAAACATTTTGCTGAACTACTAAACATTTTGTGATTTCTTCTATTTTATCTCCAAATTTGTTTGAATGAAGAAATTTTATGTTGAGAAAATTCTTTTACGAACCTGTCCATAAACGAGAGGGAGAATCCACATTTAAACGAAGAAAAAAAATTCTTCCGAGTTGATAGAGACAAAGACTCCGCCTTTACTTTATTTATCTTCTTTTCTTACGTAAAAACCTGATCCCGTAAATTTCTTACGGAAAATCTTCGTCTCGAACCCTCCCTCAACGCTTGTTGATCTAATAAGATGAATATACAAATCAAATAAATAGCAGATAAATAGGAGCCATTCTTAGTAAAATTGAAGACTAAAGTGGGAAGTTGTTCTTCTTCTTTTTCCCTTTTTCAATTTTGGGTATTTTCCTTAAATCTCTCTCCAACGAACAACTCAGCCCCAGTGCGATTATCATAATCCTTCATCGACCCCACTAACCGTCAGCTTAGTTATTCAATGTGAAAACTTCAGTGGGTCCGTTTCCGATTCTTCTCCAATTTCTTCTTTTCATTATTGATTAATTTTTCACACCCACCATTGAATTGATCGTGGTAATGCCCGTGTACTTGCTTTTTCTTCGTCTTCCTTCATTTCCACTCCACTTATAAACGTAACGCGAGCTCTATCCGTCTTCATCATTGTGAAAGGAACAGCCACAGTTCCATCGATTTGATTATTTCGTGGCGTTTGAAAACTTTCTTGTTCGCTCAATTGGCTTCAGGTACTGTAATTTCTGCTCTCATTCGATCTTAGTTTCTGTGTTTGTTTTGGAATGTTATTCCAATTTCTTGTTTCTAATTGAATCTTAGTTGTGTATGTCGATTCATTGCTGATTTGATTGAGAAGGGGTTGATTCTTCAATGGTAAGCTCTGGAGTAATGGCATTGAAAAGATTAGTTGAAGTTGGAAATTTTAGAATATGAATGATACCCACTTCTTAATTTCATGTTTTATTTTGAGGTTTTTTCTTATGTCCCTGTGGTCTGGACGTTTTCCATGACTGCTTGATGGGTTTTTAAGAGATAAAGAGTTTTAAGCGTACAAGGAAATGCGCATAGTATTTTTATGCATAAAGGAAAGACCAAAACAGACAAACATTTCAACCACATGCAATATATGTGCTTTATTTAGTTTGCCTTTCTCTTTCTGCCACTTTGTATTTCTCTCCAAGAGTCCATGGATCTGTCGTTCTTCTTGTTATTTTTCTTTCCTCTTTTTCATTAATTGGAAGAGGCTTATTGTGGTTGAGATTTTGAGTTATGAATATGAAATGACCTGTAACATAAATGTTGTGAAGGATGATCAGAAGAGCAGATTAAGGGCTGATTGATCTATTTGGTAGAGTGCGATGGAGCTATCTTCTCTGTTTGATCTTACTGTTCGGAGATCATTGGGAACTATCTGGTTGTGTATTTATATGTTAGTGCTTCTACAAAGTAATAGAAGTGTGCTCTCAGAATCCAAATATCTAATTGGTCTTGGAAGCCATGACATCACTGGACCAGCAGCAGATGTCAATATGATGGGATATGCAAATGCAGAACAAATTGCATCTGGAGTTCACTTTAGATTACGAGCTCGTGCATTCATTGTCGCAGAGCCTCAAGGAAAACGGGTTATTTTTGTAAATCTTGATGCTTGTATGGCCTCACAGATTGTGACAATTAAGGTGCTTGAGAGATTGAAGGCAAGGTACTTGCTATGTCTCTTCTACTTCATCAATAATTATTTCTTATCTGCTGAACACATTTCTTGTCTTCTAGGTTCTAGTTCAGTTTGTATGTTGTTACCGGGCATTTTTTCTTATGACTCATAAGTTTTCACTGCCGGAAAAAGGTTGACCAGAGGGGAGATCTGTATTATCTTAAAAGCATAAACCTTGTAAGACTAAAGCATTAATCCTAACATATGTAGGTATGGGGACTTATACACTGAAAAGAATGTTGCTATTAGTGGAATCCATACCCATGCTGGGCCAGGTGGTTATCTCCAGTATGTTGTGTATATCGTGACATCTCTTGGATTTGTGCGCCAGTCATTTGATGTACTTGTGGATGGTATCGAGAAGAGCATCATACAAGCTCACGAAAATCTCTTGCCAGGATCAATTTTAATAAATAAGGGTAATAATGCATTAACATTACTTTCTATGGGTGCATAAAATTTATCTTCTCTTGGACTTCCCTGTTTGGTGAGGTTATATTTTCACGTCAGTTTATCCATGTCCTCAACAATCATACAGATGAGCCGAAATCTGAATTCTCTTTGTATATTCTTTGGCTGTTGTGAAGTGGGGTTTCCTAATGACTGCAACAGAGTATTCAGACGGTAGTTCAATTTCCTGCTGAAGATAGATTCTATATCTCAAACTTGATCTTACAAAAAATTGTATTTTGAATGAAAATGTTTGTTTAGTTCATAACTCATCACTTGTATGATCATCAGCATGTGCATGTCAACTAGTGAATCTGATCATTCTGAGTGAGAGCATAGATTCACGCTTATAGTGATTAGTAAACAACTTCAACTGTTGGACTACTTAGAAACTTGTTACTTAAACCTTTAACCTTTTGGAATAAAATTAATATTCGTACAGGAGAACTCATTGATGCTGGTGTGAACCGCAGTCCGAGTGCTTACCTAAATAATCCTGCCTCTGAGCGCAGCAGATACAAATATGATGTTGACAAAGAAATGACTCTTTTGAAGTTCGTAGATGATGAATGGGGTCCTGTGGGTAGCTTCAATTGGTTTGCAACTCATGGAACTTCTATGAGTCGTACGAACTCACTAATAAGTGGTGATAACAAGGGTGCGGCTGCAAGATTTATGGAAGATTGGTTTGAGCAAAAGGGCACTGGAACCATGCACCCTGGTGAATCTGAAGTGGATAGTATTCCACGCAGGGTCTCAAACATTATTCCTGAAGTATTTAAAAACAGTAAGTTACTAAGCTCTTGATGTGCTACTATTTTATTGGTTAGATGGTAAGTTTGATCCTTTAACTTTTAGGGCTATGTCTAATAGGTACTTGAACTTTAAAAGGCATCTAAATATTTTCTAAACTTTCAAAATTGTATGTAATAGGTTCCTAAACTTTAAAAAGTGTCTAATGAGTCTTTGAAATTTCATTTTTATCTAATAGGTTCACACACTTCCCATATTGCATCAAATATTCCTTACTCATATGCAACTTTTTATTTTTTAAAGTTCAAGGATTTGTTGGATACAAAATTGAAAAAGATTAGAAATTTATTGAACACTTTTTATATTGTAGATACCTATTAGGCATAAAATCAAAGGTTTAGAAACTTTATGGGTACTTTTTAAAATTTGGGACCTATTATCCCTCAGAGTTTAGGGACCAAACTTGTAAATTTCGGGTGTCCATGAGAGTTACATTTTATTGGATATACCATGTTGTGCTGTAAATTGGCTATAGACAAGTTTTCTTATCCTGATAATGTTATATTTCAGAGCAGGAGTTGTTGGAACGTGCAGCATCGTTTCAGTCACAACCTGGTAGACCAGCAACCAGGATTCTTAGCGTTTCAAGGCGTGTTAGAAATGTTCTCAGGCAGGCCAATAGGCCTCAGTTTGTATCTGCTTTTTGTCAATCGAACTGTGGTGATGTTAGCCCAAATACTCTTGGGGCATTCTGCATAGACACTGGACTACCATGTGACTTTAACCACAGTACTTGCGGGGGAAAGAATGAGCTATGTTATGGACGTGGACCGGGGTACATAACTCACTGCATTGAAGATTCATTTTTTCTTTTCTTCAAGAATCATTGATCACTTGCATATGATGTGAACCACGTTGTCATGTACTTTAACTTACAGCTACCCTGATGAGTTCGAAAGTACACGTATTATTGGTGAGAGGCAATTCAGAAAAGCCGTGGATTTATTCAGTAAAGCATCGGAGCAGCTCACAGGAAAAGTGGATTTTCGTCACTCTTATGTAGACTTCTCCCAGCTTGAAGTGTCTCTTAGCAAACAGGGAGGAGCCACTGAGGTGATAAGAACATGTCCTGCTGCTATGGGGTTTGCATTTGCAGCTGGGACAACTGATGGACCTGGAGCATTTGATTTTAAGCAAGGAGATGATAAGGTATCTGTTATTCATTTATTTCTTAATTTTTGTTAGAAAGCAGTTCAGTTTCAGTAGTGTGCATATTTTCAGTTTTTTCACTGACAATTGTTGGTCCTAATTGCCATGACATTTCCTTTCTTTCTTTTCTAATTATTCAAGGGCAATGCTTTTTGGAAGTTGGTACGCAATTTGCTTAAAGCACCAGGCAACGAACAAATTGCTTGTCAAAGTCCCAAGCCCATTCTGCTTGACACTGGCGAGATGAAGATACCATATGACTGGGCTGTAAGTGGTTGCACATAATCTATTAAATTGTTTTTATTTTTCCCGCTATTCCAGAGACTAAATTTCTTTTTTTTATCAATTTATCAGATAAAGGTTATTTTTGATAAGTTTTATGTTAGTGTATTCTTGAGTTTCAGAGGGTAATATATATAATATTCTGTCTTAAACTGTGTTAAGTCAGGTTTTTTTTATATAGACAATAGACCTACTACGTATATGGAAAAGAATGATAACAAAGGACTGAATATTGACAACTAATATTTACACAAATAATAGAAATTCCAACAGTATTGATGGGAGAATATATTGGAAATATAATTAGAATATTGAGTGTGGAAAATTGGTAATTACTTGTAAAAGAGAAGTTCAGGGAGATTTGGATTGATAGTAAGTGGATTGAGCTGACGGTTGATATTGTAATTTCTTTTTGATATTGAAATTTAGTTACATGGTTGTTTTTCTTATAATTGAGATCCTAAATTTTACTAACAACTTTCTTTCTCAAATAACTTTTCAGCCTTCAATACTTCCAATTCAAATTCTCCGCATTGGGCAGCTTGTCATTCTTGGTGTACCAGGAGGTAGTAGCGACCCTTGTTATTTATCTATTTCTGTCTTTGTAGCTAGGTTAATCCTAATGTTATAACCACTGATTATCTTAAAGTTTAGTTCATTTTATAAATAATTTGTAAATTGGGTAAATGAGAGACTAAATCCACTTTCTGTAATTTTATAGGCACCCGCTCGTGGGACTAAAATCCACTTAGTTTAATTTAATGCGCACTGACTCTTAAAGTCGGACTAAATCCACTTTGTGTAATATAATGGGCAAATTCAGTTGGAAATAATCATTTAAAACAGGAGGGATGCAAGATAAAGAATTAATGAAATGGTTTCCATCAAGTAGTGCTTTTAAAATAATTGTTTCTAGCAAAAACTACTGATTATAATATGTTGAGCAAAAAGTGCTTGTGATGTTTGATTTTACACTCTTAGAAGTACTTCTCAATGCTTCTTTAATAATAACTTCAAAACTCAAAAACACTCTATTTCACAAAACAATTTATTGTTTTTTCCAAGAGCCTATATAAATCACTTCAAAACATGAATTTGACTGTTTGAGGGAGCATTTTTTGGTCCTGCCAAAACTACTGCCGGTAATAGATTTATTGGCTTCAAATAATCAGTTGAGTAAAATGTGCTTATTCATTGGCATCTTAACTGACTTCAAAATCAGTTTATAAAATGTCTGTAAAGTTTCCAGTTTGGTATTCTGGTATAATCTTTGCTTCCATTTGCTATTTGAGTTCGAAATGAAAAGGTCAAAATGATCTTTGGCTCTTAACTTGAGTTACATTTCCCTCAGTTATAAATATATTCATTTTTTCTTTACGGAAAATGTAGATGGCTCATGTACCAATATTGTCTCTTTCCTTCTGCAGATTCTCCTAGAACTGGCCCTTCTTCTTATTCTTAGTCCAATATGCTAATTTCTTTTATAAAACTCTAATAGAATTCACGACAATGGCGGGGAGACGGCTTCGGGATGCTGTAAAAACAGTGTTAACTACTGGAGCCAAGAGAGAATTCAATGGTAATGTTCATGTTGTCATAGCAGGCTTGACTAATACCTATTCTCAATATGTTACCACATTTGAAGAATATGAGATGCAGAGATATGAGGTTAGCAAATTTGGTCTTTCAGCCTTTTCTGTACCTGTCATCAATTTAATGTTTTAGTTTTTACTTTTAGAACTTTCTAGTTTATTCCATTTTGGCCCGTGATTTTTCAAAATGTCTATTTTAATTTCTGAACTTAAAAATATATATATATAAAAAAAAACATAATACCATCTCAGCTACCTGTATGACTTCAATAGATTTCCATGTCAGCATCTTAACACACATTCAATGTATTTATTGATAGAATTACTGTTATGTATTTATTGGTAGAATTACTGTTATGTATTTATTGGTAGAATTACGACAAGTTTGGAGATTAGTTGTATGTTTGAAATTGATTTTAAAATGATTAAAATCAATTTTGTCATTTAATGCTTTTATTATCATTTAAAATCAATTTTAATAGAATAAAAAATATGCTTAAAAATATAAAATTAAACATTGAATTGATTTTGGATGATTAAAGGTGTATTTCGAAGCTATTTTAAATATGAAAAAAAGTGATTTTAATCATTTTAAAATCACTCCCAAACATGCTATAAAAGTCTAAAATAGATTGTTGAAAGTTTAGGGGTCAAATTAGAATAAGCTTAAATAAAATGAGATTTAAATCTTTCCTTTATTTTGGCAATTGATCTTGGTTCCCAGGGTGCCTCCACATTGTATGGTCCACACACATTGGATGCCTACATACAAGAGTTCAAGAAGCTTGCTCAATCCCTCATTGATGGTAGGCCTGTTGAGCCAGGGCCACAGCCCCCTGATCTTCTTGCTAGGCAAATAAGCCTGCTTACACCAGTTATCATGGATGCGACTCCTATTGGAGTGAGTTTCGGGGACGTGAAATCCGATGTTCCCCTTAACTCCACCTTCAAGAGAGGTAACTTGGTGACTGTAAGCTTCTGGTCTGGATGCCCTCGAAATGATCTGATGACTGAAGGTACATTTGCTCTCGTCGAAATCCTCCAGAAGAAGGATACTTGGGTTCCAGCTTATGACGACGATGACTTCTGCTTACGCTTTAAGTGGTCGAGACCTTCTCGACTTAGTCCTCAAAGTTATGCAACCATAGAGTGGAGAATACCGCAGACCGCAGTGTCGGGTGTCTACAGAATCAGACATTTTGGAGCAGCAAAAAGTCTCTTGGGATCGATTCGACATTTTACAGGTTCATCTAGTGCATTTGTTGTAGCTTGAGAATGTATGAAAAATACTTATGCTGGTAGGGAGGGATGTTGATTGTCTGCCTAATTTATTCACGAGTTAAAAGTTAATCTTCTTGTGGCATTTGATTGAATTTTGAATCATGTAGATAATTTATTCACGAGTTAAAAGTTAATCTTCTTGTGGCATTTGATCGAATTTTGAATCATGTAGAACTTTGTAGCTTGTAGAATGAATCTATGATGTCAAAAATAAGTATACCTCAACTAGCATATACATGTATTAATGACCAAAAGGTATGTGGTTCAAATTCTCCTACCCATATTATACCGAAAGAAAATGAACAAATGTTATCATAATCTCTAGCCTTACACAGAACCCAAAGGTTTGTTTGGAAGTTGATTCTAAAAAATGTTTTAAATTCTTAGACTAGAATATATATGATTGGTTATTCATTGTTCAAACATACAGTGATAATAGTGTTGAGAATTTGAAGTCATTGGACAATATAATTTACAAATCATCTAGATTATTCATTGTACAATAAGTTTTTAACAACCAATAAAGATTTTGTTTGTGGCAAATTACATTTTCAGTTTTTAAATTCTCAGAGTAGTTTATTTTACTTGACTAATTCTATACTTGCATTGACCGATAAGCTATCAAGTCTATCATTAATTCACCAACAATAAATTCTCGATGAAGAGAATGAAAAAAAGGTTTATTCTCCACCTTACGTTATTAACTAAAAAAAAAATGAGAAAAAAAAAAAAAAAAAAAAAACTAAGAAACTTATGGTCTCTCTACCCATGTAAGAAACCTAAGATGAATAAACGTTTTTGGGAGACTAAACATGAGATTATGATGAATATTTTGAAGTCAATTCGTGCATATTTCAATGGATAAATAAAAAAAATGATAACTCGAAAAAACAGATCAACCCAAACCAATTTGTATGAATTGGGTTGGTTTATCTACTCCTTTAGATCAAGTTAGTTTATGGATTGAGTTGTTTCATAATTTCACTCAAAATAAATTGAACTGACTCTGAACCAATTCGGACTTATTATTAGTTTTATTTTTTTTATTTATGATACAAGTATGTATACATAAATTTATTATAGTTCTATTTAATTTCATTATTTTCTTTCAATTATTTATTCTCCAACAACCCTTAAAAATAGATTTTTAACACTTGGAAAGAAAATTCTCATCAATATATGAAAATAATTAAATAAAAAATGTTACTTATAACGTTTAACTTCTTTTTTGAACAAAAATTTAAATATGTAACCCGAGTGACCCGAACTAACCAAACCAAAATTTTCATGGTTGGATTGGGTTGGGTCATTATTTTTAATAAAGATTATTTGGGTTGAAGAAATTTATAACCAAGCAATTGGGCAATCCAATTCAATCCAACCCGCAAACACTTCTAGTACCAATTATTCTTTAAAAGATCAATGGTTTGATCTTCCACCACCTCCATAATTATTGAACTAAAAATAATTTTTTTGAAAAAAATATAGACCAAATTGAAATTCTACTTAAGCCACAAGACTCGAATGATGTTATGATGAATTATTAAATATAATATAAATAAACTAATAGAATTTTTAAATATATTTAGTTTTTACTTTCACAATTTTTTTTTATTATGTTGGTCTATAAACTTTTGAATAAATTAAAATTTGAAGCCTCACGCATGACCCATTCTACATGATTTCAAATGCTTATTTATAAACACAGGCCAATAATAGGTTTCTGTTAAATAATTTCTTGAAAAATTAATGGGCAACTATTTAAATAATTTTAAGAGCACTTGCTTATATAATAAACTGGCTCATTGACATCTATCTTAATATCACACACGTCTATCAGTGATAAATGTCTATTAATTTATTAATAATAAATATATGTAGCTGATAGACATATAGTAATGAAGATATCTATTAATGACGTAAAAAAAATAGTGTTTTAGATACATACAAGGAGAAAAAAGAAAAGTATATGAAAATATTTAAATACATGCTCCAAAATTAAAAAAAACAAAAATCCATCATTACAAATTAAGATTAGAAACTTATTAGATGAAAAAGAAATTGAAAGAACCTATTAAATAGAATATTTAAAACTTAGAGATCTATAAAACACTTTCTATAGTTGAACAATTTAGTTACAACTCTTATTTTTTTTTCTTGTGCAACAATTGTAGGGATGTGAACAAACTTTCTAACTTTTAGGAAAAAAAGTCATGTCAATTATTATCGAATTAAATTCATTACCTTCAGATTTACAATTTAATATAAAAATACAAACATCGAAAGATGAGATAAAATTCATTTTCATTTAAACATTTTGATAAAAACTGTTTAAAATAAAAACATTTATGCTTGGTAACTCTTTCTAAAAAGTATTTTTATATAAAGTTTATTTGGTTTGTTAGATACTTAAAGTGTTTCTATTAATGCCAGCTTACTATAAAGGACAAGTATAAAATACAATGAACTAGTAAAATTTAAAATAATGGTCGGCTGAGGTGGTTGTTTGGGGTGATTGACGCTGGAGTTAGTGGTGGAATTGGCCAAGCATTAGCGGTAGCCAGAGTTGGCCATCGTTGGTGGCTAATGGTGGTTGTTGAACGTGGCTATTTGTAGTTTGACGACAGTGATCACCAGAGGTGGTGCCCGGAGTTTCGACAGCAATGGTTGCCTGAGTTGGCCAGCTATGGTGGCTGGAGTTGGCGGGAGGTGGTTGCTGAAAATGACAACCGTTGGAGGTGGTTAACAGAGGATGGTGGTAGCCACGGTAGCATAGTGGAAGTGAGGTAGATAACTACTGAAGACATTTTGGTAATTTTAAAAACTATACAAATTAAGAAGAGATTAATAGTTAAACACTAAAAAATCAATTTTCTAAAAATTGATCAAGAATTTCTCCTAAATCAACTATTCCATAAACTAAAGAGTGAAAATCCTTCTAACTGTCCCGTGCATTAAGGTGGACCCAAAGGAAACTTGGGCATTTATTACTTGGACCATATTCGCAATTTATTGACCAATCAGAATTGCCTGTTCAATTGCGGTACTAATTAGCGAGCGTTTTGTCTGTTCAATTGCGACCTTATAATGCAATCGCATTCTCGCCCAAAGCTATTTGGAGTGTTATAAAAAAAAGGAATAATTGCACAGAAAACCTATTTTAAAGTCCCAAAATGGCAAATGACCTAATTTTTGAAAAAATAAAATAAAAAATGGCCCTTTGTTGATGTCATGACCATGTGAAGTTACGGTATCGCCCTTCCTTTCTTGATATATCTTTTTTCCTTTTTTTCTCTTCTTCTCCAATGTCGAGTTCCTCGTCTTTCTCCCTCTGTTTGTTGTCTTCTTCTTCTTCTTCGGCACGGTGAGTCCACATGAGCAACTCCGATGCGACCAACTCTGGTGAGTAAGAGTGAGAGCGAGAGAGAAGAGTGATTTTGTGGGTGAGGAAAGGAAGAGAGAGACCAAGAGAGACCGAGACCGAGAGAGAGCGAGAGAGACCGATACTGAGAGAGAGTGAGAGATATAGATAGAGAATAATAATTTATGAGTGAGAAAAAGAAAAGAGAGAGATCGAGACCAAGACCAAGAGAGGGTGAGAGCGAGAGCGAGATGCTTTTTTGCATGTGTGCAAATATATTTTAGTAATTTTACCTGAATTTTATGTCAACAAAAGGTCATTCGATATTTATTTTAAAATGTGGGTCACTTGACATTTTTGACCCAATTTTTAATCATCCATACAAATTTTTCACAAAAAAATGGGACCATTAAACCAAACACACCTTTGTTACACTTACAACTTGATTTAACATTTTTTTCCAATAAGTTAGCGGTTACGGGGAGGTATTTTTCCAAGGAACATCTATATAGAAGAGAGAATCATTTCAGTGCAGCGACAGTGTGTGCTACACTGTGCAGGGCCATGGAGGTCTCTATAGTATACAAAAGGTCTCATCATTCGATCATCAATGGTAGCAAGTTCATGTTATGAGCTTGTTTTCGGAGTGTTCACTTTTGAATCTCTGTATTTTCTCCATGAATTTGAAATGGACAAGAAGCAGTTGAAAGAATTGTTCGTTCAGTCTCTTCTGGAAAATCGCGGATGCGATGGATTGTCTTGAAAGAAAATGCCTGTATACGTCTATTTAGATTTCTCATCTTGTCATCGAATTCATGATTACGATTGCATAGGACGAATTGCTTATCACTATCGATGTGGCTGGCGATTTTGGAACCAAGATTTCAAACGACGAATTGTATTTGTTTGAAATTTATTATATCTTTTCCATCTTCTTATTTGATCTGTTTTTGTTGTTCTTTTCTTGAGCAGTTGAATCATGTAAAAAAATTCGTTCCTTCAGTCATCATGAAGGTTGAAGCCTGATATATTCTCGATGGTAGAGGAAGTTTGACTGTTGAAGCGGACTTGTATTATACACCAGCAATAATTCTACTGGCATGTAAGGTTCCCTGGAAATTAACATTAATATTTGTGTCTAGTAAGAAATGTAATTATTGTCAGGGCAAAAGCTTTCGTTAGAGCATGACTTAAAATTGTTCTGGAATTGAATCAACTTCATTTTATCGTAGAATTTGAATTCTAGTCTACCCGTAAGGTTCTCTGTTGGAAACGGCAAGACCCTCAGAACGACGAATAGTAAACCGTCAAGGCACAGCGGTCAAGCGAAGAGCAAAACCTGCAAAACAGAAACTTGTTATAGGCTGAGTCGCGAAGCTCACTCTCTTTAAGACATTTCGCAGCTCTGTCAAAGTGTGCAAGCAGGTCTGAAAATTGCTACGTCGTCCCCAGGATAAAACAACCAAAAGAAACCGATTGGAAATGCACCGTTACCGATCGGAACACACACCCTTTCTAAACTCACTACTCCGAAAGCTAAGATGGAGGAGGAGAGGGAGAGGAAAAGAAGTGATAAGTGAAGAAACAATTGTACTTCTTCGAATTGCTGAAGGCCAAACCTTTTATAGGCCTTCAACGATGAACCGTAGGGAGCGAGAACGTGCGCGGATGGAACGGAATGGACCGTTTCCTCTTTTTTTCATCGAGCAGTTTTAGTCTATACAACACTGTGCATAAGCAAAGGTGTCTTACGACTTGAACCTTTACATAGTGTAAATGATTCCGAATATACTAGAGTAACCCTTGGTTTTGAATTCTATCTCTAACAGCATCTCACACAGATTGTTACTAGGGTGTAGTACAAAAGCCCGTGCTTTAAGGCCTAGCACGTGAATCTCGATTTAGTGAATGCTCTAGAGAATTTGCCTAAGAACTCCATAGGAAGCGACTCTTACTTCCACATTCACACAGGTGAGTCTATCAAGAGTACTTCTGTAGCTAGGTACTTCACTTGTCATCAAGTATAGATCTCATTAAGAACTGAGTTCAACCTTTCTTACGCTTCAGGATATCATGCTCAGACTTTAAGTCAAAGGAATGGAACTCTGTGTTTGGTTTAGTATGATTCACTATATATCACTCGTGATCAGTTATTACCTGTTGAACCTGTTTCTTGGGTTCTCCAGTCTACAGGCTAGGTTTTTCTCACTGTGATTCATCTTTCGATAGGCATGAGTCCCATCCTTTCTGAGGTTCTGAAAACCTTTTCTCTGGCCAGTCCTTTCGTTAAAGGATCTGCCAAATTTTCATCAGTCCGTATGTGATCCACTCTAACTACACCAGTAGTGAGAAACTCTCTAATGGTACTGTGCTTACGACGTATTTGACGTCTCTTTCCATTGTAGTAACGGTTATGAACTTTTGCGATTGCTGCAGTACTATCGCAATGGATCAATATGGCTGGTACCGGTTTTTCCTATAAGGGAATCTCTGCAATTGCTGCAGTACTGTCGCTAGTGCTATCATTTCTAACTCCATCATATATTGAGCTAAAATAGTCTGTTTCTTGGACTTCCAAGAGACAGCTCCGCTAGCTATATTAAAGATATAGCCACTTGTAGCCTTTGAATCATCCGAAAGAGAGTTCCAATCAACATCGCTGAACCCTTCCAGGACAGCGGGAAACTTTTGATAATGTAATCCTAGGTTTTGGGTTTTCTTCAAGTATCTCATGACCTTTTCTATAGCATTCCAATGCTCTTTACTAGATCTACTTATAAACCTGCAAAGTAATCCTACAGCATAAGCTATGTCAGACTTAGTGCAGTCGGCAGCGTATCTAAGACTGCCTATGATGCTCGCATACTCAGATTGATTAACACTGCCACCAGTGTTCTTGAACAACTTGACACTAGAGTCATAAGGAGTACAGGCTGGTTTACACTCAAACTAATTATATTTCTTTAGAATCTTTTCTATATAGTGAGATTGATCCAAAGAAATTCTCTTTTCAGACCTATTTACTTTTATGCCTAAGATTACATTAGCTTCTCCTAAATCTTTCATGTCGAAGTTTGCACTCAATATTGATTTTACATCATTTATGACGTGCAAGTTCAACTCAAAGATCAATAAATCATCTACATATAGACACAAGATAATACAGAGGTTATTATCAAACTTATAGTAGATGCATTTGTCACTTTCATTGACCTTGAAACCTTTAGATAGGATAAGGTTGCCAAATTTTTCATGACATTACTTAGGAGCTTGTTTTAGTGCACAGAGAGATTTGTCTAATTTACACTTCTTATTTTCTTGACCATGGACAATAAAACCCTCAGGTTGTTCCATGTAAATCTCTTCTTCAAGTTCACCGTTTAGGAAAGTAGTTTTTACATCCATCTGATGTACTACGAGGTAATAAAGGGCAGCGAGAGAGAACATGACATGGATAGAGGTAATTCTAGTGACAGGGGAGAAGGTGTCAAAGAAATCTACGTTTTCTCTCTGTCTAAAGCCCTTCACTACTAACCCGGCTTTAAATTTGTCGACAGTCCCATCAGGTCTAAGTTTCCTCCTTAAGATTCATTTGCACCCTATTACCTTATATCCTGGGGGTAGATCTACTAAGTGCCAAGTCCTATTTGACTCAAGTAAGTCCATCTCATCATTTATGGCTTCTTGCCATAGGTTGACATCTACTGAGGACAGGGTATCTCTTAGATCTTTAGGGTCTTCTTCTACATTGTAGGTCAGGAATTCATTTCCGAAATCTTTGGCGGTTCTAGCTCTTTTGCTTCTTCTAGGTTCTGGGTCAGTTTCCTCTCTAGGGTTAGGATTTCTAACTAGGGTTATACCACTTGATCCAGAGCCCCCATTATTCCTTGATTTGAAAGGAAATCTATCTTCAAAGAAGTCGGCATCATTTGACTCAATGATCACTTGGTTCTCTAGATCATAGAACCTGTAGGCTTTACTATTTAAGGCATAGCCTATAAAGACACTCGTAAGTACTACTAGCCAACTTTCTCCTTTTTGGGTATGAAATCCTTACAAAGGCTAGACAACCCCATATTCTAAAGTAGGACAAGTTTGGTTTCTTATTCTTGAGAATTTCGTAAGATGAAGTTTTATTTTTAGATTTTGGGATTCTATTTAGGACATAACACATGGTAAGGATGATTTCACCCCACCAATAAGATGTGGCTCCTGAACTAAGTAAAATAGCAACTACTAGCTCAGCTAAAGTTCAATTTTTTCTTTCGGCTTTTCTGTTCATTTCAGGAGAAGAAGGTGCGATCTTTTCGTGTATTATTCCATGAGAGTTAAAGAACTCATTAAAACTGTCCAAGTCGTACTCGGTTTCCCTATCACTACGTAGTCTTTTAACCTTTCTATTAAACCGATTCTCTATTTTAGAAACAAAAAGTTTGAAGGCTTGCATCACTTTTGTTTTTCAGCAAGTATACAGAAGTAAAATCAGAGTAGTTGTCAATAAAGGTAATGAAATATCTTTTATTGTTCCTAGTCAAGATGCCATCAAATTCACAAACATCAGAATGAATCAAATCTAGAGGCTCAGAATTCCTAAGTATAGATTTATGCGGAGTTTTAGTAATTTTAGCCTAACTACAATACTCGCATTTATCCAAATCATTCGTGGATAACTTAGGTATCATTTCTAGCCTAATCATGTTACTAATTAAATTCTTATTCACGTGACAGAGTTTAGCATGCCAAATATTCATAGAACATAGCATATACACAGAAGATTTCATTTTATTAAGGTCTAAATTTAATTTGAACATTCTCTCAGTTGCATACCCTTTCCCTACAAATACATTATTTTTGGTAGGGGTATATAAGTCTACCCCTATAGTTTGAGTAAACCCGACTTTGTTGATGTGATAGCTCGAAACCAAATTCTTTCTTTTCTCCGGAGTGTGTAGAACGTCCTTCAACGTGAGGGTCTTCACAGAGGTAAACTTCAGTTCCACCTTGCCGGTTCCAGCAACTTTCGTGGAGTGGTGATCTCCCAACAGAATATTCTTATCCTTAGTTTCAGTATAAGTTTTAAATAGACTAAGGTCGTGACAGACATGACGCGTAGCGCTAGTGTCTATCCACCACCCTTCATAACCACTGATCACATTTACTTTTGTGATCATGGCGACTAACGGTTCTTCTGTCAGGTTCGCCTGACCAGCAGGACGATGCTTGTTCCTATAGTTCCTAGCCATATGCCCAGGTTTATTACAATTAAAGTAGAGGAACTATACCGTTTCTCCTGAAGGGTGCTTATGTTTTTTCTATTGGTTCTGGTTGCTGGAGCCATGATTCTGACCTTTCCTCTTTGTCCCCTTAGATTTTTGGTCAGGTTTTACCACGGCTGAGGCAGGTTTCCCAAGTACTGCGTTCACCTTCTCCCTCTGGTCCTGCTTCCGAGCTTCCTCCTCGATCTTTAGCCGAGTTATAAGACTCTCCAAGGAGAACTCCTTGGTCTTATGCCTCAAAGTGTTCTTAAAGTCCTTCCACAAAGGGGGCAGTTTATCAATAATAACAGCAACTTGGAATTGTTCGTCTAGAGGCATACCTTCAGTAATTATCTTGTGGGCTATCTTTTGGAGTTCATGGGATTGGGCCTCCACGGATTTGTCATCCGTCATCTGGAACTTGAGATAACGGCTAACCGCATATTTCTTCGACCCGGCCTCCTTGGTGTCATACTTCTTTTGCAGGACATCCTAGACCTCATTCGCTATCTTCATTGTACTGTAGTAGTCATACAAATCATCGGTCAAACCATTTAAAATGAAATTCTTACAAAGAAAGTCTTTCTCCTCCCAGTCAACAGCTTCTTTTGTCTGTTGTTCAGTTGGTTCTTCTAAAGGGACGATCGGCTTAGCGCTGGTACAAGTTTCGACAACTTTTTTGACGGTGAGGAAGAACAACATCTTTTTCTTCCACCGCTTGAAGTTCGCTCCTTCGAACCGGAATGGACAGTTGAGGTCAGATATCATAACGTCGTTGTTGCTATTAAGGGCCATTGATGATGTGGCAAAATCGTCTTAAAATTGTTGGAAACGACAAGACCCTCAGAACGAAGAACAGTAAACCGTCAAGGCACAGCGGTCAAGCGAAGAGCAAAACCTACAAAGCAAAAACTCGTTATAGGTTGAGTCGCGGAGCTCGCTCTCTTTGAGACATTTTGCGGCTTTGCCCAAGTATGCAAGCAGGTCTGAAAATGGTCACGTCGTCCCCAGCATAAAACAACCAAAAGAACCCGATCGGAAATGCACCATTACCGATTAGAACACACACCCTTTCTAAACTCACTGCTCGGAAAGCTAAGATGGAGGAGAAGAGGGAGAGGAAAAGAAGTGATAAGTGAAGAAACAATTGTACTTCTTCGAACTGCTGAAGGCCAGACCTTTTATAAGCCTTCAGCGATGAACCGTAGGGAGCGAGAAGGGCTCTCTGCCACAGAACGTGCACGGAATGCGGATGGATTGGGCGGACGAACACGGATGGAACAGAATGGACCGTTTCCTCTTTTTTTTTGGTTAAAAATAATAATAAAAAATAAAATAATATTTTTATTTAAATTAATCATCACACACATGTGTGCCTCACCTCGCTCGACCGGACGGATGGCGGCACGTGTGTGGACGCATTGGTCTATCTCCTATCATTCCCTCCAGTACATGGGTACCCCTTGGGGCCCAAACCCAAAACTCAAGATTGGAGTACATAAAGGAGACTTCCAACACCAAATTTTCCAATGTGGGATTCTCCAACCAAAAAGGTTGGTTCCCTCTTTGTTTTGAAAGTTAATTTTTCACCTAACATTCTCCTACCCAAGTTTTCGCTTATGTTCTTGAGCGTAGTCTGCATTCGTTTGGATAATCAACTTGAGTTTTTTTTGTACGAATGATCCATTCTCAACTCCTAAATGATTAATGACCTACCCAAAAAAACAAATGAAATTTTACCTTCTGCTTAGGATCGGATGACCATGTCTATCGTAGCCCTGAGACAATGTCTATGTCTGAATTTTTCTCCACTCTACTGCAATTATACATTTTTTTGGATAAAGAAACATTTTATTGATAAATGATAGAAGGGAAAAACCCTGGATAAATGATTACAAGAAAGATTTTCAATTGACAACTAAGAAAGATAAACTATAGTGGTTAAAAGGGTGGCTCCACTGCAATATACATGATCATCACGTTGGGCTACGATAGATATGATCCTCCCTAACGTGATATTCTATAAAACAATCAACTATGAGTTAAGCATTAGATATGCCATTGGTTCTTTGTAGAAGGGCAAGTACAAAATTACCCTGAAAGCAAAATCATCCGATCATTGCCACAAGTTTATTTACTTATTGATCAAACGCGTAAGATTGGGAAATAGAATCTCAAATATGAAAGGACAACTTTTCATGTACACTGATATTGAGTTAGAAACTCATTGGCATTTATCTGGGCACTTTTGCTCAACGATATTGGAATTTTGTCTTTGACGGTATTGGTTGGGATATGATTATACCTTGAAACATTCAGGATTTATTATCCTTGGTTTCCGTGGGACAACCTTTTAAAGGAAATGTGAAAGCATTATGGATAGCCTTTAACGTTCATTCTTATGGTCTCTATATGGTGTGAAAGGAATGGAAGGATCTTTAGTTATACTCATTCATCTTTTGAGAGTTTAATGTACTTAATTTTGATTTAATGTGTTTTATTAGTGTAAATGTTCATATCCTTTTATGGTCTTTCTCTTCTATAATTGGAGATCTTTTTGTAATCCATTAAGGGTGTTTTGGGGGTTTTTCCCCTCTTGATAATTTCATAAATAAATATTACAGATGCCACATTGCTTCTTACTAGAGGGTCATGCTGATTTCTTTATAGCCTTTTTATTTGGATTAGGAAATAGTAGTGCTTTGTCTATTGTGCCTTCTATTTTCTTTGCTATCTTTTAGTGAAAAGAAATTTGTTGCATTGTTGTGTGTTTCAGTTGTGTTATGATGTTGAGGATGAATGATGATGGAAAAGATGTTTAATCTATCTCTTGGTATGAAGATGATGCTATGCGTTGGACGATGATAGATCAATGAGCGTGCACACCTTATTAAAGCATAAAAGTTCTCTTAAGCTAGAACCAAATATAAATCCAAACTAAGTGTCCTGGTAAGCCCAGGGTCGAACACAGGGATTCTAGAGTACACTAATGTAGATTTGGTTTGGATCTATTACAGAGGTTTCTAGTTGTTTGATATGCATTGGTTATGTACACTAAACTACTGGCACGCAAGCAAGAGGAAAAATAGGAGTTTAGAGAGAGGGAAAAATGTATTGTGGATGAATGACTTAAGCATAGATGGTATAAGTTGATTTCCTAGTGGTAACAACAAATCTATATAAGCACGATGACAATGAAATGGAAATGGTGCATATGTCTGCTAAAATCTAAGTATATGCATGACACGTTGGAGATTTGTTCTTTAATTCATGTTTAACATCTCTCGATGCGGATGTCACACTTATCCTATCTCTAGGGTGCTTGCATTGGTTAAAATGAACAGACAAGTGGCATAAATAATTTTATCTCTAGAATTACTTCATGCCCTAGCTTGATGCATTCAATAATTAAGTACTCTCTCGAGTGACTAATTGCGTTTTCATTTATTTCAATTGATCATGTGGATTCAAGTAATCAAATTTATTCAATCATCAAGCTAGAAGATTCATAAACACAAACCACTTAATAGATGGAAATGCGAAGAATGATCGAAAATGAGATTGAATTAACGATATAAGTTTTGATACAAATAATCTTAGTTCAATCAAGTGGAACGAAGTGTTGGGGTTGATACCCTAAAGTCTCGTGTCCTATAGTTTGTAAATAGTTTATACGAACGCTTGTGTTGTTAATATATGATATTTACTTCACATCTTGTATTTTTGCTCAGTTACTTGTTTTATTTGCTTTACCACAAACCAATAAACATAAAATCCCTGGTTATCTGTATGTGACTCAAGCATGTATGTGGTGATATACAAGTGGATCATGTCTTGAGTGATAACCAAAATGGTTTGTAGTATATGGATATAGGAGGGAAACTTTATCTTGGTAACGCTACAAACGCGGCCCTCTTTGTGAAATGGTCACAAGTGTTGTGACTTGTCACAGATGGTCTGATCTTGGTCATTCGTGTTGGGGACATGCGAGCGGGGGCGTCCTATACAATCCTATACAAAGAGTTTGTATAAGACCTGACCACGAAGTGTTAACGTCTCGTTATATAACACCGTTCATGACAAAGACTTCATTTCACTAGGATGACCATAGGTAACATGACCTCAATCCTGAGTAAATTAGGAACTCCTGCTATTGAGGGTGGTCCTTTGATTTGTATGGGTGCAAGTGGCCAGTTCGCCGATTCAAACCTACCATTTTGGGGATTCGTTTGATTTGGGAATTGGGAACTCAGCTACAAAAGATGGAATTCACTCCTTCCCCCAGGTAGGGGTAAGTAGATAGATAGCTCCCTTAAGGGTTGATTTCAGAGCTTGAACGATGTGGTGCCACACATCTTCTCTTGGCCCGAGAGGTGTTCACACATAGTTAGACTATGTTGTATTGTTCATTAGAGGAATCAGTGGTACTTAAGGAGTGAGATGTAACTACAGGGACAAAACGGTAATTTGGCCAAGTTGTACTTACGAGCATCTATGAAGGGTCATCGTACTCATGATTGGTTATATCCAATGGACACAGAAATATATCTGTGGTAAGAAGAGTTCAATTGTTGGTCTTTAGTGGAATGCCTGACAATTAATGGATGGTGGATCTCGTGGCTAAAGAGTTTAGTCAGCTATTCACAGACTGTTGGAGCTTCGAGTCACAGGTCCATTAGGTCCCTTGGGTAGCTTGGATAAAGTCGAGAACCAGTGTTTGGGTTAATTTGAAATGTTCAAATTGACAAGAGGAAGTTCGATTATATATGATATAATTGGACTGGTTAATTATATATGATATAATTGGCTAAATGTATGAGATACATTATTCATTATTATGGAGGACAATTAGATATAAACTATAATTAATATCAAGTAGAGGAGAAAATACTATAATGTGATATCAAACTATAGGATAAAAATATAATATGATTATATTTATTAATTAATTAGTTGGTTAATTATATGATAATTAATCCAAATTCACGTTCGGATGTGGGTTAGTGGGGCAACGTCAGTTATTGTAACTGATGAGTTAAAATGAAAATTGTTTTCATTTTGGTTGATCGCCTAAAAGATTTCGAGAGTGCGCGTTGGTGAAAATCAAAACGACCGCTTAAGAAAATCGAGAGACTATGCGATAGCACTCTCCGTCTAAACGATCGTCTTCCTCGCACCTAAACGATCGCACACTATTGCCTACACGATCGCATCACTTCTCTAAATGATCGTATAGTGTGTCAATTTAGCTAAACGATCGTATACCTTTTCCTAAACGATCGTTGAGTAAATCCTACACGATCGTGTAGCTCCTCCTAAACGATAAGCATTTCTGCTATGCGATAGCGTCTTCTTCCCTCCCACTTGCTTATCGCCTACACGATTCTTGTTTTCTCATTCCTCTACCAAATTCACCAAAGACCACCCTTTGGGTTTTCACTCTGAGAATACCCAAGGCTCTTTAGTGGTGGTGTCGTCCCCGCGACATTCGTGTTCGTGCAGTTGTTCTGTTGGGTTTTATGTCCTAAAAACTCGCAGTTTGTAAAATCATAAACATTTTCTATAATCAATATATTTGTTATTGATCTCATAAATTGTATGAAAGTCTAAATCCAATAAATTAAGACCCATGACTAGTATGAGTACTTGAACTTTATGTGGAGACATAAGAGTGGATCGGGTTCAAGTAAATAGTCAAAATGATCTATGGCACATGAATGAGGTTGGGTACCTTATTCTGGTAACACCATTGGATGCGGCTTACTCTGTAGTTGTTACAAAGAGTTGTAAAGTGCTATATACGATGTGATCCTAATTCGTACATGTTATGACATGAGGAATGGGGGCATCCTATACAATGAGTTTGCATAAGATCAGGACCAAGAAATAAGTCACTCTTACTTTATAACGCTGTTTACTGTTTAAGACTGACTATTTCACCTAAGACTGCATGAATATGCAGCTCATGCTTGGAGAAGCAAAGGCAAGATATTGCAATATGTGTAAACTAGTTCAAAGATGGATAATGGAAAAAACTTTTTTCTATTTGTGTTTTTGTTTTCCAATTTTTCCATTTTATCTAAAAAACAAATTTTGATTTAAAAATCTATTTGATTTTAAAATGAAAAATTAATTAAATTTTCATAATTAAATTATTAAATAAAATTAATTAATTTAATATCAAATATTAAATTAATTTTAAACATATATCCATCTTTATATATTTTAAATATTTAAATATATAATTCTCCTATTCCATTTAATTCTAAAATTAAACATAATTATATCTCATATAATTACTAATTTCCTTAAATCTAATATTGAACGTTCAAATTAACTTATCACGCTATTTAGAGCTAGTCCGTTACAAGCTAGTAGAGGGACCTCGCGGACCTAACAGATCATGGGCTCCAACGATCCGAGATTATTGCTAACTCATTAGACCGGATTAATCTCCATTTCATTAACTAATGGGTTACTCCACTAAAGCCCATAGTTGCACTCCCCTCACTGTAGATATATTATGTCACCATGATTTAACCATAATCAACAAGTCGACCCTTCACAGGTTATTTGTAATAACAATTGGGTCAAATATCTGTTTTACCGGCCGAGATTACGTCTTATTTTCTCAAGTCCCTACTGATCCTCTAATGAACAACTGGTTTGTGATCCAATCACCAAACCAAACTCTCTCAGCTCAGTGAGTGGGTGGGCCCCTTGTTCAAAAACCTGGATTTGTACTTGAGAGAACAACCTTCTTTCTCCTATTCTTTAATCGGGTAGGTGTGAAACAACGTCTTGCACCCTATGTCCCCAGCTATCTATTCGATCTTACCCCTAAAATGGGAGTCTTAATAGAGCGTTTGTTGAGCCAACCCTAACTATACAAATCTAAGGGCAATCCCGAATAAATAGGAGTTCATTATTTAGCTCAGGATTAAGATCGAGTTACCTAGGTCATCTAGT
>NC_052355.1:28666448-28667746 GCF_009727055.1 Benincasa hispida | reverse complement strand
TGGTTCAACTTTGAATGGTTCTTGGCTGGTCCGGTTCGGACAGTTCGGGTACGGTTCAAGCTATTTGAGTTCGTTTTGGAGCGGTTCGAGCGGTCTGGGAGCGGTTTGGAAGCTGTTTTGTAATAATTAGGCTTCTGTTTGCTTTTTTTTTTTGCCAAAACTAAAACCATATCAGTCTGTGTTTAATTATTTATGCAATTGATGTATTTTATAATTAAATAAATCTTGTATGTGCATATGGTATGCCATTTAGATTTAAAATCCCACTATATGAAGCATGTAACATGCATTGAAAGTATGTTATAATTGTTATAATATATAGTATGCATGTTAGGGTTTCTTGTATTTAATATAAATGTTATATTAAATGTTGAATGCCTCATATATGTTGTGGATGTATGGCATGTCTAAAGTTTTATAAGTTGTTATAAAATTGGGTTAGACATTTAAAATCTATAAACAATAGCTGCATGGTCACGTAGGTTGACCAACTATTTTAATTGTTAAAACTTATAAAACCTAGGTTACAAACTTAACCGGTATATTATCCTATCTAAGGTTGGGGGTACTTAAGTTGACGGTTTACGGAACACCTCCTACCTGGGGATTATGGCCAAATTATTGAGCATTGGTAACCGATTTTATGAGCATACGTGAGTGATGTGAGGTAATAAAATGGTTTTTCACCTAGACATCATAGGTTAAAATCCAATTATAAGAGTTATACTTGGATAAACCACATAGACTTGGGGTTGTTTTATTAGCCAAAAAGAACCTAAGTATAAATATACCCAAATAGAACACTTCAGTGGTAGTTTAATAACTTCTATATGATAGAGTTATTAGAAAACTTCAGTGGGAGATTAATAACATATATGCTATGTTATTTTTAACTTTCACGTCTCTAAAAGTTCACAATCCAGATTTAAGCGGTACTTCATGTCACCCTGGAAGTGACCTCCATTCGGAAAGTATTTTTTAGCTTAAATCAAGATTTTGGTGAATAAAAGGAATTTGTTCAAATATAAGTCTATTATACGATATATAGATTTCAACTGCCACGTCTCCATATAGTTTACACCATGAGATTCATATGATAATTCGTGTCACCCTGGAAGTGGCCTCCATTCGGAAAGTATTTTGTATGAGTCAATATCAAGGTAAATGGAGGAAGTAGTTCATAGTAAGTGGGTGAAGGATATGTGTCAATATATCCTACGGTCTCCTCCATTAGTCTAAACCGTGAGATTCCTATGTTGCGCCTGCTGGTTTGCTTTAGGCGGCCTTTTGCTAGATGT
>NC_052355.1:28660786-28663328 GCF_009727055.1 Benincasa hispida | reverse complement strand
TTCATTACCACCATGTGAGTCTTGTCTTGAGGGTAAAATGACAAAAAGATCTTTTTCTGGAAAAGGTCTTAGAGCCAAAGAAACCCTAGAGCTGATTCATTTAGACCTTTGTGGGTCTCTAAATGTTAGAGCAAGAGGAGGGTATGAATATTTCATCAGTTTTATAGATGATTATTCCAGGTATGGGCATGTTTACCTAATTCGCCAAAAGTCTAAAACTTTTGAAAAGTTCAAAGAGTATAAGGCTGAGGTTGAGAACCAATTAGGTAAAAAGATTAAAACACTTTAATCGGATCGAGGTGGTGAGTATATGGACATAGAATTCCAGAACTATTTGATAGAATATGGAATTCAGTCTCAACTCACAGCCCTTAGCACACCTCAGCAGAATGGTGTGGCAGAGAGGAGAAACAGAACCTTGTTGGACATGATTCGTTCCATGATGAGTTACACTCAGTTACCAAATTCTTTTTGGGGACATGCAGTTGAGATCGCGGTGTATATTTTGAATATGGTTCCCTCGAAAAGCGTTTCTAAAACACCTTACGAGCTCTGGAGAGGACGTAGAGGAAATCTATATTACTTCAGGATTTGGGGTTATCCAGCACATGTGTTGGTGCAAAATCCTAAAAAGTTGGAACACCGTTCAAAGGTGTGCCTATTTGTAGGCTACCCAAAGGAAACAAGAGGTGGTCTCTTTTATGATCCTCAGGAAGATAAAGTATTTGTATCGACAAATGCAACCTTCATGGAGGAAGATTATATAAAGAACCATCAACCTCGCAGTAAGCTAGTAATAGAAGAAATGTCCAGAGAAACGACAAATGTATCAACAAGAGTTGTTGATCGAGCAGGTCCTTCAACAAGAGTTGTTGATAGAGCAGGTCCATAATTAAGAGTTGTTGATGAAACTGATACTTCACATCCTTCTCAAGAGTTAAGAATGCCTCGTCGTAGTGAAAGGGTTGTGCAACAGCCTAATCGGTACATGGGTTTAACATAAACTCAAGTCATCATACCAGATGATGGTTTAAAGGATCCATTGTCTTTTAATCAAGCAATGAATTATATGGACAAAGACCAATGGATTAAAGCCATGGACCTTGAAATGGAATGTATATATTTCAATTCTGTTTGGGATCTTGTAGATCAATCGGAAAGGGTAAAACCCATCGGTTGCAAATGGATCTACAAGAGAAAATGAGACTAAGCTGATAAGGTACAGACCTACAAAGCTAGACTTGTGGCAAAAGGGTTTACCCAAAAAGAGGGGTTAGATTTTAAAGAAACATTCTCTCCAGTTGCCATGATAAAGTCTATTAGAATACTTTTGTCCATAGCCATTTTTTATGATTATGAAATATGACAAATGGATGTCAAGACAACTTTTCTGAATGGCTATCTTGAAGAGAGTATCTATATGTTTCAACCAGAAGGGTTTATACAGCAGGGTCAAGAGCAAAAAGTTTGCAAGCTTAATCGATCCATTTATGGATTAAAACAAGCTTCTAGATCCTGGAATATGAGATTTGACGCTGCGACCAAATCTTATGGCTTTGAACAAAATATTGACGAACCCTGTGTCTACAAGAAAATCGTCAACAAAACTGTCACTTTTCTGGTGTTATATGTTGATGATATTCTACTCATTGGGAATGAGGTATAATATCTAGTTACGTTAAGAGATGGCTGGCTTTACAATTCCAAATGAAAGATTTGGGAGAAGCACAGTATATTCTTGGAATCCAAATAGTTCGGAATCAAAAGAACAGAACATTGGCATTATCTCAAGCATCTTATATAGACAAGATGTTGTCTAGGTATAAAATGCAAAATTCCAAGAAAGGATCTTTACCTTTCAGGCATGGACTTCACTTATCTAAGGAGCAGAGTCCTAAGACACCTCAAGAGGTTGAGGAGATGAATCAAATTCCATATGCATCTGCAGTTGGGAGTTTGATGTATGCAATGTTGTGTACTTGTCCCAACATATGCTATGCCATAGGAATTGTCAACAGATTTCAGTCTAATCCTGGTCATGACCATTGGACTGCTGTTAAAAACATTCTCAAGTATCTTCAGAGAACGAGAGATTATATGCTTGTATATGGTCCTAAGGATATGATCCTTACTGAATACACTAATTCTGACTTTCAAACCGATATTGATTCAAGGAAATCAACTTCGGGGTCAGTATTCACTCTTAACAGAGGAGCAGTTATGTGGAAAAGCATCAAGCAGAGTTGTATTGCAGACTCCACAATGGAAGCTGAGTATGTTGCTGTAAGCGAATCAGCAAAAGAAACATAGCTGATTCATTTACAAAGGCTCTCTCGGCTAAAGTGTTCGATGATCACCTAGTAGGACTAGGTTTACGAGTTTTGTATCACTAGGGCAAGTAGGAGAATTGATGGGTATTGTGATGCCCTAGTTTATTATATTTGTACATTTTATTCTCTCCATGTAAACTCAACATTGTATATATTTGTATATATTGATCCACTGGAGTTTTTAGTCCAAGTAGGAGTATTGTTGGGTTTTA
>NC_052355.1:28658045-28660121 GCF_009727055.1 Benincasa hispida | reverse complement strand
AGAAAGATTGTTCTCTCAAGTATTGAATCAAGGCTTGAACAAGAGGCCCCACCCTTTCACTAGGCTGAAAGAGTTTGGTTTGGTGATTGGATCACAAACCAGTTGTTCATGTGGAGGAATAAGACGTAATTTCGGGGGTAAAACAGATATTTGACCCAGCCTTTATTATGAATAACCTGTGAAAGGTCGACTCGCTGATTATGGTTAAATCATGTGGACATAATATATCTATAGTGAGAGGAGTGCAACTATGGGCTTTAGTGGAGTGACCCATTAGTTAACGAATGAAAATTAATCTGGTCTAATGAGTTTAGCCAATTAATCTCGAATCGTTGGAGTCCATGATCTGTAGGTCCACGAGGTCCCTCTACTAGCTCGTAACGGACTAGCTCTAGAATAGCGTGATAAGTTAATTTGAAATGTTCAAATTAGAATTAATGAAATTAGTAATTATATGGGATATAATTATGTTTAATTTTAGAATTAAACAGAAAAAGAGAATTTATATATTTAAATATGATTTAAATATATAAAGATGGATATGTGTTAAAATTAATTTAATATTTGATATTAAATTAATTAAGTTTTATTTAATAATTAATTTTTCATTTTTAAAATCAAATAGATTTTTTAAAACAAAATTTGATTTTTAGATAAAATGGAATAATTGGAAAACAAAAACACAAAATGGAAAAAAAGTTTTTTCCATTATCCATCTTTGAACTAGCTCACACATATTGCAATATCTTGCCTTTGTCTTCTCCAAGCATGAGCTGCAACTCATGCAACTCTTCTCTTTTCATGTTGATCTGCAATATAATGAGAAGATTGAAGTGAAAATCGGGCATGAAATCTATAGAATTTTGAGAGAAAATTCTGTTTGAAAAATGGTTCTTCAACAAGGTTGCTGCAATGAGCTTTTCTTCTTTATCCCTTGATTTAAGCTTGTTTTGAGTCCCACAACTCAATCTAGAGCACCAAGAGAATAGGAAGATCTTGAGGTGGTCTACAATAAGATATGGAGAAGATAGCAGCTGAAGATGGAGCTTTAAAGAAGTTCTACAAGAGGTAGGTCTTGAAACCTATTTTTCTACAGAAGCATGCTTTATATTATGCCAAAATTAGTGAATTTGAGTGCGTAAATGATTCTTATGCCTCCGCTGTTGTTGATACAATCCTACATGTTCGTGCTGCTGTTGTTGACGCTGCTGCTGGGCGTTGGTAGATCGCTTGGAGGTTTCCGCTGCGTTAGAGTTCCGAAGTGTGAAGAACGTCTTCAACTGGTATGGAACTCTTTCCCTTGTTATTTTCTTGTTCAAATCATGCCGTTAATTAAGATTTTTTTGCATAACTGTATATTGAATGTATATTTTTGTATTTTGGTCACTATGAGATCGAAACGATCCGAACGCGCTCATGGAACTCTTAGATATGAGATCCTTTAATTGGTATCAGAGTCAGGTTCTGATACTCCAATTTCATCTGTTGCAACGAAATGAGATTTACATTCATGTTGGGTGCATTTCTACGTTGTTTAATAGTTAAAATTGTTGTGGATGTGCAGATTAATGGATGTTTTCGGGATGATTAGCCTTGATTTGATTTAGATCCTTTTACATTTGCGATTGTTTGTAAAGACCCCTTCGTTTTTAGGCATTAATAATCGTTATTGAGTCTGTATTCAAAGTTTGTTTGAAGTTTTGAGTCACTCATCAAAGTTTTGGGCAAGTGTTACGGCTCTTCGAGGAAGGAGACGATCTTGGGTTGATTGCATCGTGCAGAAGATGTTCTACGCGATCGTTGTTGATTGCATCATAAAGATGAAGGAGTACGCGATCGCTGATGAGCACATCGGTTAAACGATGGGGAATGAGATCAATAATTGGTCGCATCGAGTTGACGATTGAGTACGCGATCGCTGAGTATCGCGTCATGTAGACGATGAGATGCTCGCGGATTGCTTAATGCGTGGGCACGTTAGACGATCGTTTAGGTCAGCAAGCTTCATCGTTTAGTAACTGACTAAAGGATCGCTTAGTATCGCAAGGTAAATCATTTACCTAGTTGCACGCATTG
>NC_052355.1:28420532-28658020 GCF_009727055.1 Benincasa hispida | reverse complement strand
ATCTCTCCTCTTTCATCACACTCCCATGAAACTACTTCTCTCTCCCTCTCAAAAAAAGGACTAAAAAAGGCTTAGTTTACTATATGCATTTTTCTTCTTTTCTTTTTTTTTCATTTTTTTTTTTTTTTTTATATTTGCGCATCTTCGCAAACTATTTCCCCTTGTGTTCTCAACAGTAATTATTTATCTCTATTTTAATTTTACTGATAAACAATTTCATTGCCTAGAACTGACAATCACAACCCATTGAGGCAGGACAACTCTACTCCACAACAGCCCCTTTGCAAGGAAGTTATGAAAAGATCTCTCCCATGTGCATATTTACACTAAAAGAACAGAAAAGAAAGCGAAACCAAAACAGAAAAAAAAAAAGCTTACCCTCCGCTGATCCCTTCCTTCTTTGTTTCTTTCGCGTTGGTGTGTGTACAAAAAAGAAAATAACCTACAATTTAGTTAGATTATCGCATTGTTTGGGAGGCATACCCATTTACACCAGAGAGCTAGTAGAAAATATCGGCGATTAAAGAGTTCTCCAAAAAGGAGAGATCTACTATGTTGAAAGATCCTACTGTTCCTCCAAGACAGACTCCAAGTCATGGCAGCTCCCCAAAAGACATCGAGCCGCAAGGATTCTTGTTTTCACTTTGAGAAGGCACCCTACCAAAACTTTGGCCTTTGCATATTTGAAGCTTGACCCATTCTTGTCATCCTCAACTTATTTTGATTTGCCAGCTCACCGTTATACTGAAAACACCAATCATTTTGCGCGCTCTTAGCCAGCCGGGGCTGCCGACGGTGTAAAATTAATAATGGAGGATGTCTCGAGCACGAGACCACGACATGTGACATACATTCTCTGCTCTGTACGGGTTAGTGTCCTTCACATTTCATACTCTAAATATCCTCCCTCTATCACCATTCACTTTTAGTAGTCCGATTCAGGGTTCAGCATTATCACTACTCATTTATAAGCAGGACCGATCCGGCAACTGTGGAAATGTTTCAGTCCTCCCCCACGCGGGGTTTAAAGGTGATGCGTTATCACAAACTGCGAGCGCAATGGACCTTGAAGATTTTCTCAGCACTGTTTGGTTTTATCACACTTAAATTTAAAATTATGGCGGAAGGGACACAAACAACTCTTACATGCCATGAGCTCAGTGGTTTGCTATTCTGAATCAAGAACCCCCTAGAATGCACGTTTTATGACAACTAGACGTACTGTTTTTTCTAGCCGTGCAATATTTCATTGTGAATTATATGAGAGAACGTTTCGGCTATGCCATCAAATTACTTAGGGTGCTTCAGCTACTGGAATAGCAACCAACTCTAAGACCATTGTGGATCCTGGCTTGACCCATTGCTATTATCCTCTATGCGAGAACATCCTGGTTGTTTTACGAAAACCAGCTTTGTTGGGGATTCCCTGATCTTAAAGATCCCCGCCCATGGTCTAATAGAAAAATCGGAAGGACAAAAGAAATGTAACTCCCCCCCCCAAGCGTTTGTACCCCGCTATAGTGCATCATGCCCCATAACAAACAACTTCCAAGCTAGCAGCTAGTTCGACGGTGCCACTTCTCTTACCAGCCCACACATGATAGGTCTAAACTTTGTTTTGCATAAGATACCGCCATGTATAGGACAGTACGTCGCTTATTTAGCCATACTGTATTACAAGAATACAAGTTTTGCCTTTCTTATGGCGATAAAATGCTGACTGCTTAGAGCTAAAAATGGATCCCCCACACATGTGGAACCCATTTGCTGGATTTGCTCTGAAGATTTTGTCGATTCGAAGCACCCACCCAATGTTTTAAAAAGCCACACTCTCAGGCGCGCACGCCCCTAGGCCCCCAAACGGAGGCCCCCCCAACCTCACGCCCCCCCCGCACTCCCCCCCTCCCCCCGCCCCCCCCACCCCCCCCCACCCCCCCCCCACCACCCACCCACCCAATCCCCCCCCCCCCCCTCCCACCCCCCCCATCCACCCCCACCCCCCCCCCTCCCCCACCCACTACCCCACCCCCCCTCCCCCCCCCCCACCCCCACCCACCCCCACCCCACCCCCCCCCCTCCCACGCCCCCCGCAACCCCCCCCCACAAGCCCCCCACCCCCACCCCCCCACCCCCCCCCCCCCTCCCCACCCGCCCCCCCCCCCCCCCCCACAGCCCCCCCCCCCCCCCCCCCCCCCCCCCACCCTCCCCCCCCCCCCCCCCCAAGCCCCCCCCCCCCCTCCCCCAACACCCCCCCCCCTCCCCCCCCACCCCACCCCCCACCTCCCTCCCCCACCCCCCCACCCCCCCCCACCCCCCCCCCCCCCCAACCCCCCCCCCCCCCCCCCACCCCCCCCACCCCCCCACACCCACCCCCCGCACCCAACCCACCCACCCCCACACCCCCCCCCCGCACCCCCACCCCACCCCCCCACACACCCCCCCCACCTCACCCCCCCCCCCCTCACCCCCCACCCCCCCCCCCCCCCCCACCCCCCCCACCCCCCCACCCCCCCCCACCCCACCCATCCCCACCTCCCCCAAGATCGGCTTCAAGTTGATACTAAATTTAAGTTTGATCTAGTATTCGAGTATATTTAAGCTTTGTTTTTCTTGCTTTCGGATTGTTACCCGATCGTCGCGCTACACGATCTCGCCATAGCCACCGATCAGCCTTCGCCAGCCCTCCGTCGCTCGTCCCTACTGCCGATGATATTCTACTCTCTCTCCTACCATCCTAGTCACTCGTGCTACACGATCATCCACCTTCTGGCGTTCGCCTACCACGATGGCAAAGAACGCCCTCCTGGCCGGCTCCAAGCCACCGGGTCCGTCGTCACACCAAATTTCTATTGCCCCGATGAAATATGCTACATCAATAGGGTTTTGTTCTCATTCCGATGCTTTTTTTGCAAAGGCTTATCTCGCCGGCCACTCTCTATTTAATCTTATTATTACCTATGCGAACTAGATGTTTGTTCATTTCATTACTGACTAGCACACCATTACTAGTCACCTCACCTTAGGTCTGCAATGGCCTCCATGCAATATCTTTTATTTTACTTCATTATGTATTCTAGAGAAGCTCACAGCTTGTAATATGTAAGAGTATGCTCATGCACTCAATTACTCTCCAATAAGCAGTATATTATCGCATGCCATCTTATAAAAGCATTTTGATATGGCATCATTCTTATATCTATATATGCCCTTATAGTCACTAAGCCCTCTGACATCGACATCATGTTTGTCGTTACACCCGTTTATATAAAAAGTCCAATATACTCACAGTATACCATGACACGCGTACCAGCTCGCCTATTGAAACGTACATGACACCATAGCTCCTGTGATAAATTGTCTATACAACCCCATCCCCGTTCTGTGCCTCGACAATCGGTCTTCAGTTCTCCTTTACATCAAAACACCTATATAACAAGATGAAATCTTATATAGAATAAAGCCTCAAGCAAAGACTATGTCCACCACACACACCCCCAAGGTCTCCACCTTCAGTTTTACCATTCCACTGGTTCTTAAAAGTATCTTTAAAACAACCTTCCGGACATCCACTAGTACCAAGACTCACGATTCTTTAATACCATCTCTAGCAACCCTAAGCCACTTTCAATCTTTAAACATCAGTTTAATAGGTATTAATACATTTGGCCCACTAAACGGTTAAAGTGTAGAAAATCCTATCATATTCAAGGACCCGTTTTGTACAGGCGGTTCTGTGCTAGGCTGTCGGTATCTTTAAGTTCGATGAACTCGTAACACCACCCTTCACCTGAACTCTACTCCTGGAAGCACATGAATCTAGATTACGGATCTGATTGATGATTCGCACATTTACAGGGCATAATCATTAACAGTGTTTTAAATTTCCGAGACTACCCTTAACCCCTAGTTCCATATTCCATAAGACCAAACTGTTCTTCCATGAATAACGACGTTTACAACAAAGACCACTCTTTAGACTACAACACCTCCCAGTAGTCACGTTATTTCGACTGCTCCCCCACACGTTAATGAATCCCTCAACCCCGCATTCTAACATTCACATGGAAGTACTGAGACATAACTGCTCTCACTTAAACCCTCTCCTTACGCTTTCTCCCTAATCGTCCATCACATCGCGAGACACTTTACCCCCCCTCGACCTCGCCATCCCACTCTCGAGTGTCCCTCAAACCATGGTGTGAATAGGTCAATATCAATGGGGGACGAGACGCTTTCATAGTACGCCCCACCAACACCCCCACCGTGGGAGCGAAATGTGCAAACCAGATAATCCCCTTCCGTTCCTCTTAGGTTGAATTAAAGTTATCTGCACATCGCATCGAGGCACCCTGGAGTGTACGCCTCTAAAGCGGATGCAGTTTCGCGTTTCTTTATTTGAATCTCCTTGTAAGCGGATAAGTAACTTAGTCTCTTGTCCTACATTGCCTTCCCCTACCGTGGGTTCTAGGGCGGACTCTGCACCGCAAACGAGTAACCTATGCGGAAAGTAAAGGCTAACGATTGGGACCAATAAAATGATGGCTGTGTTTAGGTCCTTCCAAGAGAGTTGTCGTCTACCTGAATGATGAGAACTGTCTCATCCCACGACCAGCGAATGGGCAATTGATCACCCCACCGGTGGCATTTATCCTGCCTCACTAGGGCATCATTGCAAAATAGAAGTCTATAACTTAGGGTACTTGAAACTGTTTTGCAAAACTGATTGGTTTAAAAGTGGTTTAGCAAATTCTAATAAAGTTTTGTTCGTATTTTTAGCAACATTTTCAAAATGGGAATAGCCACATTGGCTTTGTTAAGCACCAAAAAACTTACTGGCGATAATTTCGCAACATGGAAACACATGATCACGACGATCCTAATCATCGAGGATCTCATGTTCGCTCTCACGGAGGCTTGTCCTCCTATTCCAGCTCCGAATGCCGCTCGAAATGTTTGAGAAGCATACGAGCGATGGACAAGGTCGAATGAGAAGGCCCGAGCTTACATCTTGGCAAGTCTTTCTGAAGTCTTGGCCAAGAAACATGAGCCTATGGTCTCAGCGCATGAGATCATGGAGTCCCTGTGGGGGATGTTTGGACAACCGTCTGAACAGCTTATGCATGAGGCTCTTAAGTACATATTCATCTCCAAAATGGAATAAGGCACCTCTGTTCGTGAACATGTGCTAAACATGATGGTGCACTTTTAATGTGGTGGAGTTGAATGGGTCTACCATCGATGAGGGCAGCCAGGTTAGCATAATCCTGTATTATTTGCCGGAAAGCTTCCTATACTTTGTTAGTAATGTGTTTCTTAACAAAGTGAAATATAACCTTACAACTCTCCTCAACGAGTTGCAGACATACCAATTTTTACTGAAAAGTAAGGAGAGGTAGAAGGGTGAGGGTAATGTTGCTTCATCCTCCAGGACGTTCCATAGAGGTTTGACCTCAGGAACGAAGTCTGCACCTTCTGCTTCTAACTCTGCAAAAGGGGAAGAAGAAGAATGGTGGTAACGGAAAAGGGAAGGAACCTAATAACCCACCGCCTGTCGCCCTAAGGAGGCATCTACAAGTTGATAAGGGAAAGTGTTTCCACTGCAACCAAGATGGACACTGGAAGAAGAATTGTCCTCGATATCTGAAAGAGAAGAAAGCAGCCAAGGCTAAGGCCAAGGCCAATAAAGGTAAATGTGATTTACTTGTGCTTGAAACTTGTTTAGTGGAGAATGATGATTCTGCCTGGATAATTAATTCGGGTGCCACTAACCATGTTTATTCTTCTTTTAAGGGGATTAGATCTTGGCGACAACTGGAGGCTGGTGAGATGACGATGCAAGTAGGCACCGGGCACGTCGTCTCAGTTGTGGCAATGGGAGGACTCCAGTTAGCTTTACAGAATAGGTTTCTTGTTTTAAATGATGTATATATTGTTCCTAAACTAAAGAGGAGCCTTATTTCTGTAAAGTGTTTATTGCAATGTAAATATACTATCTCGTTTAATGTGGATAAAGCGTTTATTCATAAAGATGATGTTTTTATTTGCACAACAAATATGGAACCAAATTTATATGTGCTAAGATCGTTAGCCATTAATTCCCTCCATAATACTGAATTGTTCAGAACTATCGTAATTCAATCAAAACATCGACGAATTTCTCCAAAAGAAAACTCTCAGCGCTGGGTACACCTCAGCAAAATGGTGTAGCGGAAAGGAGAAATAGGACCTTGTTAGACATGGTTTGCTCGATGATGAGTTATGCTTCCTTACCAGACTCGTTTTGTGGTTTTGCAGTGGAGACTGTGGTATACATACTCAACTGTGTTCCTGTCTCTTATACACATCTAGATGTGTATAAGAGACAGCCCTTTAGATTCTCACACCGAGAATACCAACGTAGCCTTGTTGGTGGTGTCAGACTCAACTCGACACCGTCAAAGTTTTCTGGAGGCCATTCGTGGTGCTGTGGAGGCCGTTTGTGTTGCTGAGGAGTTCGTGACCGAGGCGAGCGTTGAGGACGAGCGCAAAGTGTTAGTACTGTGTTCGTCCTGGGTTGCGGTCGTGTAGATCGAGCGTTCGAGATTTCTGATTGTTCGAGCAGTCGTGCAACGAAGCATGGAGACGTATCTTCATTTGTACGTAGAGTTTGATCCCTTTATGCATTTGTTGATCATGTTGTAATTTCCCAGTATGAATTTTATAACCGCTTGTTTGAAGTCGACTATAAATATATGTTCATTCATGATTGTAATTTTGAATTTTTTTTTCCGCTGCTCGTGGAAATCTTAGATCTAATTTTCTTCAGTGACGCCACATTGTTCAAGCCTTGGAATAAACTCTTAAGGGAGTAATTTGTCTACTTATTCTGATATTAGGGAAGAGGTGAATTCCATCTTGTATAGCTATGTTTCCAGCTCCCCAAAATCAGACGAATTCCTAGAATGGTAGGCTTATTGAGTCGGTGATCTGGTCACTCTCACCCATACAAATCAAAAGACCGCCTTCATAGGCAGGAGTTCACAACTCACTCAAGATTTAGGTCATGTCACCTATGGTCATCCTGGTTGAAATGTAAGTCTTTATTATTAACGATGTTAAATAATGAGACTATTCATTTCATGGTCCGGTTTTATACAAACCTTTTTGTATAGAGCACCCCCACTCACATGTGCTCTACATGAATGATCCGGATCAGATCATTTGTAGCACTTTACAATAATTGTAACATCTACAAAGTGGATCTTATTCGTAGTGTCACCAGGACAAGATACCCAACCTTATCCATCTACTACAGACTATTTAGGTTATCACTTAAACACGATCCACCTGTTTGTCTCTACGTTGTTTAAGCTACAAAAGATAACCTTGGATGTTAGTTTATTGGTTTTGTGGGTTAATACTTCTAAATGTCAGATAAAATACCTCAGATTTTATTAAATAATTTATTCTTTTGTACATTACAATTAAGAACTACAGAACCCACGAGATTTAGGGCATCAACCCCAACACGTTATTGATGCAGTTTTTCACTTAAGAAGGTACTTTTGCATGAGCTTATCACATATATACAATTTCATGCATTTTCCTTCATTATGAGTGTGTTTTCATCACTTATAATCCTAATCATTCAAACTTTGAGAGTACAATAACTTATATTTCTACAAGTTAACACACCTCTAAATTTTGAACAATGCTCATACTCGAGCATTCCTAAAATAATTCCTTAACATACTCTCATGGTCGTAACGCACTAGCTCCACCTCTCTTCATGTCTTTTAACCTCGAAGTGTTTGAGATTGGTATTTAAAATATAAGCTTGTTCCCTTCCCAAATAAAGATATACTCGATCTCTTATGCGGCAAGCAAATTCTTAAAAAATTCTTTTGCTTTCCAAAATATTTCCATCTTTCAAGTTCAGTAATGCGTTGGAAGGTTTTCTCATTATAAAAGTCCTTTCAAAAATAGGTTTTTATTTCATAAAGACGACCCATGCGCTGATTTAGGTAACTCACCTTCGTTTTGGCTTGCCCCCACAGGTGTCATGCGGGCATCCAACTACGAGCAAGTGCCCTTCCTAACTAAACTCTTATCTAAACTTTATATTTTCTTTCTTGGGCTTAGATAGCGGAGTTTGGGACGCATTGTTCTTGGTTACTTACCTTTGTTTTGCCTTTCTCCTGCGTGTGTCATGCGAACATCCAACTACGAGTAAGTGTCATTCCCAATCTTAACTGATATCAAGCTAGGTTTACCCTTGTGGGTTGATAGTGGAGTTTTGTTATGATGTCTAAGATGTATATATTATAATTATTATTTTTTAATTTTTTTTGAAGAATTAAATGAAATTGTGAAGATTTTTATAAACCAGATAACACATCAACTTGAACCTCTCCATCCCTAAATTTTGGAGGTCAGCAAGGTCCTCATTGTTGAAAAAAAAAACTAAATGCCTTACAAAATTTCAAAATGAGGTATGAGGTGAGGCTTGCATGCATGAGAGATAAAAAAAAATATGTTTCATTTAGTGCGGTTTTTAGACTTAGATTTCTAATGCATATCTAAACACTTGAGTTATCAGACATTAGTGTTATCATCGAGGTATCAAAGTACGAAGCAAGACGAGAAGAATGATAAAGGAAATATAAGAGGAATATTTAAGACAAACGCAAGGATCAAAGTATTGTAAATTTCATTCATGTGAAAGATATATACATGAAATTTCAAATGGATAAACACATACAAAAGTTGATAAAGAAAAGACTAAAAATAAAAAGGCTAACACCCCCAAATTTATTTACAAGGCCAGTGCATCGTCCCTGTGTTCAGGAGCAGGGTCTTCATCCATGAATCTAAGGTAATTGTGCAAGTGTTGTGGCAGTGGAGGTGGGGTGAACATTCCCATTAAGACTTGATTGATATACTGCATTGTGAAGTCGACCTGGTCTTGACTCCTCTGTGTTTACTGACACAAGTAATACCTTAAGACAAGATTCTGGCGTTGCAGAGTCGCAGTTGCAGGTGAAAAGTTTCCATGGATGCGGCCAAGAGTTAGAGTTGTGCTTGGATGAACTGTTTAAGCTCATCCATGTTGGCTTGTGCAACAATGGGTGTAGGTGCATTGGACTGAAGTGGTTATGGTTCACGCATCTCTTCAACTAGGTTGTTAGTGTTGTGGGTGTTGCTTGTTCCCAACCCAGTTGGATCATAGTGTTGGGGTTGATGCCCTAAAGTCTCGTGTCCTGTAGTTTGTAAATAGTTTGTACAAACGATTGTATTGTTAATATATGATATTTACTTCACATCTTGTATTTTGCTCGGTTACTTGTTTTATTTACTTTACCACAAACCAATAAACATAAAATCCCTAGTTATCTATATGTGACTCAAGCATGTAAATGGTGACATACAAGTGGATCATGTATTAAGTGATAATCAAAATGGTCTGTAGTATATGGATATAGGAGGGAAACCTTATCCTGGTAACGCTACAGATGTGGCTCGCTTTGTGGAATGGTCACAAGTGTTGTGATTTGTCACATATGGTCTGATCCTGATCATTCATGTTGTGGACATGCGAGCGGGGGTGTCCTATACGATCTTATACAAAGAGTTTGTATAAGACCTGACCACGAAGTGTTAACGTCTCGTTATATAACACTGTTCATGATAGAGACTTCACTTCACTAGGATGACCATAGGTAACATGACCTCAATCCTAAGTGAGTTGGGAACTCTTGCCATTGAGGGTGGTTCTTTGGTTTATATGGGTTCGAGTGGCCAGGTCGCCGATTCAAACCTACCATTTTGGGGATTCGTTTGATTTGGGAGCTGGGAACTAAGCTACACAAGATGGAATTCACTCTTTCCCTGAGGCATGGGTAAGTAGATAGATAGCTCTCTTAAGGGCTGATTCCGGGACTTGAACGATGTGGCACCACACACCTTCTCTTAGCCCGAGAGGTGTTCACACATAATTGGACTATGTTGTATTGTTCATTAGAGAAATCAGTGGTACTTAAGGAGTGAGATGTAACTATAGGGGCAAAATGATAATTTGGCTCAGCTGTACTTACGAGCATCTGTGAAGGGTCATCGTACTCATGATTGGTTATATCCAATGGACACAAAATATATCTATGGTAAGAAGAGTTCAGCTATTGGTCTTTAGTGGAATGCCTGACACTTAACAGATGGTGGATCTCGTGGCTAAAGAGTTTAGTCAGTTATTCATGGACTGTTGAAGCTTTGAGCCATATGTCCATTAGGTCCCCTGGGTAGCTTGGATAAAGTCGAGAAGTAGTGTTTGGGTTAATTTGAAATGTTCAAATTGACTGGTTAGTTATACATGATATAATTGGCTAAATGTATGAGATACATTATTTTGGAGGAAATTAGATATAAATATGATTTATATCAAGTAGAGAAGAAAATACTATAGTAGATATGTGATATCAAACTATAGGTAAAAATTATAATATGATTATATTTATTAAATAATTAGTTGATTAATTATATGATAATTAATCCAAAATTCACGTTTGGATGTGGGTTAGTGGGGCAGTGTCGGTTATTGTAATCGATGAATTAAAATGAAAATATTTTTCATTTTGATCGGATCGTCCAAAAGAAAGTGAGAGCGCGTGTTGGTAAGTTAGTAAACGATTGCTTAAAAGATTCGAGAGACTATGCGATAGCTTCTCTCCGCATAAACGATCGTCCACCTCGCGCCTAAACGATCACACATTGTCGCCTACACGATCACATAGGTTCTTTAAACGATAGTACAGTGTGCCGATTTTGCTAAATGATCGTATAACTTTTCCTAAACGATCGTTCAGTAAAACCTACACGATCGTGTAGCTTCTTCTATACGATAAGCATTTTGCTATGCGATAGCGTCTTTTTCCCTTCGACTTGCTTATTGCCTACACGATTCATGTTTTCTCCTTCCTCTACCAAATTCACCAAATACCACGCTTTGGGTTTTCACTCCGAGAATACTCAAGGCTCTTTTCTAGTGTTGTCGTCCCTACGACGTTTGTGTTCGCAGTTGTTCGTGCTGCTGTTGTTGATGTTGTTGCTGGGCATTGGTAGATCACTTCGAGGGTTCCTCTATGTTGAGTTCTAAAGCATGAAGATTTTCTTCAACTGGTATGATACTCATTCTCTTGTTATTATCTTTTTTATAGCATGCCGTTAATTAATATTTGTTTGCATAATTGTATGTTGAATGTATATTGTTGTATTTCGGTCACTGTGAGATCAGAGCGATCCGAACACACTCATGGAACTCTTCGATATGAGATCCTTCACATAGATGACTACTGAATGGTCAAAGGCAGAAGGTAAAGGAGAGTGAAGAGAAGAACGCTAAGGGCTTTCTGTTTCACCAATCTGATCCTTATGTGTTTCATCATGGTGACTTGAATCATTTGGTTCATTAACAAGAGATGTGAGGGTTGAAAGGCTTAAAGGATGAAGGGGTAGATTGAGGTCCACAAGGTTTGTGTCCTCATATTCTAATGCAAGCTCAACTTCTAATTCTTGCTCATCAGGTGAAGCTTCATTACTTGGCTAATTATCAAAAGTTTTGACGCATGCTTTCTTTTTCTTGCGTTGTGAAGGTTGAGATCTTGAAGTTTTTGGTTTGGGAGGTAGCTCAAGCTGATTGGGTAATCCTTTTAACAAACATCTTATGAGCTTTATGTCCATCAGCCCATCAACTTCCTCAAAATTATCAGCCAGAGGGATGCCAGTGCATTCACATAATGCATAGATGAGCCACAGAAAATACAACTGTCCGTGTGGCTTTCTCTTGACAGCTTCGATCTGATAACCTATGAGCTTTCCCACGTCAAAAGGTATGCATTGCATTATGTAGTAGATGGCCATCACTCTCTCCCGCGACACAGTCTTGTCATGAGTTGTGGGCATGATTATGTTCTTTATCAAGTACAGCCACATGTTGGCATCATCGAGAAGGTTTCTTTTGCCATGGTCATGATGTCCGTTTTGGAAATTTGCCATGAGCTCTCAGGCATGGCCACTACTCATGCCACATCCTCCAACTGGTTCAAAGTTGGCTGCTTCATGATGCGGTTACCCTCAATATTAGGGCTATCTTGTGTGTTGAACACTTCATGGATGATTCTGGAGGAAAATCTAACAATGTAGTCTTCCACCAACACCTCATTCCTTTCTTCATCAAATTCACTACTATAGAACATGCGAATGAGGTGGGGCCAAATTCTTGATGGGTTGACACAGAGTTAATGCCAGCCCATTGCATCGATTATATCTATGATGTACTCTAGTAAAGGACTACATTCAGGGAAGAATCCCTTTTCTATAAGTATGTCTTTGAACTGTCGCTTTCTCCCCCTTGCCTGTTTAGGTGACGCAAGTGCCACCATTTTTTTCCTTTCTTTCTCCCCCTTGCTTGTTTAGGTGATGCAAAGGCCAATGCTCTCAACTCCTCCTTCCGCTCTCTTTAGAGGGCTTATTTTCTATATACTTCTTAAGCCTACGTTCAAGCTCACTTGAATTGGATGAGTTGCCTTTCTGCGTTGAAGGTTGTACTGAGGACTCTTCATTCACATTTGAAAATTGTGGTAGTGATGCATCTGGGTCGACTGTCGCATGGCTAAATCCTTACGACCTTTCCTCATCTTCTTCAATTGTCATTTCCTCTTCTAATATAAGGGTATAGCGGTTAGCTTCATCCATCTCTTCCTCTACTGAGACTGATGTGCTTTCACCCCTTTCTCTTTCTAGCTCATTTTCAGTTAACGCAACAACAATTTCTTGACGCATCAACTGATCCATTCCAAAAATTTTCTCTGGTCAAGGCTGGCTAAAATAGGTCCAAATACCTTTTGCTCATCTCTTTGTGCTAGCTCATTGAGATCTAGGTACATTTCTTCAGATTTCTCAGCAGGTTCCAACGTAGGGCTATTGGAACTTAGTGGATCAACAAAGAGTAGTGATGGTGTACTCTTGTGAATTCTTTGGATGGATTCGTTTTATGATTAATAGAGTTTCGATGAATTCTTCTGACAAATTAATTTGTTGAAATTCTTGTCTGTAAAATCGTCATAGCCTGTGCAATATTGATTGATTTAGTTGCACATATTAGGATTGCATGTGTGAAGCCTAAATTTTTTCTGACCTAATGCATGTATGCCCTAATATAATCTTTTCCAAATAAATCATGCTACAAGATTGGCTTTCCGACTTGTAGTATGTCTCAACAATTGAACCCTTTCTTAATTCTTTTCAGTATGAACTTGTATGTCGCTGAGAAGGAAAAGTTTTAAATTGAATTAGGACTAATTTAGATTTTTATCAAAATTGGCTAATTGGGCTATTAGATTCTCTAATAGGTTGAAGGGTTGACAGATTCAGTATAATTAATTGATGACTAATGAAAGAAATTTCATAGGAACTCTCTTTTACTCTAGAAATTAGATAGACTCATATCCTAGATTACATTTACTCCTTTTATTTTAATTTCATGCATGTTATCTCTTCCACATCAAACCCCCTCTCCCCTCCTCATTTATCACTCTGGTTAGGAAATTAACTTAAAGAAATCAATCGTGCTTATCTGCGGATCGACTCGGACTTACCATAATTACTATGTCTTTGTAGTAATAGGACTAGTTTGGTATTATAAATTTTCTTTTGTTTTGGTTTGGAGTCGAATTAACGAAATCGATCCTTGAATTGAACACCTAAACATCAAAGAGTTCCATTTCAAGTATATTTTTGAGGGGTATTGCGTCTCTTGCTGATATATTACCCGTGTGTTGGCAAGGATCACATTTTTGTACCCACTTTAAAGGACTTTTGTCGCAGTCCTTTGTCCTTCGAAGTGGCCTCCATAGGGGGAGATGACATTCAGATAGTATGCGTTGTATCTCTACTTCGGGAACACATCGATGCATGATCAAGTTAGGGCCTTTTTTTTTTAGAGAAATGACTCATCCCAAAAGTAAAACTTGCTATTGTGCACAAACACTTTCTCTGTTAGGCGTTGAACTTTTCGAGGAACCGCTTGGTGGTTAAGTAATTGACAATATTAGCATACCAAGATTCTCGATCTTCAAGTTCAAGTAGACATTCATCAGGAAATGTTTCTTCAATTTCAGCCAGCCTCAGCTGTATTTCTTTATTCTCTAGGCATGATAAGTGGTTAGCCACCTGATTCTCTGTTTCTTTTCTATTCTTAATTTCCAGGTCGAATTCTTGTAGAAGTAGTACCCAATGAATGAGCCTGGGCTTTGCGTCCTTTTTATCTATCAAGAACTTAATGGTGGAGTGGTCTATATAGATGGTTGCTAACGCACCAACCAGATATGCTTTTTCAATCGCAAAGACCACCGCTAGCATTTCCTTCTTTATAGTTGTGTAGTGTTCTTGAGACTCGTTGAGCGTTTTGGACGCATAGGAAATAGGATGTATAATATTTTCCCTCTTCTGACCCAGCATTGCACCAACTACCACATCTCTGGCATTGCACATTAAGATGAAGGGTTACATCCAATCAGGAGCTACCAATATAGGTGTTGTTGTTAACACATACCTTAGAGTTTCAAATGCATGTTTTGGCAACTTTCATCGAACACATAGGGTCTATTCAATTCTAGTAATGCGTTCGGTGGATGCATGATTTGGGAACAACTTTAACAAACCTAAAAACCTGCGTGGCTTAAAAAGCTTCTCAAGGCCATTTACAGGTGCAAAAAACTTTGAAATCACATCTATCTTTGCTTCGTCAACTTCCAGCCATACCTTAGAAACCTCATGTCCAAGCATAATACCTTCTATCACTATAAAGTGACATTTTTCCCAATTAAGCACCAAGTTCGCTTCTTCACATCTAGCAAGGACAGCTTTAAGGTTGTCGAGGTAGGTCAGATAAGAATCTCAAAAGACTGAAAAATCATCCAAGAATACTTCCATAGATTGTTCTAGAAAATAAAAAAGATAACCATCATACATCTTTGAAATGTCCCTAGGGTGTTGCATAGCCCAAAGGGCATACGTCGGAATGTGAACATTCCAAAGGGAAGTGAATGTTGTTTTCTCCTGGTCTTAACAGGGTGATTAGGATCTGACTACAGCTAAAATATGAAAGAACCAGTGAAGGTTCATAGCGGAAGAGGATTGGTCCCAATGTTAAAATTTTCACAGAATCCCAATTTTACAGAAACAGAAAAATTGTGCATTTCAATAAAATTTACTGCATGCAAATTCATATAAGATTTTAGGGATGAAGAACGCTACCCTTGTAGCAGATCTTCTTCGTGAATTCCTTCGATCCTCTCACGAACACTTCGATCAGGACAAAATTATTTCCAAAATTGAAATTCCAAATGTCCACCACCACAAATGGAACCTCTTGTATTCTCTGTTAAGGTTTGAGAATTCAGAGGTTATGGGCTCTGAATTTTGGGAATAGGGAGGAAAGAATGAGAGGAAGAAAAAACACACTTTTCTTCTCTATAAATTCTTGGGATTTTTTTCAAAGAACTCTCATTGACCTTCTGCATCAAAATTGTCAAAGAGAGACCAATCTCACATTCCCCATTCAACACCACGATTGATGGAGAGAAAAAATAGGGAGGGAATTATCATTTAATTTAATTCAAAATTAAATTCAATAAAAATATATATAAATATAATAACTAACTTATTATGTATATATAACTATATGTTATATCAAATATAACATATAATCTGTAGTTTTTATATTGTATCAAATACAATATAACCTATAGTTTGTATTTCTCTCAATTAATCATGGTTTTTAACATAAATCACATTTATACTAAATAATGTGAATCTCATCCATATAATTAGTATTTGAATCAAATTCAAATTTTAATTTCTCTCAAAATAAATTTTATATAATAATGTATCAAATACATTATATTAATTATATCACATATAATTAATTTAATTAATTATATCATATGTAATTAATTCTCTCAATTAATTTAAACAATTCAAATTAATCCAAAATTCATTCTTAATTATTCTTGTTGAGCTACAAAGAGGATCTTATGGACCTGTATTTTGAAGCTCCAATGGTACTTGAATAATTAATTGAACTCTTTAATTAAATTACCCAACATCCATTAATTGCCGGTCACTCCACTAAAAACCGACAACTGCACTCTTCACACTACAAATATATTTCTGTGTCCATTGGATATAACCAGTCAATAGTGCGATGACCCTTCACAAATTGTTCATAAGTACAGTTGGGCCAAAATTAACAGTTTGCCCCCATAGTTACATCTAACTCCTTAAGTACCACTCATCCCTGTAATAAATAATAAGTCATAGTCCAACTATGACCAAGTCCATGTTGGGCCAAGAAAGGGTGTGGCCACATTGTTCGAGACCCAAAATCAGACCTTAAAGCAGCAATTTACTACTTATCCTGACATAAGGGAAGAAGTGAATTCTATCTTGTGTAGCTGTGTTTCTAACTCCCCAATCAGACGAATCCCCAAAATGGTAGGCATATTGAGTTGGCAATCTGGCCATTCTCAACCATACAAATCAAAGGATCGCCTTCATAAGCAGAAGTTCACAACTCACTCAGGATTCAGGTCATGTCGCCTATGGTTATTCGGGTGAAATGTAAGTCTATATTATTAACGGTGTTATATAATGAGACTAGTCATTTCGTGATCTCTTCTTATACAAACTCTTTGTATAGGATACCCTCGCTCACATGTCTCCACATGAATGATCAAGATCAGATCATTTGTAGCACTTTACAACACTTGTAACACCTACAATGTGGGTAGTATCCGTAGTGCCACCAGAATATGGTACCCAGCCTTATCCATCTACTACAGACTGTTTAGATTAGCATTTAAATATAATCCACCTGTATATCTCTACATACATGTTTAAATTACATAAAATAACCTAGGATCTTAATTTATTGGATTGAGTGTATGCTCATAAAATAACAATTATTTTATTAATAACAACTTATTTATTCAATGTTTACAAACTACAAGAATACAAGAGAGATTTAGGACACCAATCCCAATAATCTCCCACTTGTCCTAAAGCTTAGAGAGCCAAATGTACAAAACAAAATAAAGTAAAAAATAAAATAACCTAGGACATACACTATACCCCAGTAACATCTCCCACTTACCCTAGACAATATGTCACATGTCCCGCAGACCCAGACTTTCTAGATGACCCTCGAACACTTTAGCCATGAGAATCTTTGTAAATGGATCAGCAACGTTGTGCTCCGAAGCAATCTTCATGACAATGACGTCACCTAGATGAACAATCTCCCAAATCAAGTGATATTTTCCCTCTATGTGTTTGACTCTTCAATGGCTCCTAGATTCCTTAGAATTTCTCACAGCACCACTGTTATCACAATAAAGTGTGATGAGTAAAGATATATTTGGAACAACTTCTAAATCAGCAAGGAACTTCTTAAGCCGAATAGCCTCTTTAGTAGCTTCACAAGCAACTACATATTCGGCTTCCATAGTAGAGTCTGCGATGCATCCTTACTTGATGCTTTGCCAAACTATATCTCCTTCATTTAGAGTAAACATTGACCCTGATGTGGATTTTCGAGAATCTCAATCAGTCTGAAAGTTAGAGTCCATATATTCTGTAAGAATCAAATCCTTATCTTCATACACAAGCATATAGTTCTTCGTTCTCAAGGTACTTGAGGATTTTTTTGACCTTTGTCTAGTGAACTAATCCTGAATTGGGTTGATATCTACCGACAATCCCTATTGCATAGCAAAGTCAGGTCTAGTACATAACATTGCATACATAAGGCTACCAACAGTCGATACATATGGAATTTGTCTCATTGCCTCAACCTCTTGAGGAGTCTTAGGACACTACTCCTTAGACAATACAATTCCATGCCTGAAAGAAACCCTTCTTGGAATTATGCATTGAATATCTGACAAGCATCTTGTCGATATACGATACTTGAGACAAGACCAACCTTTTGTGCTTACGATCCTTGATGACCTAGATCCCTAGAAAAAATTGCGCTTCTCCCAAATATTTCATTTGGAATTGGGCGTCAAGCCATTTCTTTACATCAGTAAAAAAACCTACATCATTCCTAATGAGTTGGATACCATCCACATACGATACGAGGAAAGCTACTAAGCTGTTGATGTTTTTCTTGTAAACACAAGGCTTATTAACATTCTGATCAAAGCCATAAGATTTGATCGCAGTATCAAATCTTATATTCCAAGATTGAGATGTTTGTTTCAATCTTAAATGGACCGATTAAGCTTGCAAGCTCTTGATCTTGTTTAATGAATCTTTCTGCTTGGTTTATGTAGATGGTCTCTTCAAGATTACCATTCAAAAAGGAAGTCTTGATGTCCATTTGCTATATTTCATATTCATAATACATGGCTATGGACAAGGGAATCCTAATAGACTTTAACATGACAACAGGTGATAAAGTTTCTTCATAGTCCACTCCCTCAACCTAGTTATAACTCTTTGCCACAAGTCTAGCTTTAAAGGTATGTACCTTTCCATCTACACCTCTTTTTCTCTTGTAGATCCATTTACAACCTATAGGTTTTACCTCCATCAGGTTGATCTACAAGCTCCCAGACAGAATTGAAGTACATAGACTCCATTTCTTAATTCATGGCTTCAATCCATTCATCCTTGTTAACATCTTCCATTACTTGTTTATAAGACAATGGATCCTCAGAACCATCATCAACTATGATGTCTTGGACTTCTACTAAACCCATATAGTGTACAGGTGGGTTCATAACCTGTCTCTTATACACATCTAGATGTGTATAAGAGACAGACATTACCTCATCAGGTTGATCTACAAGCTCCCAGACAGAATTGAAGTACATAGACTCCATTTCTTAATTCATGGCTTCAATCCATTCATCCTTGTAAACATCTTCCATTTCTTGTTTATAAGACAATGGATCCTCAGAACCATCATCAACTATGATGTCTTGGACTTCTACTAAACCCATATAGTGTACAGGTGGATTCGCAACCTTCCCACTACGTCGAGGTTCCCTCAACACTTGAGGTGGATTTGACCTACTAGATCTGTCTCTTATACACATCTAGATGTGTATAAGAGACAGGACAATGGATCCTCAGAACCATCATCAACTATGATGTCTTGGACTTCTACTAAACCCATATAGTGTACAGGTGGGTTCATAACCCTCCCATTACATAGATGCAATCTTAACTTTTAAGATGGATGTGAATGACTAGATGAACCAACATCAACAACTCTTGTTGATGTATCAGTAGATTCATTAGCAATTTCACTTAAAACGATTTTGCTTCATAGTTTATGATCCCTCATGTGGTCCTCTTCCAAGAAGGTAGTATTAGTCGATACAAACACTTTATTCTCACTTGGATCAAAGAAGTACCCACCTCCTGTTTCTTTGGGGTAGCCTACAAATAGGCATACTTTTGAACGAGGTTCCAACTTTTTGGGATTCGTCATTAGCACATGGGCTGGACACCTCTAAATTCTAAAATAGCGTAAACTACCTTTATGACCTCTCCATAACTCAAAAGGTGTTTCAGAAATACTCTTTAAGGAAACGTTGTTCAAAATTAAACAACAGTCTCTACTGCATATCCCTAAAACGAGTCAAGAAGTTGACCATAGCTCATCATAGACCAAACCATGTCCAATAGGGTTTTGTTTCTCCTTTCCGATACACCATTCTGTTGAGGTGTACCATGGGTTGAGAGTTGGGACGTAATTCCATGTTCTATCATATGGTTTTGGAATCTTAAGTCCATATATTGTCCACCAAGATAAGATCATAGTGTTTTTATCTTTTTACCTAACAAGTTTTCAACCTTAGTCTTACACTCCTTGAACTTTTCAAATGCTTCAGACTTATGTTGCATTAGGTACAGATACTCATATCTAGAATAATCATCTATGAAAGAGATGGAATATTCATATCCTCCTCATACTTTTACATTCATCGGATGGCAGAGATCTGAATGTATAAGTTCAAGATTTTTTTGGCTCTATAACCTTTTCCAGTAAAAGGTCATTTTGTCATTTTTCCTTCAAGGCATGACTTACATACAAGTAAAGAGTTTTCTTCTAAACCATTTAGAAGTACACTTTTGACCAATCTTCAATCCTATTAAGATTAATGTAACCTAACCTTAGATGCCAAAGATGGACATTTTTTTCAGGCAACTCTCAGTTATTTAACAATTGTTGCCATTTTGTACAGTTCAGTAATTAGCACGAATTTTATAACTAACGACCTTAGTACATATAAGTTACTTTTTGTTGAACCAAAGCCTAATTCCATTCCATTCTTAAAAATAAACACTCAGAGAAGGATATGGAATACTTTTGTTCAATCGGACAAGAAACATAAATTAAATTTCTCTTGATATGAGGAACTACATATATTTTATCTAATAACATATCGTTTCTTGTCCAAAAATAACTTAAGCTTGCCTACAGCAACAATTGAAACGACCTTACCAATACCGACTCTAAGAGTCATCTCGCCAACTACCAATTGTCTCTAGGAATTAAATCCTTGATAGGAAGAAGATACGTGATTAGTAGCTTCTAAATCAACTATCCAGGAAAAATCATCATTCTCTACTAAGCACGTCTCCAAGATAAATAAATCAGATTTATTTTCTTCCGAGTTCTTCCTTTTCTGGAGAGTAGTGGGATCAGCTTCATAACCCATGTCATAAATTCTAAGTTTCATCTCAGAGGACAATCTTCGTTGATTAACTTCACTAGATTTAGCAACATTTGCTTTTTCTATTTGTCCATTGACATTCAATATGGACTGGAGGTTATCTAGGGAGCTAACATTATTGGTTACATTGTCATCAACCCCATTTTGCTTGAATTATGAGGATTTTCTCTCAAAGAATTCTTTGCATTGATTGCATGATCTGATGTGCAGTGATCATGCTCTCAAATCTTTTAGCCAAAGCATCAGGTATGCTTGCCAAAATGTAAACCCGGGCCTTATCATTAGCCTTCGTCCACATCTCGTACGCATCACGAACATTTCATATTGTATCAGGGGTTAGGACTTGAAGACAATCCTCAATCAAGATGATGTTAAGGTTGTTAACCACAAAATTTTTTTTAATGGAATCTTTCCAAGTCGTATAATTAAAACCGGTTAAAATACTAGAGACAAATAACAGAAAAATACAATTTGACATTTTTGCTGAAAAGAAAAAAATTGATCTACAATATATTTTAACATAACTCTAAAACATCCAATCAATTTTAGCAAAAACTACATAAACTCCATTTAACATCTAATTTTTGCAATGATGCCTCAGTGATTTAGGACAAAAGTCACCGAAGGGTAGTCAATTATCCTTTCACTGAATTAAGACACTCTCAACCAATTATTACACCAGAATAACTCTTATTCCTATAACAATCAGTCATCATTGATTTGGTCAATAAATCATTAACTAGCTTAACAATTTCTCATAAGTGTGACCCTTCATTTTAGACCCCAGAGTTCTGACTCAATGAACCAATCGAAGGGAAAAATCGGTTGGGGCAAAAACTAAAGCGACTCTATCCATTTCTGGAGTTTGCCTTGATATTGACCTAAATTAGAGTTTATTTAACTTGGAAAAAATATGACTAATTATTTTTACTAAGTGATTGTTTAAGTTTTCCCAACAGTAACACTTACTTTGGATAGTTAAACAATTTTGATTAATGTTCGTTAAACACTTTAACAAACTTTAATCAACAATTGCATGCTTGTAGGAAATCTATCTAATTCACCTTTCTAGGTCAGTTCCCAAGTAGGGGTGTTCCAATTCCGTCAAACCCCAGCCTAAACAGAACTAGCCTTAAACAAAAGGTCCCTTATAGATACATTTGCTACAATTTTAATTTTTTATTAAAATCATTTTAATCTTATTAAAATGATTAAAAAGATTAAATTAATTTCTAATCTCATTAGAAATTTGTGATCTTAGGTCTATGTGAATCATATTTTAAAACAATATTAAAAAATGATTTTACTTAAGTTTGCATGCAACTCTGAATTATTGATTTTAATTTCTAATTTCATTTTATTATAACGATTATAAAATAAATTAAAATCATTCATTGTATCGAATGACATACTTAATAAAATTAAAACAATTATAAGATTATCTATGTCATATATCATGCAATTCTCATTTCATTACTAAACATACATAACACTTATATATTAAAGTAATGAAATAATTAATAATATACATTACATCCATACATTCAACTATATATTATAACTCTTAGAATATAAATGATGCATGGCTATGTTAGTAATGCATGCAAGCATATAGTATAACACTTATATTATATGATGCATGAGCATGCTATAAAATTAAATCATGCAACTATATATTATAACATTTATAATATAAATGATGCATGAAAAATACATGACCTAAGGTGGAATTTTTACAATATGACACACATTATGGCATATTAAATAAATTAAATCATACATCATATGCATAATTTAAAATAGAAATTTATGGACCGGGATTGGACTCCTAAACCATAAGTTAAATTAATATAACATTTACATTAATTTAATTAATCAAAAGTCTAACTATTACAAATTAATAGTCAAACCGGTTCGAAAAAAGTGAACCGGCCCTTGAACTACACGAATCGGACTGCATAGCCTCCGAACCAGCCACGAACCGCTCGAACCAAGCGAACTGGACGCGAACCAACTGAGCCACAAATCGAATTGCATGCGAATTGGACACTGAACCGTGCTTCTTCTCCGTCTCGAAGTGTCGCGATGTCGTAGCCTAGCGTCTTGACGCTACAGAAAACAACTTTGTCTGTTGCATCAGAGCGTCGTGATGCTAGGGCAAAGTGTTGCGATGTTACTGTATAGTCGCCTACTATATAGATTTGAACTCTTTCATTTTTGCTCCAATTTGGGCCTCGTTTTCACCAGTACGTCGCTAGAAACATCACAAACGACTCAATACTTCTATAATATAGACTCGATTGCAATTAATGCCCAAAAACACAGGACCCTTATATACCAAATCGTAAAATTAAAGCAGTAAAACTAAAGCCTAATCCCAAAACATCCATAATTCGTAAACCAACATATATTCCATACATTCATCACATGAACAAATTACAGAATGCAATACCCACCAGAATTCTGTAAAACAAATTTTAGAAAATTAAAAATAATTGGGACTAAAAACGTGGCTTTGATACCAATTGAAAGAACCAGTGAAGGTTCGCAGAGGAAGGAGATTGGTCCCAATGTTACAATTTTCACAGAATCCCAATTCTACAAAAACAGAAAAAATTATGCATTTTAATAAAATTTATAGCATGCAAATTTATAGAAGATTTCAGGGATGAAGAACGCTTACCCTTGTAGCCAATCTTCTTCGCGAATTCCCTCGATCCTGGCACGAACACTTCGATCATGATAAAACGACCACCACCACAAATGGAACCTCCTATATTCTCTGATAAGGTTTGAGAATTCATGAGTTGTGGGCTCTGAATTTTGGGAAGAAGGAGGAAAGAATGAGAGGGAAGAAACACATCTTTTTTCTCTGTAAATTCTTGGGATTTTTCCAGAGAACTCTCACTGGCCTTCTGCATCAAAATTGCCAGAGAGAGATCAATCTCACGTTCTCCATTCAACACCGATTGATGGACAGGAAAAGTAGGGAAGGAGTTATTTTCATAATTCCCTCATTTAATTTAATTCAAAATTAAATAAAATAAAAAATATATAAATATAATAACTAACTGATTATATGTTATATAAAATATAACATATAATCTATAGTTTTTATATTGTATCAAATATAATATAACCTATGGTTTTCATTTCTCTCAATTAATCATGGTTTTTAGTATAAATCACATTTATACTAAATTATATGAATTTTATCCATATAATTAGTATTTGAATCAAATTCAAATATTTAATTCCTCTAAAAAAACTTTATATAATAATGTATCAAATACATTCTATTAATTATATCACATATAATTAATTCCCTCAATTAATTTGAACGATTCAAATTAATTCAAAATTAATTCTCAATTATCCTTGTTTTGCTATAGAAGGGACCTTATGGATCTGTAATTTGAAGCTTCAATGGTACTTGGATAATTAATTAAACTCTTTAATTAAATTACTCAACATCCATTAACTGTCGGTCACTCAACTAAAGACCTACAATTGTACTCTTCACACTAAAAATATATTTTTGTGTCCATTGGATAAATCAGTCAACAGTGTGATGACTTTTCACAAATGGCTCGTAAGTACAACTGGGCCAAAATTATTATTTTGCCCCTATAGTTACTTCTAACTCCTTTAAGTACCACTAATCTCTCTAATGAATAATAAGTCATAGTCCAACTATGACCAAGTCCCTCTCGAGCCAAGAGAGGGTGTGGCCACATTGTTCAAAACCCAGAATCAACCCTTAAGGGAGCAATTTTTCTACTTACTCCAACATCAAGAAAGAAGTGAATTCCGTCTTGTGTAACTGTGTTTCCAGCTCCCCAATCAGACGAATCCCCAAAATGGTAGGCATATTGAGTTGACGATCTAGCCACTCTCACCCATACAAATCAAAGGATCACCTTCATAGGTTCACAACCCACTCAGGATTCAAGTCATGTCACCTATGGTCATCCTGGTGAAATGTAAGTCTTTATTGTTAACGGTATTATATAATGAGACTAATCATTTCATGGTCCCATCTTATACAACTCTTTGTATAGGATCCCCCGCTCACATATCTCCACATGAATGATCAGGATTAGATCATTTGTAGCACTTTACAATACTTGTAACATCTACAAAGCGGACCATATTCGTAGTGTCATCAGGATAAGGTACCCAGCCTTATCCATCTATTATAGACCGTTTAGGTTATCATTTAAACATGATCCACCTATATGTCTCTACATACGTGTTTAAATTACATAAAATAACCTAGGATCTTAGTTTAGTGGATTAAGTGTATGCTTATAAAATAATAATTATTTTATTAATAACAATTATGTTTACAAACTACGAGAATACAAGAGAGATTTAGGATACCAATCCCAATAAAATATCCATCCAATTAATAGTAGAACTCCTTTTCAGCCAATCGATCAAGCATTTGTCAATAAAAGAGAGTGGAAGATGGTCTTTCATAGTCGACGCATTCAACTTTCTTTAGTCCATACAGATGCACCATCTAATAACAATTCTGGATGGAATTAACTCGTTGTTTCTATTGATCACCACAGTTGTGCTACCTTTCTTTTACACGCATTGCACTGGACTCACCCAACTGCTATCAGAAATGGGCTAGATAACTTCTGCATCAAGCCATTTGACAATCTCTTTCTTCACTACCTCCTTCAAAATAGGATTGAACCTGTGTTGAGGCTCGTTGATCCCGTTTTTCCTTCTTCCAATATGATTTTATGCATATAGTAAGATGGGTTGATCTCTTTGATATCACCCAGCATCCACCTTATCGCTCGCATATGCTTCTTGAGTATCTTCAATAAAAAAATTTCGTTAGTTGGAGAAAGTTTACCTGAAATTATTGCTAGCAAAGTGTTGGTGTTCCCAAGGAAAGCACATTCAAGATGATCTGGAAGAGGTTTAAGCTCAATCGTTGGTGGCTCCTCCAGAGACAAGAACGTTGGTTTTGATCGATGCTCATCCAGACATAGTGGCTCAAAGTTTTTTGTGCTTTCTCCAAACGCATGGTCCTCACAGCCTTGGTCCACTTCTTGGTTTTCTTCCTCAAGTAGTTGGGTTGATTCAATAAGTTGACAAGATTCTGCATTATCTGGGAACTTCAATGCGTTTAGCACATTGAATTTTACCTCCTGATTATCCATACGCATAGTCAGTTTTCCTTTATGTACATCAATCAAGACTTTGTTGGTAGCTAAAAATGGGCGTCCAAGAATGATTGGAACGTCTCTACCAGCTTATAGTCTAAAATAATAAAGTCTATTGGAAAAATTAACTTGTCAACTTTTACTAATACATCTTCAATATTTCCTTCAGGGTATGTAATGGATCTATCAGCAAGTTGTATTGTTACCGTGGTAGGTGTGGCTTATCCAATCCCAAGCTTCTTGAAAATTGAGAGGGGCATCAGGTTGATGCTAGCTCCTAAATCACATAATGCATGACCCACATCAATTTCTCCTATTGAACATGGGACAGTAAAACTGCCTGGGTCTTTTTGCTTTTCAAGAATTTTTCTTTCGATCAATGCATTACACTCCTAAGTTAATGCCATGAATTCAAACTCGCTGATCTTTCTTTTCTTCGATAAGATATCCTTAAAAAACTTCACGTAACTCGGCATTTGTTCTAACACTTCAATGAAAGGAATACTGATATGTAACTGCTTCATCAAGGAAGCGTTTAAACTGATTTTTGTCATTCTTCTTCTGTAGGGGATGGGGGAAAGATGCATTCAGACACACATCAAGTTCCCCTGTGCTGGATGTACTTGGTTGAGAATGACTATTATATTTAGATGCTCTTTCTGGTTAAACTCTTTTAGATGTCGTAGTTGCTTGAGTTGTATCTGCAGGCATTAAAGGATGATGATCTTTTCTTGGGTCTTTTCTCGTCTCTTCCACTAGTGGTCTACCGCTATGCAATGTCATTGCTTAACAGTGCTCCTTTCCATTACTTTGTCCAGATGCTTCAGTCTTGCTAGGCAATGATTCATGCTGTTGACTCTTCAGCTCATTAGAAATTTGCCCAACTTACATCTCCAGATTTCTGATTGATGATGTTTGACTTTTTAGTAACGGATCATTCTAGGCTATGTATTCTTTCAACAGGTTCTCAAGCGGAGAAGATGAACTTGACGCATTACCTCCTCTGTTTAAAGACTGATGCTGCATTTGTTGTTGCATGGGCTAAAATCCAGGTGGCGGTCCTTGTCTTTGTTGTAGATGCGTTCCAGACTAGTTTTGAACCTGTTGGTGACCACCCCAAGAAAAGTTTGAATGGTTTCTCCATTTGAGGTTGTACGTATTGGAGAATGGGCTATTCTTCATGAAACAGACTGATTTCGGATTTTGGGGGCAATCACTATAGGTATGCAACTCTTCGTAACACATATTGCTTAACATGGGTTGTTCGAATGTGTCGATCTGTTGTATGCTCTGTGTCTGGGTTGCATGGTTCATTGTTAAGTTTTTCATTGCAGCCACTTGTGTTGAAAGATTAGCTACTGCGTTAGTATCGATCACACCCTACTGTTGCCTCCTACTATCTATTATGGAATCATAAGCATTGTCAACCAACTCCATATTGTGTTTGGCAATCCTGTCCAAAATCTCCTTGGCTTCGTTATAAAATTTGTCCATAATGTCACTTGCGACAGTTGTGTTTGCTACCATCTGGGATGGTCTATTCAATTCTCTATAGAAGGTCTCCATCTGGACAGTTAGCAGTAATTCGTGGTTAGGACAATTTTTTATCAATCTTTTGAATCTCTCTCATGCGTCATTGAATGTTTCAAATTCTCCTTGCTTAAAATTCATAATCTCTCAATGCCTTTTTGCGTTGACTGTGGAAGGGAAGTATTTTTGCATGAACTTCTCTACTAATTTGTCCCATGTCGTTATCTCGCCCAGCTCTAAGGAGTTTTCCCGCTACTTGGCATCGTCTCAGAGATAATATGGAAACAGGGATAATCTGATTTCTTCTAGCGTGATTCTAGGAATCACAAATGAATTACAAGTCTCCAAGAAGCATTTCATGTTAGAGGATCTTCACCGCGAGCATCACCAAACTGTCATGTGGTCTGTAACATTTATAGCATGATAGATTTTATTTCAAACCTAGTCTCGTCAAGTGTTGGATAAATGATCCCAGGCGAAAAATCATACAACACTGGTGATGCATATCCATGCACTGGACGCATGTTGTTATTCGCCATGAGGATTGGATTTATTGCAACATTAACGAGCTTTTGAGCCAAATTTTGGTTATTTTGGTTGTTTTCCATTTGTAGTTGCCTTAACCTTTGACGTCGATTTGATCTGTTTCTCCGTCTGAAAGTCCTTTCAATCTTGGGGTCGTATCTGAGTTTAAAAGTGCTCTCTCCACTCATAAAACGTTTACAAGTCCAGGCTTAACTTGTACCTTCGATTGAAAGTTTCTACAAGAAGATACAATATCCAAACTCAGTTAGCTACGTTGTAGGAATCCCCAGCAACGGCGCCAATAACTTGTTGTGTTGTTGTGTGTTTCAATTGTGTTATGATGTTGAGGATGAATGATGATGGAAAAGATGTTTAATCTATCTCTTGGTATGAAGATGATGCTATGCGTTGGACGATGATAGATCTATGAGCTTGTACACCTGAAGCTTACAAGTTCTCTTAAGCTAGACCCAAGTATAAATCTAACCTAAATGTCCTGGTAAGCCCAGGGTCAAATGCAGGGATTCTAGAGTACACTAATGTAGGTTTGGTTTGGATCTATTGTAGAGGTTTTCTAATTGTTTGATATGCGTTGGTTATATACACTAAACTATTGGCATGCAAGCAAGAGGGAAAATAAAAGTTCAGATAAAGGGAAAATGTATTATGGATGAGTGGCTTAAGCATAGATGGTATGTGTTGATTTTCTAGTGGTAACAACAACCTAAATAAGCACAATAACAATGAAATGGAAATGGTGCATATGTTTGCTAAAATCTAAGTTTATACGTAATGCTTTGGAGATCTATTCTTTAATTCATGTTCAACATCTCTCGATACAGATGTCACACTTATCCTATCTCTAAGGTGCATGTGTTGGTTAAAATGAACAGACAAGTGACATGAATAATTTTATTTCTAGAATTACTTTGTGCCCTAGCTTGGTGCATTCAATAATTAAGTACTCTCTCAAGTGACTAATTGTGTTTTCACTTCAATCAATTGATCAAGTGGATTCAAGTAATCAAATTTATGCATTCATCAAGCCATAAGATTCACAAACACAAACCACTTAGACAATTAGCAGATGCATATGTGAAGAATGGTAAAAAATGAGATTGAATTAACCATATAAGTTTTTATACAAATAATCTTAGTTCAATCAAGTGGAATGGAGAATGAGAATGCAAGGTAAAAGAAAGAAGTCAAGTCACAGGGTTCAATCTCTTGTCCTATTTGGCTTGTTTTTATGCTTGTTGTGATCAACTCGGTGGACAGGTTGAAGGAGACGTCTCTTTCGAGCTTCTCTCCAGTAGCACCTCGTTACCAATGGTGGAGAATGGTTATTGTCCCTCCTACTTCTTTCTTGCGGACGAAAAAGGTGAAAAATGACTAACTCTCTAACTATCTACTGACTAATTTTCGAACTTCCTAACTCTTTAACTTGCAGACAGCTCCTCCTTATATAGGCAGTCAACTCAGCCACTTGGTGACGTGATTGCATTAAATTCCATACCCTAGGACAGCCGCCTGCCAGTCTGCTTCGATTAGACGTTGCCAGTCAGATACCCATGCTTGAGTTGTGATTTAACATAGATTGCATGAGCTAAATGTATCTTTCATGCATCGAATAGTCTGGACGCATGCCCCTTACGTTGGCCTTGTCTGCAATACTTAGTGAATTTTTCTGATTCTTATATTAAAGTGCGTTAGTGATGTAGTTCTTCACTTAGGAAGATACTTTTGCATGAGTTTATCACATGTATACAATTTCATGCGTTTTCTTTAATCATGAGTGTGTTTTCATCACTTATAATCCTAATTATTTCAACTTTGACAGAACAATAACTTGTATTTCTACACGCTAACAATATTGTTGAGCCTGTACAGTTTGAGATCCTTAATTGGAAGATAATCACGTTGGATGGTTCCATTCCACATTCACAAACAATGTATTTGCAAAATATGTCCATTGTGATATCTTTGGAGTTATGGTTTCCTTAGCTAATTTACATTCTCTGCAGGGGTGAAGTTCGACCAGATGCTATATTACTTGTGTGATTTGTGCATGCACACCTTGCTGGAAAGACCAACCAAATACCACCTGTCTCAGCCTTCACTTTGACAAGTGGAGGAAAGCTTGCTGATAATAATCTTTTTGTTTCTTACCAACCAAAGGAGAATCATGGATGATCCTTGGAACTTCAGACATCATTTCCATTTAGCGTTTGCAATATGCTTAAAGTGGTTAAGAGTTTTTGGTCTACTCATAAGAAAACTTGCTATAATCTCTCTTCACCCCCGACTTTCTAGAATAAGATATGTTGTTTGAAAGTGCTTAAGGAAAAGGTGGAATGTGAAAGACATGGATGTAGGCGCTGCTGAAACACACAGGTACTTATTTGATCCCTTTGATTTTCAAATGTAAATGTTAGAAAAATGGGCTTCTGGATTATTTTTCTTTCCGTGTGATTAACCCTTACCTAACAAAAAAAAGGGTGTCTAGTTTTTTTCCTTTTTCTGTTAAGTTATTGGGTAGTGAATGTATTAGGATAACACAATTGGATTGACATAATGGTCTGTAGTAGGGATGTTCATGGATTGGGTTGGGTTGGGTTGAAAGACTTTTTAGACCCAATCCAATTGTTCGGGTTATAAATTTTTGGGAAGTTGCATGAATATTTATTTTACAATAAATATTAGAGTTTATATAGTAAGATAAAAGTATTTGCAAATATAGATTTTTTTATATTAAAGATTTAGCCCAGAAAAAGGAAAAGACTAAAATGGACATGGGCCCATATAAAACCGTTTGGCCACTATTTTATTAATTATAAATTTCATTTCGACCCTTCATCTTCTTCCGAAAAACGCAAAAAACACGTCCAACCCTTTCGAGCTCCGACAATGCCGTCTCCTTCCGATTTCAACCTTTTGATTTCGATAGTGTCGTCTTCTTCCGCTCCGACAGTACCGTCTTCTTCCCGTCGATTTCGCTCCAAACTTCAAAAGGTACGTTGTTCTTCTTCGTTTCTTCGTTTCTTCTTTTTCCTTTGTTCATCTCTTCATCACTGATAGCAAGAATTCGAAAACGTAGGGCTTCGTTCTTCTTCCATTGACAGTTTATATAAGAAGATAAATAGTTATTTCAAATTAGGGCTACATGCATTCTCCAGCTTTTTTAGGTGTTTCATTTTATTATGCATTGTGGTCATAGTGTAGTCATCACAACGTAGTCATCAAAATGTTGATTATGTGAAGTTATTTGTAATGTTGATTGTAATTTGCTAGTTTTTCGAGGAATATGTAGATAGTTTATTGTTGACTATGTTTGATTGCTAATTATGTGAAGATTAGTACTGTGTTTCGTTGTGATTTGCTGATGTTTCAGTGAATATTATGCTAATTTAGTTATTTATTGTTGTTTAACTGAAGTTATCATTGATGCTTTAGGGAATATGTTGATAGTTCATTGATAATTTGTTGATGGATTTGTCTATCAACAAACTATCACTGATGGATGCTATCATTAATGCTAATTTAGTTCCCTGTACTATGATTTGATGATTGTTTATTCATAGGAAAAGTATCTATCACTATTACTGCTATTAATGATATAAATGTAATGGTTCCATATGTTTGTTTTTAGGATAGAAGTTATCACTGATGCTTTAAGGAATATGTTGACAGTTCATTGATAGTTTGTTGATGGATTTGTCTATCAACAAACTATCACTGATGGATGTTATCATTGATGCTAATTTAATTCCCTGTACTCTGATTTGATGATTAAACTTCATAGGAAAAGTATCTATCACTATTATTGTTATCAATGATATGAATGTAATGGTTCTACATGTTTGTTTTTAGGATAGAAGTTATCAAGAGAATGATCAACAAAAACAATTACATGATGATCCTGAAGATGAAGAGGAAGATCAAGAAGAAAAAGATAAAGAAGATATGACGAAAAAGAATGTAAGTATTGATTGATTGATGATCTTAATTATAACATTAGCATGCTATTAGTGATATCTGAAATAATTGATAACCAACTATCAGTGATAACACCGCATATGAATAGCTTTGTTATTAGTGATATATAAATAATAGGAAGCTTTATTTACTTGACTGATACTGATAGCACATTGATGTCATGTTATATTTGATTCCATGATTTCAGGTGATTGAAAAGACTCTTAAAAAGAGTCCAATAAAAATATCGACCAAAGGTTGTCATCGAAAATTATAGAGGACAACAAGAGACCAAAAAGACAAGCAAAACCAACCAAGAAAAATTTTGGAGAATGCAAAGAAACAAAAAGAAAGACAAAAAGAAGGTCTCTCCAAATGTTGTCTACCAAGGTTGTCTCCAAGCAACTACAAGTCAGCTCTTCAAGGTTCGCAATGACGACGCTACCAAGCTATTGATTCTCCAAATATCACGAATCTTGATACTGACAATAATAAGACTTGTTTATTGATAATATGACTTCTAGTTTGACAATAGTTTTGAAATTATTTGTTTGAACACATATTTACCAGTGATTGTTATGACTTTTATAGAAATTACATTGTAGTTTTACAAGATCAATCGATAGCTATATTTGAATCAAATATGGATCCTTCATAAAATATGATTGATATAGTTGTAATTTCAATTTATTTTAGTTGTTTGGTTAGGAGGACAAAAAATAGTGTCGGCCATCGTATCGATAAAGTGAGAGCGATTCATATAAATGCTCGATGTGAGCATTATTTAGTTTGCACTGGTCATGTACGGTTATTTATGAGTCATGCTTCAACCTTAAAGTACCCGAATCGTGTAAGCAGAGCTAAGCAATCGTTTTAGCCGAGCGCAGTGATCGTGTAGCATTTGGTACACGATCGTGTAGCATTTAGTAGGCGATCGTCTAGCATTGGGTAGGCGATCGTATAGTGTCACACCCCTTCCCAGATTACCCTTTTATTCTGGAAAATGATATGACCGTGGTAGTTACTAGCCCCTCCTGCCAGCACCCACAACCCAAAAGTTTTAATCTAAATACCAACTTGTTAAAATACTAGTAATATATACAAACAGCAAACCACTCTTAAGGTTCTACAAAGATTACATAAATACATGCATGCAACCAAGACATTACATTTACTGAAGAATGACAGATTCCCACAAGTGACACTAGCGAGATCCTCTAGAGCGACACTGGCGAGATCCTCTAGAGTGACACCAGCGATACCCTCTAGAGCGACACCAGCGATACCCTTTAGAGCGACACCAGCACACTAGCGATATCCTCTAAAGCGACACTAGCGATACCCTCTAGAGCGACACCAGCACACCAGCGATACCCTCTAGAGCGATACCAAGCTTTTCCTGTGAAATTCTTAGCGATACTCACCTCAATTCCTAGCAAGATTTCCCCGGAGAGCGACACCAGTGATACCCTCTAGAGCGACACCAGCGATACCCTCTAGAGAGACACCAGCGATACCCTTTAAAGCGATACCAAGCCTTTCCTGTGAAATTCTTAACCATACTTACCTCACTTCCTAGCGAGATTTCCCCCGAGAGTGACACCAGCGATACCCTCTAGAGCGACACCAGCGATATCCTCTAGAGTGACACCAGCGATACCAAGCTTTTCCTGTGAAATTCTTATCGATACTCACCTCAATTCCTAGCGAGATTTCCCCCGAGAGCGATATCCTCCTTACAAAATCCCACTGTAATTCTCCACGATGAACTGCTTGCTTGTTCTTCACAAGCAGTTGTCTGCTTATGCACCAATTCCCTGGTACAACTTCAAAAATTCATAACTGACAATCCAGAGCTCTTTTTAAGAAACTTCTTCTACAAACTTGTTTAAACACAAGCTGCACAGCTTCTATCACTTATAGTATGATATCAGTAATTCTATACGATCGTGTAGTATTTGGTTGGCGATTCTATCAGTGATAGAATCTATCATTGATGGATCTTCTACAAAAATGCTTATCTACTGTCAGTGATAGAATCTATCACTTCATTGTATTAATTGCTGATAGAAGCTATTACAGATAGCTTGATATCATTTCTTTCAATTGTTGTGGCTAANACTAGCGATACCCTCTAGAACGACACCAGCGATATCTCTAGAGCGACACCAGCACACCAACGATACCCTCTAGAGCGACACCAGCGATACCCTCTAGAATGATAGCAGCACACCAGCGATACCCTCTAGAGCGATACCAAGCTTTTCCTATGAAATTCTTAGCGATACCTCAATTCCTAGCGAGATTTCCCCTGAGAGCGATATCCTCCTTACAAAATCTCACTGTAATTCTCCACGATGAACTGCTTGCTTGTTCTTCACAAGCAGCTGTCTGCTTATGCACCGATTCCCTGGTACAACTTCAAAAATTCATAACTCACAATCTAAAGCTCTTTTTAAGAAACTTCCTTCTACAAACTTGTTTAAACACAAGTTGCACAGCTTCTATCACTGGTATCAGTAATGCTATACGATCGTGTAGCATTTGGTTGGCAATTCTATCAGTGATAGAATCTATCATTGATAGATCTTCTACAAAAATGCTTATCTACTGTTAGTGATAGAATCTATCACTTCATTGTATTAATTGCTGACAGAAGCTATTACAGATAGCTTGATATCATTTTTTTCGATTGTTGTGGCTAAAGGAAAATGAAAGCTTCATAAATAAAAGCATCATATTGACTAAAGAATAGATATATCAACAACAAAGTCTGTTCCACTAACAAAACATTAGTAATAAGGTCTCTAATATATTTATGACAAACATCAATAACAAATTGTCTCACTATCTAATGGTTAAATTGATGACAACAAGCAACAACTACAATCTAATTGACAAATTGGTGAAGAACATCGGGTATCTCACTATCATTGATAAATTGATGACAAACATCAATTACAAAACAAGCTTCTTCATTACAAACATCAATTACAAATCAAGCTTCTTCATTAAACAACTGGTGGAAATTTGCATATCCTACAATTATGGCCACGACGATAACATTGACTGCACTTCGAGCTCTTTTTCTTTTCATCAATTGATAATATTCTTTGTTTACGTGGTCGTCCAGGTGGACGTTTAACTATTGGAGGTAATACATTCACACCAACATCGAATCGGAATTGATCAAAGATGAAATTGAAAAAAGAAAAATGAACTCACGAATCGGAATTGATCGAAGTATCACGGAGCCTCACGAATTGGAATTGATTGAAGTATCACGGAGCTTCACAAATGGGATTTCATGGAGACTGATGCATCAATATTTCACCGTAAAAGAAAAAGGAAAGAACGGCAAAAAGGAAAGCAAAAAGTATCACGGAGTTTCATTGATCTGATTTCATGGAGACGATAGATATTTAAAGTTAATAAAGGGAAATAGAGGGTAAATTTGGAATTCCGAAAAAAAGGAAAGGTTTACCGGTCAATGTTTGCTATAATAGCAAATATTAAAAATGTGGTATATATAATTAGATTTTTTTTCCCATTGTATTATTCAATACAAACTTCCTAAATTTTTTCAACCCAAATAACCTTATTAAAAAATGAACCCAATCCAACCCAACCATGAAATATTTGGGTTGGATTGGTTCAGGTTAATCAGGTCATTTATTTTAAATTTTGTTATAAAAAGAAGTAAAACGTAAATATGTAAAAATCTAATTTAATTGTGTTCATATATTGAATTAAGATTAACAACTCAATTTTAATTTATATAGTGAAAATTTTCTTTCTAAAGTATAGAGAAACTACTTTAAGAGTTGTTGAAGTATAAATTATTCAAAAAATATTAGAATTAAATAAAATTAAAATGAATATATGTATAAATAATTGTATTATAAGTAATAAAAGAATATATTTTAAAGTTAATAATAAATTTGGGTTGGTTCGTGTTAGTTGGGTTATATTAGATGAACTCATGAACCAACCCAACTCATAAAATTTTCATTTATTTGAACCCAGCTCAACCCAAATGAGTTGATAACCCAACCCAAACCGCAAGGGTTGGGTTGGATTGATCGGTTTTTCGGATCATCGGATTTTTTGAACACCTCTAATTCGCAGACTACTTCTTGATAACCCAATTTGTATAATTGATGATAGAATCATACATATTCTATGTATTGATTAGGTTTCCGATGTACTCTTTCAAACTACTTCTTTTTTTTTGACAACATATGGATGTGGTGTGGGAGAATTGAACTTTTAATCTCGATATGGATAGTACAAGTTTTAGACTACTCCATCTTGTCTTGGTTTGATAGAGACGTACATGTTGTTTGCTATTTCTGGTGAGGGTGTAATGCACCATCATTGTGAAATTTTCCCCTAATTATTAGCCCACTATTTATGTTTCTAACGAATATTAGTTAATTTGGACTTGTTCACGGACTATGAAACTATCCGTTTATGGACCCGCTCGTTCTCCACTCTTGGATTTAGCCCAAGATCCATTTCATGGAATTTTTTTCAATACTTTGCTTGGACATATTTGTCCCTTTGAGCTACTTGCTATGATGCACCTTTACATGATAAGGTTTGCAAATCTACTTTTTTAACACTCTTTCGGTGGTATCTCCTTTATTTTAACGTTGCTACTTTTGGATTGATTCTTATTGGCACTCTTTCCAGCCTACTTTTCTCAAGCCGTCAGTTGGCGATACTGCTTCGGGCTTAAGATTTCATTGTATGCTTCTATTCTTCCCACTTTACAGCCAAATTTACTCCCTTGAGCAATTTGATTCTAGTAACTTGCTATTTGTTTTCTTGTGAAAACTAACCATTAGGCTTGTCAAATAACTTGGTTCATTCTCATGAACCTAAGTGGCAACCTTGAATGCCTACTTTTTGGACTTGGTTTAAAGATCTCAACTTGTTACGAAAACGACAGTTAAAGAACATAAAAAGGAACGTAGAGATAGAGAAGATTCACACACAGATATACGTAGTTCATTAACAGTGTGTTAGCTACGTCCACGGACAGAGGAAGAACAATATTATTTGAGAAAAGGTTTTCAGAAATTACATCAAAACAGCGCCTCTAGGATTAGAGTTTATATACCCGTACTTGGTTGTTCGAAGTGTCAATAAACAGATTCAAGGCATTTCAACAATACTTCATACTCTTACCGCACCCTTTTCACATGCTCTTTTGAGAAAAGTACTTAGGTGTTGCTTGGACTGCATTTATGTATATGCATCCTAGTTTTTTTTGTTTTGTCTTTATGTGTAAAAGAAGGGAGAGTATGAGCTGCACTTAATCATTGCTCATCTTTTGAGCCACTTCTTGATTCTTAATTAGTTTATAATGCTAACAATAGTTCTACATTGGTTAAAAGTGGAGAAGATTCATCTTCATTGATATGGGGGAAACTTTTTGGATGAAGAAAAAAAAAAATCAAATTCACCCCATAGGTTGTTTTTAATGGCATTTGTCAATTGGGTAGTCATAACCACCATTTTCTTGATAATTAAGGGTGTTTGTGGATTGAGTTGGGTTGAGTTGAAGTAGTTTGTAGACCAAACTCAATTGTTTAGATTATACGGTTTTTTAACCAACTTTTATTAAATAATGAACCCAATCCAACTATGAAACATTTGTATTGAGTTAGTTCTTGTTGGTGAGCTCATTTATTTAAATTTCTATTCTAAAAAAATAAAATATTAATATGTAAACATTTTATTTAATTATTTCCATATATTGAATTAGAATTAACCATTCTATTTCGATTTATTTATATTATGAAACTTTCTTTCCTAAATGCTAAAATTTATTTTTTAAAATTCTTGGAGAATAAAAAGAAATTCATGAAATAAAATAAATATATGTATATGTATATATAATTATNAAAAAAAAAAAAAATCTCAATTAGTTATCAAACGGTATACAATGTCTTCAGAATTGAACTAATTTATTAAATGCAGCAACTTTTTAAAAATTGAAAAGATATATAGATAAATAATTATGAAGTAATTTGTGGAGCTCTAATTAAGTAAATTTAAATTACATTTCTTAAATTTTAGGGTTTTAGTTTTCTATTTAACTTTAAAATTTAAGATCTTTGATTGAATTAAATTGGGGAGAATTTAGATTTAATAGAGTTAATCAGAAATTTGTAGATTGAAATTAAAATCGAATATAATTTAAATAAAAAATTATAAAATGTGTTTTATTGTGTTGGAAAGTAAGCTTTAAAGGTGTTAATGGGTTGGATTGAAAGACTTTTTAGATCAACCAAATTGTTCGGGTGTAAAGTTTTTCAACCCAAATAACTCTGGTTAAAAAAATGAACCCAACCCAACTCAACCTTGAAATATTTGGATTGAGTTGGTTTGGGTTAATTGGATCGTTTATTTAAAAATTTGTTATAAAAAAATAAAAAGTAAATATGTAAAAATTTAATTTAATTATTTTCATATATTGAATTAAGATTAACAACTCAATTTCAATTTATATAGTGAACATTTTCTTTCTAAAGTGCAAAGAAACTACTTTAAAGAGTTGTTGAAGAATAAATTATTCAAAAAATATTAGAATTAAATAAATTAAAATCAATATATGTATAAATAATTGTGTTATAAGTAATAAAAAATATATATTTTTTTAAAATTAATAATAAGTTCGGACTGTTTTGAATTATTTTAGGTGAATCCATCCACCAATTCAATCCATCAAATTTTCATATATTTGAATCTAATTCAATTCAAATAAGTTAATAACCCAATCCAAACGATAGGTTAGGTTGATTGATTTTTTGTTGAGTTACGAATTTTTTTTTATAGCAAAATTGCGTTTCTTATCCACTATTTAGCCCTTTGTTTTAAATCAGTGTTGAGTTGCTTACAACGACTGCGCACAAAACTAGCACTAACTTCTTCGAAACACACTATAAAATGTTCCTCGTACTACTTGATGCATAAAAGATTTGCCCGCACTTGTTCAAATACGCCTCATCATTGACTTGTGCAAGTTGGCACCTACATCTTTCTCACCCAAAAATTTGATTTTTTTTTTTTACAACGTTTATCTTATTTTTAATGTTTTTTTTTTTTAAAAAAAAATCTATAAATGAGATTTTTATTTTTATTTTTTTGTTTGAATATTTGATTTCCTAAATTGCACTATTGATTTAAAATGATCTAATCTATTTTGTTTTTAAATATTTCCTCTAAGGTTTTAATGACATTTCAAACAAATATTTAATATTTTTATTTGTTTGGCATGATTTCAAAATTTCAAAATCCATAATATTAATAGAGAAATTTTCACAGATAGAAAAATGTTAAACTATTTTATAGAAATAGTAAAAAAATATTAATAAATATTAATAGGCTTCTATCAACGTCTATCACTTATAAATATTGATAGACTCAATCTCTATTAACCTTTATTAAATAAGATTAAAATTTACTATTTTGTGTAAATAATTTCCCTCATTTTTCTATTTTTGAAAATCTTCAAATATAGAGAACTTAAAAAAAATTATTCAACTTAATTTCCTCTATATAGGTGAAATTTTATACTATAGTCTAATAAATTGATAAACTATTATTAATCAATCATTATTAACTATTTTAAAGTAATATTTTGTATTATCTTAACTACTCAATAATGATTTAATACTTGTATAATATATGTATGTTTTATAACTACTTTTCGTAAAAATTATAATTAATTAATTAAATGTAAGAGAATAAATTGATGTTCTCACATTTATTATTGTGTAATATATATGCTGTCTCTTATACACATCTAGATGTGTATAAGAGACAGTAATAAAACATATATATTTTAAAGTTAATAATAATTTTGGGTTGGTTAGGGTTGATTTGGGTTATATTAGGTGAACCCATGACCCAACCCAACCCATAAAATTTTCATTTATTTAAACTCAATCCAATTCAAATGAGTTGATAACCTAATCCAAACCATACGAATTGAATTGGATTGATTGGTTTTTTAAGATCATTAGGTATTTTTGAACCCAACTAGTAAGCTTAAAAAAAGTATAAATAAGAAAGCATTAAAATTAAATGTCCATTTATTACTTCTCAAACTCTTTTGACCTCTCACAAATAATAATAATTCTCTAATCTCTCTCATCCCACGTTCAAAAAGGTAAGTAACGAAGTTGCTTTGTATTCACTATTATAATTACGAATTTTGTCCTAATATTTAAACAAAATATTCCCCAAAAAGAAAAAAATAAAAATAAAAACAGATTTTACTTTAATTGGCGCCAAAAATAGTGATGTTTTTTTCAGACCGATAAATTCTTATTTTTTTCTATACTGATCAATTACTTCAGCTTCCCATGAAGAATTATTGAATTTCTATCCTTTTTACAAGATTTTTAGAGATTTCGTTCCTCCAATTGTGTTGCCGGTCATTGACATTTATAGCCAAGAACCTTCTCAAATATGGCAACAACGTGGAGAGATTGATGGCCAAGATGTCTGTTTCTTCGCCAATCTCAAGAAGAAAGAAGTCTCGAGTTATTAGAAAAGTCGACTCTAATGGGACTACTTGAAGTGATGAGAACAAGGTAAACAAAGTGTTTTCTTCCGTCAATAATGTCTTGATTGATAGTGTTAAACGATTTCATTATGAAAACTCTAAAGTAAAGTTTAATGATACTCGCTCTTGGATCATGTATGAGTACATCCTTCATCTACTTTTGTACCAAAAGGGGTAGTACATGATCCTTCCATACTTTGTTAGCTTTGGAACAAAATTTTGAATCAAGGAAAAAGGACATTCTCCACGGCAATACAAACATCAATTTTTCTCAATTGGCCAAAAGCTACAACAACACAAATGAAAATACGTAAAGATCAAAATCCTAAATGTAGAAAATTGGAAAAATGAGTGGTTGGTCGTTCAGAAAATGAACTTTGCATTAATGGGTTTAATTTTGAAACCAATTTTGCATCGATATGGGACGATTTACTCAATTTATGCATGGATACAATTTGAAATCACCTCACATTCAAGATGATATCCTTCAACCTTTGGAAATAGACAAATTAAACTGAAATGAGATTGGGAAATCAACATTATGACAACGTGGAACCTACTAGTAAATGGTATGTAAACAAATTTTATTTTGATTTATATTAAAGTTACTTCATTTTTTTAGATAGATAGTTGCCTTTAAAAAGAGTTTATTCATTATCAATGTTCTTAAACAAAAGATGTTTATTTTTTTGTAGTTCAACAATACGAATGAAATCACATGATTGATATAATTCAATTGATGTAGAAATGTTGAAAAAATATATCGAGATAAGACTTCAAAAAATATTCAACAATGTGGAATCTTCGAACGGAGAAAAAGATTCACATTATGATCATAAAATATGGTACATATGAAGCATTTTTATTTTGATTTTTATATATCAATAATTTCTTCATTTCGATTTATAATTATCTTTCAAGAGATCTTAATTTTGTAGATTTTGAAATTATTTTATTCCTTAACAATATTCTTTAAGGAAATATTTTGATTTTTCTTATAGTCCAATCATACAAATGAAAGTACTTGATCAAGATGATTCAATTGATGAAGACACATTATTTGCAAAAGAGCTCGAGATGGAACTTGAGCAATGCAATGATGTGACACCTTCAAATAGAGAAAATGATTTAAATTATGACAAAGAATGGTGTTGAAGTGGTCATCCAACTTCTTCATAGGCATATTCAACATGTGGGTTTAATTTGCTTTCCATAAACATTCTAATTCCTAATTTTTATTTTTATTCATCATTTTCACAAACTCATAATTTTGCAGACATGATCGTTTGTGGCATCACGTCATCATTCAACTTGGAGCAGATGAGATTTGCCATTTGTATAACTTTTCTATTATTTTTAGTTTAGATGAAACATGGAAATGTCAATCCTTCTTATAACCAATAATTAATTTTAGTGAAAAAAAATAGGGTCTGTTTGGTTCGCAATTCATATAATGTGTTATATTTTCAGATTCATTGAATTTAAAGAATATATGTTTGGTAGACAACCTAAATTCGATTTCTAAAAACTGTTTTCATATTCTGTGATCCAAATAGTACAAATTCTGAAAACAACATTCTATTTTTATGTTTTTCTTAGTATCCAGAATTTGAATATCAAAATTTAAAATGCATGATTGTATTAAATAAAGAATAAAAATATTTATAAATAAATATGTCATGTAATAAACTCAATTCAATTTTTTTAAAATTAAAATATATATTATGTAATTTATTATAGATTAAATTTGGTTAAATTCCAAGTATGATCCCTATTGTTTGCCTAAGTTAGTCTATATGATTTTAAATTTATAATTTAATTCTTATGGTTTGATATAACTTCATAATAGTCCCTATGTTTTGTTAAATCCTCTAAAATAGTCCTTACCCCTAGGACTATTAATTATGAAGTTTTTATCAAACCACAAGGGTAAATTCTAATTATAAATCATAAAACCTAAATTTTAACTTAATCTAAACTATAGGGACTAAGATTTCAAATTTTCCTATAAATTATATAATTTAAAAAACAATAATTACACAATTTTTTGACATAAAATATGTTCATAAATTAATTAATAATAATTTATTGTCAACTAATAATTAGTAGGTAACTACAACTAGTTTACAATTGTTTAAATTATAATACAATTTTTTAATTTTGCTACCAAACGCATATCTAAAAACATGAAATACTACTCTATTTTCATTTAATATTTTGTTTTCAAATTCTCTACCAAACGTATCTTAATTTTTCGATTTTGACATTTACTATTTATTTCCTCCTAAATTTTATATCATAGTTTTCACATTTTTTTTCTAATAAACACTTAAATTAATTAATAGTCAAGCTCTAAAAAGAAAAATTATTCTTTTATCCAAATGCCATCACTCCCTAGTAGTTATCGAACTTTTGAGAGGATGTTCATAGAGATGCCCATTAAAATCGTGGGGCAGACCCGTCTCGAACAGGCCGAGAAATCCCTGAATACACGAGGAATGGGGGAGGGAGTGGGGAATTTTTTTTTTTTCCGTTTGCAATTCGGGGCTGGGGACGGGGAATATATTCCCTGACCCCGACCCCCCGTCTCGAGCCCTCACCCCACCTCGAATGTATATAAATATATATTATAAAAATCTAATTCCTAAACATATATATACATACACACATATACATATATATAACCCTAAGTTGCATTATCACCTGCCCTCCTCCCTCCTTTCAAGTCTCAGCCTGCCTGTCTGCCCCCTTCTTCTCTTCTCAGCTTGTCGATTGTTGCCTGCCCTAACCTCTCCATCTTCTCTCAGCTAGTCAGCCTTTCACCTGCTAAGTTCCACCCCCTTCTTCTCCTCTCAGCCTTTCGCCTGTCGAGTGTCACCCTATCACACCCCCTCCCAGTTTACCATCTAAAAATCGAATGAGGATATGACGGGAGCAGTTACCGACCTAGGTGCCAACACTTACTACCTAACTTAAGTGAACTTGCTTAAACCTGAATATGCAAATGGCTTGGCAAAACACATCTATGAAATTAAACAGTGCAAGTCTTAATTACAGTTCCAAAAACAAACATATGTCCAAAGAAATAAGATGACCAAAATAAACATATGTGCCAAAAGAAAATAAGTTTCACAAGTCCCCGACTCCTTTTCAAATGTGTGTACATCAAAATAAGCTTAACCTAAGCTTCTTCCTAAGGTCACAAAACTTTGGGTGGCAACCTGCAATGAATTCAACTGTGAGGGAACTGACCTCTACCTGGGAAAAAGAGAAACATTTGAAAACTGTGAGTTGGTTGCCCAGTGAGTGACACATTGAAATACATTTCTTCTCAAATCTTTCATATGCTTTAATGTAAAATAAATAACATGCTGGAAAATAATCTCAAGCAACTTGCATAGTATTATACCTTAACCATAGCGTTATAATCAATCATGCTACCAAACCTTAGTCGAGAACGAGCATTCATAGCTCAAGCTCTCAATGTCCATTCATGGCCGTGAGACCTATACTTCGGTCTCATAAAGAACTACCTACGTGCACGTGGAGTATACTAAGTACCATTAACACCTTAGGTACTTCCTCAGATACCTTCTATACCTTCGGTACCTGGTATATTGGAAATATACATTCATGAAAGATATTGGAAATATACATTCATGAAAGATTCGAGCATCATCAGTTTTAAGCTTGGCACTTACTTAGCTTCTGCCCTAAGAGCATCATTACCATTCTACTTTACAATCAATAACTTGTAATTGCATTACTTTTTCATACATTCTTAACACACGCTAGGATTAGTAAAACTCATTTAAAATATAAATATAAACTTTAGTTTCTTGGAAAACCCATGACGTTAGCATGAAATTCATTTGGAACGCATGACCCTTTTGTGACTATATTTGAAAACATTTAGTCACTCACGGATCCTTGGGCTTGGTTCTTCCTAAGCTTTTTAGGGCTCCCCAATGGATATATTTCCTACACATAAAAGAATAAGAGTTTAGTTGTTACATGGTCTCCCTTTTGAGACTACACTTTTAACTAAGCTCATACTTAGCAAAGGGTTGCCTAATCGTCCAACATTTTCCAGATTCAACTTCTAACGTAAATAACTTGAAAACTAGAACCCATTTTAAGGAAATTCCTTCTCCAAACATGTTTGAAATTTCGTTACTAATGTTACTTCAAAGTTTCAGCATGAAATTCCTTGTTGTTTAACTTGGGCCTTCAAATTTTTCCCGACAGCCCTAACCGCAACTTCTTGCTTGAGTAAAGATTCGAGGTTTAACTTCCCAAAATATGTAACTCGAATCCTAGACCTTTTCTTGTCAAATTTCCTTCTACAAACTTACTGAAATGGTGTTTACAAGAATACCTTAAAGTATCGGCTTGAAAACCCAAGTGGTTCGATCTAGATCTATGTTTCTTCGTCGAGTGCCTGGTAATGCCTGAAAATAGACCTTCGACTCTTCCTTCCTTCTTCGAACCTCTTCCCGATGAGAAATCCCTTCCAAAGACTCGATTTCAAAAACTAGACTCATAGAGCTTTCCAATGGTACTAATTCGTCTGGTTTGCTCGAGTAAATCATCCAAAACGAGCCCTTAAAATTATCTTCTTTTTTATACTATTGTCTAGTTCTTTACATGAAATCTCCTTAAGCCACCTTACCCACTAGTGGAGTTTAAGTCATCTGTCTAGGTAACTAAAAGAGAAGTTTAAAACTGAGTATTTCAAGCAACTTGATCCTCGCTGCGAAAACTCGATGGAGAGAGGTCCTTATTCGACGGAAATTTTTTAGACTCTCTATTAAATACTCGATGAAAGGACTCGCTACTCGATGGGGAAACTCAGCGCTGGGAGCTCGCTCAACGCACACTCCTCACTCGATACTCGTACTCGACACGTGACCCTTCCTAGCTTACCCTTGACGCTCGACTCATTCCTCGATCACTTATACTCGACACTTGGAAGCCTCTATTCGAGGCTCGACTCTTCCTCGATTACTTTTGATGCTCGACAGTATTTACTCGATGCTCGCCTGGTGCTCACTTGATGCTCAAGCACTCTTCAGCACGATCAACACTTAGCCAGAATTTCTCTTGTAAAGTCAGATTAATAAGTACTGAGGGCTAAGTTCCTTACTTAACCATTTTCCTTCTCCAAACTCATCCTTTATCTCGGAATGCACAAATCCAAACTAACTTAGATATTTAATCCAAAATTTTGCTTAACTTAAACAATAACATAATTTAAAAGAATAAAGTAAGGTACGGGTTTTACACGCCCCCCTTCTCCTGTCAGCCTACCCCTCCCTGCAGCCCCCCTTCTCTTCTTAGCCAGTTACCTCAGGGCTCAGACGCCCCCCTCCTTCTTTCAGCCAATCATCTGTCATCGTCCCTCCTTCTTCTCTCAGCCGATCACCTCAGATGCCCTCTCAAATCCGACGGTCATCTCAGATCCAGCACTACTCTCGGATCCAGCGGTCACCTCAGACCCACCGTCCATGTTGTTGTCGTTTGGATCCTCACCGTCTATCCCTCAAATCCGTCATTCGTGTCATTGCTGACATCTTTTCATCCCATGGTATGTTCAAATCTGATTTCTGGTGTGTTAAAATTTAATTTCTAAAATGAGTTACTAATGTACTAGTGTACAAATTTGTTGTTCGATTTTAGTGTTTAAATTTGAGTATTTTTTGTTGTTCTGTTGGTGTAATCAGTTTTCATTCATTAATAATCTATATTTTGTTTCGGTGTACAAATTACAATGATATGTGGATCTGTGATTGTTACTATTTGACTTTTGTAGGTGAAAATGACTTTGTCAAACAATAAGGAGTTTAGAACAAGGTGGTTCAACTCCAACATCTATGAACATGAGTGAATCAACCCCACTGAATATTATTTCAAATGGTAGTGATCAATCTACACCTATTACATTAGATACCAATGATAATGAAGATTTACTAAAAAGAAATAGGTTAACGTCAATAGTATGGAATCATTATAAAAGTAAAAACTAAATAAATAAATAAATAACACCATAAAAGCAATATGTAACTATTGTGAAAAAAAAATTAGGAAGGGAATCTAAAAATAGAACAAAGAATTTACATGATCATATCAAAAGTTGTCCCTTACGGAGACAAAGAGACATTAGGCAATTATGTTTGAGACTTACTAAAACCAATGAAGGAAAAGTAATGCTAAATCCAACCCTCTTTGATTATGGAGCTTCTAGAAGAGACCTTGCTTGTGTTATAATTTTACATGAATATCCAATAAATATGGTTGAACATAAAAGATTTAGAAAGTTTTTTAGTAGTGTTCAATGGATGTTTAAGATGATTTCAAGAACCACGATGAGGAGAGATATAATAAAAATTTATGAAGAAGAGAGAATTAAAACAATAGAAGTAGGGTTGCTCTTACTACAGACATGTGGACTGCGACTAGCCAGAAGAAGGGATACATGGCAACCACTGCATATTTTATTGATGATTCTTAGGTCCTGCATATTTTAATATTTTATGTTATTAGGTATTTGTTATTCATTAGTTAGTTTTCATTTTAACATATTATTACATAATACTAGGTCTGTACACGTGCCACATCTACATACTGGACAGTTATTTTCTGAAGCATTAATGGAGTGTATATTTGATTGGAACATAGATCGTAAATTATCCACTTTAACAATAGATAATTGTTCAACAAATAATGTAATGGTCGACATTTTATTAAGGAAGTTAGATTTAAGGACATTGTTGTGCACATATTTTGAATTTTATAGTGAAAGATGGTTTAGCTGTAATTTCTGATAGTATAGAGAAGATTAGAGGTACTATTCATTTTTGGACTCTTTCTGCAAAAATGAAGGAAAACTTTGAAGAAATAGTTCGTCAATTACAAATTCCATGCACTAAAAAACTAAGTCTTGATTTTGTTACAAGATGGAATTCAACATTTGTGATGCTCAAAACTGTTTTGAAATACAAAGATGTTTTTCATCATCTAAAACAATGTGAACCACTATACACTTGTCTTCCTTCAGAGATTGGTTGGAATTTTGCGAAAAAAATGTGTGATAGTTAGAACCCTTTTACTTGATGACTGAGTATTTTTTGGGTCCAGTTATCCAACCTCCAATGTCTTTTTTTGAAGAAGTTTGTGAAATTGAGTTCGAACTTTCTAAGTGGCTTAATTCTAAGGTTGAGGAGATATAAGTAATGGCATCAAGAATAATTGCTAAGTTTGAAAAATATTGGAGTGTGATTCATGGTGTGTTGGCAATAGCTACAGTATTAGATCCTAGGTCTAAGATGAGATTGTTATAGTTTTATTTTCCTCAAATCTATGGATCTCATCATATTGTTGAAATTAAACGCGTTAGAGATTTATGTTGTGATTTGATAAAGTTTTATAGATCAAATTCAAGAACAGTAAAAGAACCTCAACTTTCTACATCTACAATTAGTACTTCTTTGACTTCAAAGCCAGATGAAAGTAGTACTTCAACTTCTCTTGTTAATAGGAAAGACCGATATCTCAAGTTTAGAAAGTTTGTAACAATGTTGCATTTGCCACAGCCCCGTTGTTATCACAATACAGTGTGATCGACAAATCCATATTTGGAACAACTTCCAAATTTGTAAGAAACTTCCTCAGCCAAATAGCCTCTTTAGCTGCTTCACAAGCCGCTACATATTCAGCTTCCATAGTGGAGTCCACGATGCATCCTTGCTTGATGCTTTGCCAGACTACAGCCCCTCCATTTAGAGTAAACACTGACCCCGATGTCGATTTGCGAGAATCTCGATCAATTTGAAAGTTAGAGTCTATGTATCCTGTAAGAATCAGATCTTAATCTCCATACACAAGCATCCCTCGTTCTCTGATGATACTTAAGGATCGTCTTGACCGCCGTCTAGTGATCAAATCCTGGATTGGACTGATACCAACTGACAATCCCTACTGCATAGAAAATGTCGGGTCTGGTACACAACATTACATACATCAAGCTTCCTATAGCAGAAGCATAGGAAATTCGTCTCATCTCCTCAACCTCTTGAGGTGTCTTAGGACATTGATCTTTAGACAGAACGATTCCATGCCTGAAACCCTCTTGGAATCCTACATCCTGTACCTGATCAACATTTGATCAATGTACGATGCCTGAGATAGGGCTAACCGTTTGTTCTTGCGATCCCGAATAATTTGGATCCCGAGAACATACTGTGTCTCACCCAAATCTTTCATTTGGAACTGGGCAGGTAGCCACTTTTTAATGTCAGTTAGATACCCTACATCATTCCCAATGAGTAGGATATCATCCACATACAGTACCAAGACAGCTATTGAGTTGTTGATGGTCTTCTTGTAAACACAAGGCTCATCATTGTTCTAGTCAAAGCCAAACGACTTGACAGCAGTGTCAAATCTGATGTTCCAAGATCTAGATGCTTGTTTCACCCCATAAATGGACCTATTAAGCTTGCAAACTCTTTTCTCTTGATCTGGAACTATGAACCCCTCTGGTTGAGTCATATAGATAATCTCCTCAAGATTACCATTAAGAAAGGCAATCTTGACGTCCATTGACCATATTTCATAATCATAAAATGTGGCTATGGACAGAAGAATCCTGATAGACTTTAGCATGATAACAGGTGAGAAATTTTCCTCATAGTCAACTCTCTCAACCTGGGTATAACCCCTTGCCACGAGTCTAGCCTTAAAGGTTTGCACCTTTCCATCTACACCTCTCTTTCGTTTAAAGATCCACTTACACCCAATAAGTCTTATCCTATCAGGTGGATCAACAAGCTCTCATATGTTATTGAAGTACATAGACTCCATTTCTTGGTTCATGGCTTTAACCCATTCATCTTTGTCAACATCCTCCATTACTTTCTTAAAAGAAAACGGATCCTCGACCCCATCATTCGTAATGACGTTTTGGGCTTCACTCAAACCCATGTAGCGATCTGATGGGTTCATAACCCTCCCACTACGTCGAGGCAGTCTCAACTCTTGAGCTGGTTGACTAGACGTTCTGACCTCAACAACTCTTGTTGATCTGTCGGCCTATTCAACAACTCTTATTAAAACCCTCAACAGTCTCAGTCTCACTTGAGATCTCACGTAAAATGAGCTTACTTCGTGGCTTATGATCCCTCATGTGATCTTCTTCCAAGAAGATAACATTAGTGGAAACAAATACTTTATTCTCACTTGGATCAAAGAAGTATCCTCCTCTCGTTTCCTTGGAGTAGCCCACAAAGAGGCTAACCTTCGAACACGGTTTCAACTTCTTTGGGTTAGTTGCTAGCACATGTGCCGGATAGCCCCAAATCCTAAAGTGGCGTAAACTACCTTTAGGCCTCTCCATAACTCAAAAGGTGTTTTAGAAACACTTTTCGAGGGAATCTTGTTTAGGATATAACATGAAGTCTGCATTGCATGACCCCAAAACGAGTCTGAAAGATGAGCATAACTCATCATAGACCGAACCATGTCCAACAAGGTCCTGTTTCTTCTTTCAAATACACTATTCTGCTGAGATGTACCCGGGGCCGAGAGTTGAGACGAAATCCCATGTTCTATCATATGGTTCTGGAATTGGAGGTCCATATACTCTCCACCACGATCATATCGTAGTGTTTTTATCTTCTTACCCAACAAGTTTTCAACTTCTGCCTTATACTCCTTGAACTTGTCAAGGGCTTCAGAATTACGTTGCATTAGGAAGAGATACCCAAACCTTGAATAATCATCTATGAAAGAGATGAAATATTCATACCCACCTCAAGCTCTAACATTCATTGGACCACAGAGGTCTGAATGTACAAGCTCCAAGGTTTCCCTAGCTCTATAACCTTTTCCAGTAAAAGGTCATTTGGTCATCTTGCCTTTAAGGCATGATTCACATACCGGTAAGGAGTTTTCTTTTAAACTCTTTAGAAGTCCACTTTTCACCAACTTCTCAATCCTATTGAGGTTGATATGACCTAACCTTATATGCCAAAGATGGGCATTGTCTTTTGGAGAAACTTTTGGTCTTTTAGCTGTTGTTGTCGTATTGAACATTTCAGTGTTAAACAAGGCTTTTATGACTAACGACCTTAGTACATATAAGTTATTTTCCATTGAATCATAACCAATCTCCATTCCATTCTTGAAAATAAACAATTTATTCTCAGAAAAAGAGACGGTATAACCTTATTCAATGAGACAAGAAATCGAGATTAAGTTCCTCTTAATATAAGAAACTACAAAACCATTATCCAGTAACAGATAACGTTTCTTGTCATCAAATAACTTCAGCCTACTTACAGCAACAGCTGAAACAACCTCACCAGTACCGACTCGAAGAGTCATCTCTCCTTGTGGCAACGTTTGCTAGAAACTAAATCCTTGGTAAGAGGAACTGACATGATTGGTAGCACAATCAAGGATCTAGGCAGAATCATCATTCTCTACTAGACATGTCTCCAAGACGAATAAATCATATTTACTGTCTTGCCTCCTCTTTTGGAGATTAGTGGGATGGAGGTTGTTTTCCACAAAATTTGTTTCACACGATTCTTTCCACTATAACTAATCGGTCATTTTTAAAAGCTTTAAATGGAAATACTAACTTGCTGAAAAGAAAAACACATTGACCTACGTCAAGTTTTAAGCAAATACCCGTTGTAAAACAAAACAACATCCAATAAGAATTTAGCAAAACTAACATGAACCCCGTGTGACATCTAGTTTCGCAATGATACTTTAAAAGTTTAGGACAAAAGTCGTCGAATGGAGGTCAGTTATCCCTCTTTTGAATTGAGAAGTTCTCAACCAGTCATTAATACCAGAACAACCTTTGTTCCTATAACGACAAGCCATCATTGATTTGGCCAAGAGATCATTAACTTACTTAACAATCTCCCGTAAGTGTGACCCACCATTTTAAGCCCTAAAGGTCCGTCCCAAAAAGCCAATCCAAAGGGGAAAAATCCAATTGGGGCAAAACCTAAAGCGACCATATCCATTTCTGGAGTTCACCTTGATATTGACCAACTGGACAAAACCCATCCCAAGGGGGAAGCTTCCAGGGCGACACGAGGGCGTACAGAATGATCTCACGGTGTGAACCAATGATAGAAACCATAGGACTGTCTCTTATACACATCTAGATGTGTATAAGAGACAGGCCATCTCGAGGCCAAGCATGAATCTCATGGTGTGAACATACAGGGAGAAACGTTAGTGGAATCATAAACATATCTGATACGACTCCTCCTCCCATTGAGTATTTTATAACCTAGGGTTTAGCTTACTTAGAAAAAACATGGCTAAGGATTTTAACTAAATGACTTTTAGGTTTTCCCAATAGTAACTTTTACCTTGGATAGTTGAACAACTTTTAATCATCATCCATTAAACTCTTTAACGGAGTCTTTGACCAAATCATCGCATGCTTGTTGAAAATCTATCTAATTCACCTTTCCAGATAGGTTCCTGATAACGGGCAGAAATGCACGTTATTACAGTGCAAAGATATAAAACAATAAAAATGCACGTTATTACAGTGCAAAGATATATTATTACAGTAAAAATATATAAAAATGCGTCCAAAAGCATTAAGTTTAGAACATTGCGATCGCATGCGTCTATCGCATTAAAGCAGCTAATTTATGTATTTTGTGCAGGAAATGCGTTCGCACAAGGCGAAATTGCGATCCAAGGAAATTCGCGTCTGAGTGCATAAAAGATTGCGACTGCAAGGCTATGCAATCGTTTGTGTTCGTGAAAATCTACTCAAGAAGGTGGCCGCATAGAGTTGGCACATCAAGGTGAAAACTTAATAAATCACGATGGGACAGAAAGCTGATGACGGTCGATTCTGAATTAAGTTGACAAGCTGTTAATGACACACTATAGCAAGTACACTCAACTTTTCGGTGACAATTATTCGATGCATCAGACAGAGAATTAATGACATCCCATCAATGCAATCATTTGAGAGAAAAAGCTCTTCACCCTGAAGCTCTATAAATACCGAAGGCTACATTCGTTAAAGAAGTTGGGAGAGTTCATCATATAGAAGATAGTTAGCCTTTGTTCATAGTTTTCTTATACTTAGAAGGCGGAGGCGAGAGAAGAGAGAAGACGCCGGAAGATCGTCCTGGTCAACTCGAGAGAGTGCCATGGAGCGTGGAAAACATAGGGAGGGCTGACTCTTGTGAGAGTAAGAATATTCTTTGAACAGAGTAGAGAAAACAGTGTAAAAGCCTTGGGAAGCAAGAAATTCCTACCAAGCTCCTTATCTTTATTTCACATTGTCATTCTATATTTCGATTTCATTTATAGAATTGAACCTGCATTTCTACATCTGTTCACTCTCTTTACATTACGCATGAGTAACTAAACTTTCGAATGGGTTGAGAAGTACTTAGCTAACATGACCTAGGATCTTCATTGCATGCGATCATCTTGTCTTATGTTGCGTCCATCACCCCTTTAGAGCTTTCGAGAGAGAGTCTAAAGAAAGAACCTAAGACTTGAGAGAGTTAGGTTAGAATCTAGACTTGAGAAAGCAAGATTAGATCTGCATAAGCAAGAAATAGAGACTTAGAGATAAGCTCTGTTTGCCAACATGCATCGCATTCACCCTAGAAATAGGTTGTGGTAGTATGCGGTCACCTTGTGTATGTGTGTGTCATTCATCATCGCATATTTAAGAATAGATGCTTAGGCATAATTCATATAGACATCATTACATACATCGCATGCGTTCTAAAACTAGAAGCTATAGCATTTGCATTGAAAGATGACTTGTTGTTGTATGTATGTACCATGATCGCATAACATGAACGCATTCTTAGGAAGTGTTAGTTAAATCCCTTCTCAACCCGTTCCCTTGCATACTCATTGTACTTTCGTATTATTAACTCTTTTCTCAACTCCACCGCATAAACTTTATACCTTAAACATCATACCAATCAACGCATTGTTTTATTTGTCACCGCAAAGAGAACTGAAATTACCATCGCATACTGTTTCCATAGTCCCTGTGTTCGACCCTGGACTTACTAGGCAACTTAGTAGGATTTATATTTAGATCTTGCTAAGAAAACTTGCGTGCACAACGCATATTCCATCATCGCATTCTACACCATTATTTCATCGCATTAACCACACATCAAGTTTTTGGCACCATTGTCGGGGACTACGGCAATACATTGTGCTAACGGTAACTTTTTTTATTTTCTTTGCAGACTCTCCATCTCTGTGCACTGCTTCTCCTTAGGTAAAGGAAGAAGCGGGCGTCGTATGAGCAAAGGACAAATTCTTGAGCCCAATTACAACCTAGAGATTGAGAGAACTTTTCGAAAAAAAGAAGAAACAACCGCCAACAACAACAACAAGAGAAAGATCCAAACATGGCGGAGCAACAAGAAAATGGAGCACCAAATGTAAATATCATGGCGAATCCCATCCTCTTGGCGAACGACCGCACTAGGCCCATCCAGGATTATGCGTCGCCCAACCTCTATGATTTCTCACCAGGAATCATGAGGCTAGCTCTTGATGAATCGAGGTTCAAAATGAAACTGGTGATGCTGCAAATGATTCAAACTGCCGAACAGTTTGGCAGTAGGCGTGGCGAGGATCTGCACGCTCACCTCCAAGGTTTCATGGAGATTTGCAACATGTTTGTGTTCCCAAACATCTCCGCTGAGGAGATTCGATTAACATTGTTCCCATTTTCGTTGTGTGACCAGGCATGGAAATAGGCTTATTTTCTCGAACCAGGGGAGATTACATCATGAGAATAAGTAGTTGAGAAGTTCATTAAGAAGTACTTCCCCCCAACGGAGAATGTTAGAATGAGGAAGTTGATCACCAATTTTGAACAGTATATTGACGAATCATTCAGTGACGCCTGGGCAAGGTTTAAAAGGTTGGTAAGAGATTGCCCGCATAATGGCTTACCAGATTGCTTATAGATGGAAATTTTATGGGGAAGGTCTGAGTATATGAGATCAAGTGATGTGTTCATTAAGAAAAATGCGTTCATTATCTCTAAAAAAAATCATATAAACTCCAATATCAGTGCAAGGGAAACTCCAAAAACAATCCCAACCTGATAAGAGTTAAGTTGTGAAAGGAGCCTACTCATAGTTGGATGTTCGCATGACACCCGTGGGAGCAAGCCAAAACAAAGGTGAGTTTCCAAGAACAACGCAGTATGAAAAGAGAAAAATGAGAAAGAAAAATAAAAGAAACAAGAGACAACTCCTCTGAAATTCAAGAGTTAAAGTTGAGACTGGCACATAACCGTAGTTGGATGTTCGCATGACACCCATGGGAACAAGCCAAAACAAAGGGTGTAACCATGATCAACAGTCTCTAATAAATGACGCAGAGTTTGACCACTGCATCTAGACGCATCAAGTTGTTTTAACAAGAAGAGGTAAACATTCTTTTTAAAATTAGAAAAGAATTTTTTAGCAGAAATTTATTGTATAGGAGAATAAAGTAGGGCTTTGTAATGAATTTTCAAGGGTAGAAAGAAATTGCGATGTTAAGTAATGTGCCTAGGTGGGGCATTCGGAGCAACCAATCGACGCAAAATTTAAGATAGGAATAGAGCGATATTGCCTTAGTGGAAGATATGTTTGAGGACAAGCATATATCTAAATTTGGGGGTGTGATAACTTGTAGAAATACAAGTTATTTATACTGTTTTATTTAGATATTGCGGCCAAAAGAAAGAAAAGATGCGTCAATTGTATGGAAATTAGCTAAGAAATGCAAGAATTATAAATTGTCATCAATACACCCATTTACACCATTATGATGGTAGAAAAGAATATTTCAAGTCTATTTTGCAGGAAATCAAGTCACCGCATGTGTTCATGGCTCAAGATAAATTGAACAACACATCTACGTCGCATTGTGCTCATCATTCAGGAATGAAGAGATGATCAACGCAATGACGGCGCATGCGATAATCGATCAAGAGCTAAGCGATCAACACGATCTCAACTGCATGTAGTAATAAAAAACAACACCGCATGTGGGCAAACGATCGAAGATGTGAAGAGCAACATAATTGGGAGGATTTTGACGCGTGTACAGCTGACCGTTGTGCATTTCTGACAGTATTGATTGCGTAACAGAAGGAATATTCACTCCACCATTTTCAGAACTGCCTTAACAATAAAGTGGGGACCACAATTCAAAGAGTCAAAGTTGAGCCTATAAATAGCTTCGGCCATTGCACTGAAAAAAGATACTAGAATATAGAGAAAAGTATATACTGATCTAAGAGAGAGACTGGTTGAGCGACTAATCAGAGTAGATCCGAGAAGAATTAAGAGAAAAGGCCGAGAGGTGAGTCTCCGGGCAAAGAATCCTTCCGATCCCCACTGTTGAAGCTCTGTATGAAAGTCATTTCTACTGGACGAGCAAGCCTGAGAGGGATGCTCTTCTCTTCATCCGCTCCACACGCCAGCAAGCAAATCCACCGTCCAGATCTGTGTCAAGATGTTGACACTCTTCTGTATTTGTTTCTATCTCTTTATCATCAATTGTATTCATCTTCTTAATTTCTATCATTCACACCATGTATCAGACGCTTAATCTTAGTATTAATTGTTATGATCATTTCCATCTCTATCTCTTTGCCTATTTTCGTTCATCCATATTTCACTTTCTCCACAATGTTTTCTTAATCCCTTGGATAATTAGCATTAATTGAGCAAGTAAATTAATTGGGTTAAGGAAATAATTAAGTTTAGTCAAAGCATGCTAGACGACATCTTTACCTGTGAGAGGAGAAGTGAAGATGCCATTCCACCTATCGAGAGAAGGTTGGAAGAATGCGTTCACTAAAGCGAGAAGTACTTCTAGATATGGAAGCAACCTTGCGTTCACCACGTTCATCTCTATTTCACCATAGAGATATGGGAACGCGGCCGATCACCGAGAGATGTATGCCAAAGGAAAGCAAAACCTTAGTTGTATCTTTAATGCAATTAACAAACTTGCGATGTTTGTACTAACTATTCTTTCTCCTTCTAATTCATCCATTTAGTCTTGCCATTGCATACCACGATCCTTTGTATAAACTTCACAGTCAGTCTCGAACTCAGCATCATGTATATCATGTATCTTGTATCTTGCATCACGTTAACTTAGGTTTATCGCACTTTATTTTATTAACGCAACTTTAGTTTATCTGCACAATTTTACTTTACCACAATTTAATTTCCTGTACAAACACACCCTTTATTAATTGTAAAAACACCGGTCGCATATATCATAAATGTAACACATTAACGACAACAATCCCTGTGTTTGACTCAGATCACTTCGAGAAACTTGCGTTGGAATTATACTTGGTTTCAGCGCAAGGAAACTTTGTGATATACTTGGTCCCAACTCTGAAACCAAGTATACTAGAAGAAATTTGGGCTTTAATGTCGATTTAAAACCGACATTAAAGATAGTGTTATTAAAGCCCTTTAATGTCGATTGCCTTTAATGTCGGTTTTAAACCGACATTAAAGGGCTTCAATAACATAGCCTTCAATGTCGGTTGCAACCGACATTAAAGACCTTCAGTGAAATTTCCAACCGACATTAAAGCCTATGTTTTTTTTTTTAAATTCTTAACCGACATTGAAGCCCGAATCTGTCCATTTTTTTTTTAAAATTTCGTTATCGAATCCATTTTTTTAGTCAAAAAGTATAACATGACACATCATCATTGAACATTGTGGCTATGACATATTATTCATGTATGGATTGTAAATCTATTACATTTAATCCACAAATTCTGCTATAGAATTATAATTTAAAAGGTCGTACAATAATTCAGGCCTTGAAAACACAAATTACAAGTAATATAAACATTATGAGATTACTATCTCTCTCCACTTGGTACGTATGGATCCCTTCATAATTCTTCTTGAACCAAGCCCTAGCTTTAGCAGCGTCTGGTTATAGGTATTTTTGTCTGACCACTATTGTTCAAAGGATCACAAATAAAAAAGGTTTAAGACAAAGGATTGAAAATGAAAATGTGATAAGAATTCATATTCAACTAACCGTGTTTATTGGGAGTGTGCATAAATGGTACATTCAAGGGAAAATTCTTGTAGTGAATGTGTTGGATCTAAAGTTCCCCAAGAAAAAGCATAAAGAGGTTGCAATACCAAATATTTACTCCTTTGTTGCATCTGCAAAACAAAAAAACTCAATAGTTGAATAAATGAGAGAATCTTCTTTTTCAAGATCTTGAAGAAGAGAAGCTTTGTTACCTAGATATGAGATATGAAGACGATGAAAAAATTTTGGTAGCATAACGATGCTACCATAACAAAACTCAAAATTTACCTTGAACCTGTTCAAAGAAACACACTCCCAAAAATATTTCATAACCACTTGTTCTCAACATAACTATCAGAATTCCCAAAAAATGAATATTCAAGAATACATACATCAATAAGCAAATTTAGCTCACAATGTACTTCAAACCTCAAAAGTTGTCACAAAGACTACCATAGTGCATGAATAACCCACAAACTACCATAGTGTGACCTACAAACTCGAGCACCTTGAATCAAATCTAAACTACAAATAAATAGTACCCATGAGTCGTAAACTACAAACCTCCCTATGAGGATTGCACCCGTCCTATTCCTGTTTGTCAATGGAGTTCATAATTTCAGCTAACATGAGCTATAAGGCAAGGGGGTTACACACAGAACTGTTGTCTAGTCAATGAGCCCAACTTGCAAGTAAATGAGTGTCCAGAAAAGACAATACACATTAAAAATTCGCTAGGTTACACAATTAGTTTCTTCAACTTGCTTGCTTCTGAAATCATATTGTTCTAATATATCTTATTTTGATGATTTTTCGTACTAATTATCAAAACTTTATACACACGACTCTTTGGGGTTAATTTTGAAATCTTGAATACAAGGCTATGAAACAAATTATGATTTACCATCTTGAAAAATAGAAAAGGTGATAAGATTTCAAGTAACAACAGAGGATAATGCTACTATTGTTATTCTATATTAAGAATAAACCAACTTTAATGCTATTCCACGTTAAACATATAACAAGTTAATTTTATGAAACTTCCTAAAGGTAACAGAATAGAATACCTTCTTCTGTAGTTGGATTTGTGCTCCCACGTCAGATGGCCTCCCTGATCCGAGGAGGTGCAAATGCTGGACCTTGAAGAAATGATGAATTATGTCCTAGAGGAACTCCAAGAAGAGAAGTTGATGCTATAGCACCTCCTAAAGCGCGCACAAGCTCACCCTAGGAGAACAAGTCCAGAAGCTTAATAATTAATATTGTAATTGGCTGCTGGCAAACTCAACTATCAAAACTAAATATTGGGTTTTTGTTTTTAATCCGAACTAATGTAGGACCAATCTTGGAGTTTTCTTGAATCTAATATTTATTGAATAATACCTCAAATACAACCTAGAGACCCTATAAATAGGGTAGAAACCACAAAAAAACCATAGTGTTACCTAGATATGAGATATGAAGACAATGGAAAATTTACGGCAGCATAACAATGCTACCACAACAAAACCAAACTCACAATGTACTATCAAAATTCTCAAAAAATGAATATTCAAGAACACATACATCAATAAGCAAATTTAGCTCACAATGTACTTCAAATCTCAAAAATTGTCATAAAAACTACCATAGTGTATGGATAACCCAATAACTACCATAGGGCAACCCACAAACTCAAACACCTTGAATCAAATTTAAACTACAAATAAATAGTACCCATGAGTCATAAACGGGTGTTACATTCTAATCCAATATGATCCAAAGAGAAATAAGCACACTATAACTTCTCAAACATGAATTTTCATATCATTAGAGTCACTTGAAAACACTTAGAAACTGTGCTTAAAACTGCAAGCATTTAAAAATGTNCCAATCAGCAGTGCGACAACCTTTCACAGATCGCTCGTAAGTACAACTGGGCCAATAACCGTTATGCCCCTGTAGTTACATCTGTCTCCTTAAGTACCGCTGATCCCTCTAATGAACATAAGTCATAGTCCTAATATGACTGAGTCTTATCTTCCAAAGAGAAGTTATGGCCAATATGTTCAAGTTTCAGAATCAGCCCTTAAGGGAGCAATCTCTCTACTTATCCTTCTTCGGGAAAGGATTAAATTTCATCTTGTGGATTGAGTTCTCAGTTCCCAAATCAGACAAGTCCCCAAAAAGGTAGGCATGTTGAGTTGACAATCTGGCCACTCTCACCCATACTAATCAAAGGACCGCCCTCAAAGGCAGGAATTCCCAAAACACTCAGGATTGACGTCGTGTCACCTATGGTCGTTTAGGTGGGATGCAAGTCTCTAGTATCAACGGCGTTATATACAGAGTCTAGTCATCTCGTGGTCCAGGTCTTATACAAACTCTTTGTATAAGACACCCCCGCTCCACGTCTCCACATGAATGGTCAGGATCTACTATCTATAGTAGTTTACAACACTTGCAAACCTCCACAAAGCGGACCGTATCCGTAGTGTTATTAGGATCAGATATCCCACCTTAATCCTTATACTACAGACCGATTTAGGTTATCACTTAAGGCATGACCACTTGTATATCACGTATACATGCTTAATTTTACATGAGATAACCAAGGAGCTTTGTTTATTGAATATGAGTAAATGCCAGAATTAAATAACACTTATTTTATTCATTGAACATTGTGTATCTTTACAAAACACGAGACTCTAGGAGAATTAGGACACCAATCCCAACAGTTGACAATGTCAAATCAGAGCTGGATCATTATTGGATGAATCTCTTCTAATGCGGTCAGATAACTTTAACATTTTTCAATGGTGGAACACTAAAAGAAATTCGGCCTTTAATGTCAGTTGGCAACCGACCTTAAAGGTAGTGTTATTAAAGGCCTTTAATGTCGGTTGCTTTTAATGTCGGTTTTACCGACATTAAAGGCCTTCAGTAACACCAATATTGCAGCCTTTCAATGTCGGTTGGCCTTTAATGTCGGTAAAACCGATTTTACCGACATTAAAGGCCTTCAGTAACACCAATATTGCAACCTTCAATGTCGGTTGCAACCGACATTGAAAGTTTCAATATTGAAAGTCTTGCAACCGAATAAAGGTCTTTAGTAATTAAAGGTCTTTAATGTCGGTTGCAACCGACATAAAGCCTATTTTTTTTTTTAAATTCTTAACCGACATTGAAGCCCGAATCTATCTGTTTTTTTTTTAAATTCCATTGTCGAATCAATTTTAAATGACATTATATGTCTCGTGTTGGGTCAGGAAATGTCCGTCATTGTTTTATATTAAATAGTATTTTAAAAAATTGCATGGCGAGCCCATCAATATTTATCTTCCACCTATGAATTTATCCACAAACAAGAATCAATATTTCCAATCCATTACATATACTCATCAATATTTATCTTCCACCTATGAATTTATCCACAAACAAGAATCACAATACCAAAACCAGACTTCCATAGAATACTTACACCAAAGCCATCATTTCTCTCATTCACAAATATCAAGTAGTACTAACTCCGTGAATAAACAAGAATCACAATACCATGAATACAGCTTCCAATAATAAACAGATCATGTCTTCCACCTATGAATTTATCCCCAAACAAGAATCACAATACCATAACCAGACTTTCATAGAATACTTACACCAAGCCAACCAGAACCAAACTTTTATAGAATACTTACACTAAGCCATCATTTCTCTCATTCACAAATATCTAGTACTGGTTCCATGAATAAACCAGAATCACAATACCATAAATATAGCTTTCAATGATAAACAGATCATGTCTTCCACCTATGAATTTATCCACAAACAAGAATCACAATACCAGAACTAGACTTTCATAGAATACTTACACCAAGCCAACCAGAACCAGACTTTCATAGAATACTTACACCAAGCCATCATTTCTCTCATAACAAATATCTAGTACTAGTTCCATGAATAAACCAAAATCACAATACCATAAATACAACTTTCAATGATAAACATATCATGTCTTCCACCTATGAATTTATCCACAAACAAGAATCACAAAACCTGAACCAGACTTTCATAAAATACTTACACCGAGCCAACCAGAACCAGACTTTCATAGAATACTTACACCAAGCCATCATTTCTCTCATTCACAAATATCTAGTACTAAATCCATGAATAAACACGAATTACAATACTATAAATACAATTTTCAATAAAAAACAGATCATGTCTTCCACCTATGAATTTATCCACACACAAGAATCACAATACCAGAACTAGACTTTCATAGAATACTTACATCAAGCCAACTAGAACCAGACTTTCATAGAATACGTACACCAAGCCTCATTCACAAATATCTAGTACTAAATCCACGAATAAACAAGACTCACAATACCAGAATCACAATACCATAAATACAACTTCCAATAATAAACAGATCATGTCTTCCACCTATGAATTTATCCACAAACAAGAATCACAATACCAGAACCAGACTTTCATAGAATACTTGCACCAAAGCCATCATTTCTCTCATTCACAAATATCAAGTAGTACTAATTCCATGAATAAACAAGAATCACAATACTAGAATACAACTTCCAATAATAAACAGATCATGTTTTCCACCTATGAATTTATCCACAAATTCATTCTAAGCTACCATTTACATTCTAAAAAACAAGAATTACATCCTTACACAAATCGGCCAACAAAACTTTCCCATTGGGTTCGAATTACATCGATCTCTCCTTGTGTATATGCATCTTTTGTATTGAACTACAAAAAGGAAAAAAACGATAAACTCAACATAAGTTTACATCCATTTATTAAATTAAAGCTAGCACTATATAAAAAATAAATAATTTACGTACGAGGCTAGTAATGGGAGTAGTAGGATTATGCACTATTTCATGTATATGGATGATGGCGGGGTAGAAACTTGCGATGCCCGAGATATGCCATCCTTTTCTCTTTTGGTAAATAAATGGATGAAGTATTCTCTCCACAAATTGGACATGCATGATATCCTTTAACCGTTCAACCACACAAGTTACCATATGCAGGAAAATCATTAATAGTCCATAATAAAATGGCTTTAAGCATGAAACGTTGTTCTTCATACGCATCGTAACATTCTACCTCATCTTTCCAAAGTTTTTTCAAGTCATCTACTAACGGAGCTAAATAAACATCTATGTCATTTCCCGGTTGTTTAGGACCAGATATTAGTGCAGTCAACATAAAAAAAATTTCGCTTCATGCACAACCATGGAGGTAGATTGTACATCACTAACATCACTAGCCAACAATTATATCTACTACTCAAATTTCCATGTGGATTTACCCCATCTGTCGAAAGAGCAAGACGAAGATTTCTAGGTTCTGACCCAAACTCTGGCAACAAATTATCTATTTTTTTCCACAATAGGGCATCTTTGGGATGTTTTAATAAACCATCTGTTTCTTTTTTTTAGCATGCCACGTTAATAAACTTGTTGTCTCTTTACTTCGAAACATTCTTTCAAATCTTGGAATTGGGGGGAAATACCACATGACTTTTGCTGGGATATTCTTAGCCTTTTCGTTTAATTTTTTTTAAAGCTTCTATCTTGACGTACCACAAATGGGGCATACATTTGCATTAGAGAGTTCTTTTCTAAACAAGCGAACTCCACTATGCAATGACCGATCCACCAACATCGGTGACCCAAATCTGCAGATCTAAACCCAATGTCGGTGATAGAGACCACGACAACGGACTAGGATAACGTTGTTTAAAGACGTAGGAGACCCACACAACCACCCATAACAATGATCGGATGACAAAAACCAACCACCACGACGACAGGGACCCTAACAAACGTCGATGACGATAACGACGGAACACAAAAAGTGTTAGGGATTCGAAACGGCCAAGGAGAAGGAGAAAGTGAAAGGAGAAGAAGGTTGGTTAAAATGAAAGATATATTTTTTTAATTAAAGTAAGAAAAAAATAAATTGGACCTTTAATGTCTCAATTTTAAACCGACATTGTAAGCCATTTGTTAGCCAGGCTACAATCTGTCGATTTAAAACCGATCTATTATATAATCCATTTTTTTTCTTTTTTTTTAAAAAAAACCTGACATCCTATACATATTGTTTTTTACTTTTTCCAACCACATTTAAAGGCCCAAAATTTCTTTTGTAGTGAACAGCCAAACCAGGTCTTAACCGCCTTTGGAAAAGGCATCGCTTCTCCAACCAGTCCATTGTGTATCTAAGCCCCCCTTCCCATGTTTCCAACGATCGAATCTACAACGATAAAACAAACCCTTTGTGCTCTATTTCTGCCTTATCGATGCGCTCCCAAAGTTAAATAGATCGTTTAATGAACTTTTACTATACGATCGTCTAGAAAGAATCCCAAAACGTATCGTTTTGTTATTACTACACGATCGTGTACCTTTACTAAGCGATTGAAGTTCTGAAGTACCTAGCGATCGCTTAAGCGCCGTTCCGCGACATAGCTTACCACTTCCCAAGTTCCAGCGATCGTCTAATGCGACGTACGATTGCACGAGCACCATTGCCTAAGCGATTTTTTAGCTAGCATCTCCCCGTCCATTATTCGCTATAGACGTGCAATTTGCGTAGGGTAGTAATAACTAAGCAATTGAAAGGTGGTTTTGCTAAACTAAACATCGCGAATCGTCTTAGCGGTCGTGCCCTCTATCTAGCTAACGACGGAGCATCACATGCTACCCATTACAATCAGTCTACTTTCCAGCACCTTCGATCGCAATCGTGAACCCATCTGCTATGCGATATGGTAAACAATTTATCCCAATCGCTTAGCCATTAAACTAAACGATCAATTAAAATATACACGATCGTCTAAAAAAAATATCTCTAAAATGATCGTTTTAGTAAAATCCCTACGATCAGTATACCTGAGGCTACACGATCCGACCAATATTGGTCTTCTTCTTCGTTGACAACTGTGCATCGCTCATGCACCCAAAGCTTCATCATTGAACGAACTCGAACGAACTCGAACTTTTCGAATATACAACTCGATTGCAAAGTTAATTTCAAACCAAAAACACAGGACCCTTATTAATTAACACTTTTGTGAAATTTGAAAAGCTTAACGAGAAAAGGCAATTGAAAACCCGAAATGTTCAACAATTTCATCCACAAATGCAGAAAACGATTAACCACAAAATGCAGGAAACCCACCCCGACTGAAAAAGTGCATTTCAATTTCATACTCTTAATTTGGAATATCAGAGAACTTGGCTCTGATTACCAATTTCAAGGGAAAATCGAAAATCGAGAATTTCCATGAGCAACGGAACGAAGACTATTTTCCAAATTTACAATCAATTGAATAATATATTTACAAGTCGACTTGAACTAAACAAACAATGGTATGCATATTAACAATGCAGAAAGACTTATAGCATGAATAAACTCAAAAGAACAAAGATCAAACTCTATTACGAAAAAAATGCAGCAACGTTTCCACGCTCTGATGCACGACTCTATCGAAACAACAGCCACCACGAGTGCTCGATCTACTACGACCGCAACACCGCACGAATACTTCACACTCGTCTAAACGATCTCTTGCTGTCACAAACTCTTCCGCACTACGAACGGCCTCCAGAAAAACCTCGACGATGTCAGGCTGGAGTCTGACACCACCAATCAAAGGCTTACCTGGTATTTCTCGAATATGACGAAATTCCAAAGGGTGGGGCTTGTTCGGACTGTGTATGAAGCGACGAATGGAAGAATAGATGATCAGTGTACACGGACTAGGCAGTGAGAGATTGCAGAGAACCTATTCGTATGGTCGGATGCCAATTCGTTTAGATTAAAGCTTATGCGATCACTAGCAAAAGCTATGCGGATCATTTAGTCTATCGTTTAGCTCAATTCTCTCCTACAGACTCTACAAGATTCATTTATCTTGTGTCAACATCGTCTTAGCAAAAACCTTATGCGTCATTTTAGTATAACACTATACACGATTCATTTAGGGCTCGCGCCTGCTTACATCGTTTTAACCGCCCAGCCGTTCGCCTTAGTAAATCCTAAATTTAACATGAGGACTTCGTGTGAGTTCTTTTTCGTGAAGAAAACTCAAAAACCTTTTCAATGTTTTGTTAAAAAATTCTTTTCAAAATAGGAAACCCTTTACTTTTAAACTTCACGGGTTTACCAATGATCTAATAACCATCCCACTACTTTGGTATTTAAAAGAAAAAAAATTAATTATCCAATAATTAATATTGATTATTAAACATATATGATAACGTTAAACTTTAGGCTTCATAAAAAGGGGAGATGTTTAGCTTTAGGGCTTCAATCAAATCAAGTATTTTGATGATTAAAAAAACTCAGATTTTTTTGTACTAAACATTATTCAGTGTTTCAGAGTCACTATCTTGTAGGGCTCGGAAAGACGATCCAACGTAATTTGATCCACTCAAATCGAGTACAAACGAGAAAATTATAAGACAAAAGGAAGATTTGGAGAGGAAATCCAATGTGGCAGTACACGTGCACCTTTGCTAACGTGGTGGCTTGACGTGGCACACAAACTGTCCATATTGATGAGTGGCACTCAAACCGGTCACTTTTTTCTGACATGGTGATGACGTGGCATTGATGTGGCGATGACATGGTGACTGTGGACGGAATGAAATAATGAAAAGTGGCGGTCACCTTAGCTTCAGCGAGTGTGCGCCGCACGTGCTTTTTTCATGAATGCGGCACGTGACTCAAATCTCTCCCCTGTTCGCGTGGTCACCATATTATCTGGCTATTTTTAATTTCAAATTTTTATTTTCTTATTTTACTTTAATTTCCTGAAATCCAATTTTCCAACATCATCACCAAATTTCAGTCTTTTCAAATTTGATTTCCTTCCTAAATTTCTCCTTCAAAATACTTTTATCCTCCAATCTCAATATTCCAATCTTTTCAAAATTCCTCTCTTAATTACAAATCCTTCCTTTTCTATTTTTATTCAATCTCCACCCTTCATTTGCAATCATATCCAATGGCCAAAATTTATCCCACTCGCCTATAAATTCAACTTGATTTTACTCTTCATTGACACACCAAAAAGCTATCAAGTCTTAAACTCTCTATTTCCCTACTCTCAAATTCTTGTCCTCCTTGCTCCTAAATTGGCCTAGAGTTTTTTTGTGAGTTTTTTTTTAGTGTGAAACTTATGTATTTACCCTTCAAGAGGTAATATTGTGAGGTTTTCTTTTTTTGGGAATTATATTAATGTGTGGGTTACACCTGAATTGTGAGAAAAAGAAATTGGTTTGATCCTGAACCAGTAAAAAGGATCTTGGGTTTCTCTTTAGCCTAGGAAAAAGAGAGTCGTGTGTCGGTTTGGTCCTCACCTGCAAGAGGATCACTTAGTGAAATACCAAAGAAGGAGTCTTGGAGGGTGGAATAGGCAATTTGTCGAACCTTCTCTTCATCTCTCTCTTTTATTTTTTGTTTTCAAATTTTTTTTTTGCTTCTTGTCTTAGTTATTTTTTTAATCTTTCCTAATTTCATGATTTAATTTTTAGTGTGTTATTTAAATTTATCCTTGATTAAATTGTCTTTTAAATTTGAAGTTATCATAGCTTGCATGATTTAAGTTTTGTCTCTGCATAAATTTTCTTTAATCAAATTAGTGGGTTAACTTTATTGAGCATTGTTTGAAGATAAAATTATTTTTTAAAAATTGGTAGTCAACCCTATTCATCCCCCCCCCCCCCCCTCCTCTAGTGTTGCCTTTAGATCCTACAATAACCAACTTATATACTATATCTATAACCTATAGTTTTGATATTTATCTCATAAAATATATAAACCATAGTTCTTTTTCTATTCCATGATACTTAATGTAAATCTCATCTACATCAATCCTCTACTAGATGTATCTCATACATCAAACCGATTATATAATCAAAATACCTCTTGTCAATTTGAACATTTCAAATCAACACCAATAACTAATCCTCAACATAATCTAAGCTATTAAGGGGACCTCATGGACCTGTAGCTCCGAAGCTCCAACGGTACGTGAATAACTGATTAACTCTTAGTCACGGGATCCACCATCCGTTAACTGCCAGGCACTCCACTAAAGACCAACAACTAAATTTTCCTTACTACAGATATATTATGTGTCCATCTTAACCAAATCAGCAGTGCGACAATCCTTCACAGATCGCTCGTAAGTACAGCTGGGCCAATAACCGTTATGCCCCTGTAGTTACATCTGTCTCCTTAAGTACCGCTGATCCCTCTAATGAACATAAGTCATAGTCCTAATATGACTGAGTCTATCTTCCAAAGAAAGTTATGGCCAATATGTTCAAGTTTCAGAATCAGCCCTTAAGGAGCAATCTCTCTACTTATCCTTCTTCGGGAAAGGATTAAATTTCATCTTGTGGATTGAGTTCTCAGTTCCCAAATCAGACAAGTCCCCAAAAAGGTAGGCATGTTGAGTTGACAATCTGGCCACTCTCACCCATACTAATCAAAGGACCGCCCTCAAAGGCAGGAATTCCCAAAACACTCAGGATTGACGTCGTGTCACCTATGGTCGTTTAGGTGGGATGCAAGTCTCTAGTATCAACGGCGTTATATACAGAGTCTAGTCATCTCGTGGTCCAGGTCTTATACAAACTCTTTGTATAAGACACCCCCGCTCCACGTCTCCACATGAAATGTCAGGATCTACATCTATAGTAGTTTACAACACTTGCAAACCTCCACAAAGCGGACCGTATCCGTAGTGTTTATTAGGATCAGAATATCCCACCTTAATCCTTATACTACAGACGATTTAGGTTATCACTTAAGGCATGACCACTTGTATATCACGTATACATGCTTAATTTTACATGAGATAACCAAGGAGCTTTGTTTATTGAAATGAGTAAATGCCAGAATTTAAATAACACTTATTTTATTCATTGAACATTGTGTATCTTTACAAAAACACGAGACTCTAGGAGAATTAGGACACAATCCCACAAGTTGACAATGTCAAATCAGAGCTGGATCATTATTGGATGAATCTTTCTAATGCGGTCAGATAACTTTAACATTTTTCAATGGTGGAACACTAAAAGAAATTCGGCCTTTAATGTCAGTTTGCAACCGACCTTAAAGGTAGTGTTATTAAAGCCTTTATGTCGGTTGCTTTTAATGTCGGTTTTACCGACATTAAAGGCCTTCAGTAACACCAATATTGCAAGCTTTCAATGTCGGTTGGCCTTTAATGTCGTAAAACCGATTTTACCGACATTAAAGGCTCTCAGTAACACCAATATTGCAACCTTCAATGTCGGTTGCAACCGACATTTGAAAGTTTCAATATTGAAAGTCTTGCAACCGAATAAAGGTCTTTAGTAATTAAAGGTCTTTAATGTCGGTTGCAACCGACATAAAGCCTATTTTTTTTTTTAAATTAACTTATCAATGGCAGTAGAGAAGTACACAATTGAAAAGTTCACTGAAAATAATGATTTTAATTTGTGGTCAAAGAAGAAATGATATTGACATATCAAAAGACCTTAAAAGGATTAGAAGATCCTAAGACATTGCCTACAACCCTAACTCAAGTAGAGAAACAGAATATTGAAGAAGTAGCCTATAGACGAACTATGTTATTGAATGTAACTGGCAACATACTAAGGCAAGTAATTGATGAATGCACAACATATGAAGTTTTGAATAAATTAGAATCTTTAAATGAGAAAAGGGATGTGTCAAATAAAATTTTCTTGAGGGAAAGGTTGTTCTCATTCAAGATGAATATTGCAAAACAATGGATGAGAATCTAGATGACTGTAGAAGACTAACATCAGAAATAAATCAAACAGAGGAGAAACTAAGCAAAGAAAGTGAAGCAACCATTCTTCTTAATTAATTACCAAATACTTATAAAGATGTAAAAATGGCACTTAAGTATGGAAGGGATAATATCTCCACTGATGTAATAAGTGTAGCCATCAAATGTAAGTAGCTGGAATTCAAGACAGAATCTAAAAGTTCTGGAAATGGTGAGACCTTATTTTCAAAGGGGAAGAACAATCATTTCAAAAAGAAAAGTTTATAAAGGGCAGAGATTTCATAGGCAAAAATCGGTGATTAAGTGCTATCATTGTCATAAAGAAGGCCACTTTAAGAGAAATTATCCTGAAAGAAAGAAGAATGACTTTAAAGATAGCAACAGAGCATAGGAACATGGAAAGATAGATTTCTCTATCTGTAATGAACCTATTGACTGTTTAAATTTCAACTTATTCACATTGCTACTGCTTCACAACTAAAGAAAATTTAAACTACACAGAAGAAAAACCGGATCGAAAGACCCATGAGTAGCTCAGACAAGTAGACGACCGGATCGGAAAAGCCCACAACTAAAAAACATAATATACTCACTCATATTTTCTAGCAAGAATTCGCAACACAAATAAAGCCCCGTAAACGTTTGGAGCTTGTAAATTTTCTTTCACTCAATCAAGAAGACACGACCATTGCTCCGGATAATCAGCATGAATGATAGACTTTAAGCACTCCCCAAGTTGTACCTTGCATATGCACAATGTTGAAGCAACAGAAAGAATTTAGATCCACACATGTCATAGTCAATTATTTTTGGAAGTTACCCAATTTAAAAAGATTTTTCATAGAACAATGAGTTCCCAAACTCCTATTATACCCAAAATATTCAAAAAGGCAGTCTTCAACCGCTATTTTACATCATATATAAATAGACAACAGACACTTACCTCAACAAAGATGGAACCTGTGACAAGAATGGAAGAATGTTCTTCCGGACTGCATCTTTTTCACTCTCAGAAATCTTCTGTTGTACATCTACATCATTTCAACAAGAACAATTAAGCCACCAAAACTAGCCAATGATTCCAATAACAATTCAACAAACATATCTATTACTTGGGTCAACGAGGGACCAGTTCTTAGCAATGTAATTCTTAAAATGAATGATAGCAACCTAACGAAAAGCCAAGTTACAACAGAAGAAAAACCAGATCGGAAGACCCACAAGTAGATTGAATGTTGGCGGCCCACCTCCACGACCAGAACAAGCTGGACGAATAGCGAGCTGACCCACTGGAATCTATAGATCCAAGGAGAAGAAAGAACTCCACCACTGATGGAATCGACGAACGGGCGGAACTCCACATGCCCAATGACGATCCACCAACATCGGTGACCCAAATCTACAGATCTAAAACCAATGTCGGTGATAGAGACCCACGACAACGAGAGCTAAATAACGTTGTTTAAGACTAGTAGAGACCACGACAACACCCATAACATATGATCGGATGACAAACCAACCACCAACGACGACAGATGACCCTAACATACGTCGATGACGATACGACGGAACATACAAAAAGTGTTAAGGGATTCGAGAAGACGGCCAAGGAGAAGAGAAAGTGAAAGAGAAAGAAGGTTTGGTTAAAATGAAAGATATATTTTTTTAATAAAGGTAAGAAAAAAAAAAATTGAGAACCTTTAATGTCCAATTTTAACCGACATTGTAAGCCATTGTTAGCCAGGCTACAATCTGTTCGATTTAAAACCGACATTATATAGATCATTTTTTCTCTTTTTTTTAAAAAAAAAACCTGACATCTATAACATATGTTTTTCACCTTTTTCCAACCAGACATTAAAGCCAAATTTTTTGTAAGTGAACAGTGCAAACCAGGTCTTGAACCGCCTTTTGGAAAAGGCATCGCTTCTCCAACAGTCAATTGGTGATCTAATGCCACCTCTTTTTCCAGCCAACGATCGTCTACAACGATACAAACAGAACCCTTTGTCTCTATCTGCCTTACGATCGTGCTCCAAAGTTAATATGAATCGTTTTAACAATTTACTATACGACGTCTAGAAGATCCAAACAGGATTCGTTTTGTTATTACTACACGATCGTGTTACCTTTACTAAAGCGGATTGAAGTCTTGAAAGTAGCACGATCGCTTAGGCGCCGTCTCCGCATGCATAGGCTTCCATCCTCAGAATTCCATGCGATCGTCTATGCGACTACGATGCCACGAGCACCATTGCCTAAGCCGATTTTCTTAGGCATAGCATCTCACGTATATTCGCTCTATACGGTCAATTTGCAGTAAAAGGTAGCTAACTAAGCAATTGAAAGGGTTTTGCTAACATCACGCAATCGTCTAGCGGTGGCCCTTCATAGCTAAACGACGAGCATTCACAATTGCATCCCATTACAATCACACGTTCTCAGCACCTTCGACGAATCGTGAACGCCATCGCTATGCGATTATGTAATACAATTTATCCCAATCGCTTAAGGCCAATTAAACTAACACGATCAAGTTAAAAATATTACACGATCGTCTAAAAAAAATATCTCTAAAATGGATTCGTTTAGTCCAAAATCCCTACGATCAGTATACCCTGAGGCTACCGATCCGACCATATTTGGTCCTTCTTTCTTTCGTTGACAACGTGCATCGCTCAATGCACCAAAGCTTCATCATTAACGTACTCGACGAACTCGAACTTTTCGAATATACAGACTCGATTGCAAAGTTAATTCAACCCAAAAACACAGGACCCTTACTTAATTAACAAACTTTGTGAAATTTGAAAGACTTAACGAGAAAAGCAATTGAAACCCAAATTTCACAATTCATCCACAATAGCAGAAAACGTATTAACCACCAAATGCAGAAACCCACCCGCGACTTGAAAAAAAGTGCATTTTTTTGGCATATCTCATGCTAAAAAAAATTTGGAATATCAGAGAACTTGCTCTGATTACCAAATTCAAGAAAAATCGAAAATCGAGATTTCCATGAGCAACGGAAAGACTATTCAAATTACCAAATTCGATGATGAATAGTATATTTACATGTCGACTTTGGAATAACAAACCAATGGTATGCAATTACATGCAGAAATCTATAGCATGAATAAACTCAAAAGAACAAGATCAAACTCTATACGAAAAAATGCAGCAACGTTCCACGCTCTTTGATGCACGACTTTAATCGAAACAACAGCCACCACGAGTGCTCGATCTACTTACGACCTGCAACACCGCGACGAATACTTAACACTCGTTCCTAAACGATCTCTTCTGTCACATAACTCTCCCTCACTACGAAGGCCTCCGACAGAAAACCTCGCGATGTCAGGCCTGAGTCTGACACCAACCAATCAAGGCTTACCTTGGTATTCTCGATATGAGAAATTCCAAAGGGTGGGCTCTGTTCGGACTTGTATGAGCAGACGAAGTGGAAGAAATAATGATTCATTGTACGACGACTAGGCAAGTGAGAGGATGGGCAGAGATACCTATTCTATGGTCGCGATGCCGCAATCGTTTAGATTAAAGCTATGCGAATCATCTAGCAAAACTATGCGATCATTTAGTATCGTTTAGCTTCAATATCTCTCCTACAGACTCACAAGAGTCATTTATCTTGTCAAACAATCGTCTAGCAAAAACCTATGCAGTCATTTTAGTAAACACTATACACGATCATTTAGCTCGCGGCCTGCTAACGATCGTTTTAACCGCCTCAGCCGTTCCGCTTAGTAAATCAAATTTAACATGACGTACTTCGTGAGTTTCTTTTTCGTGAGAGAAAACTCAAAAAACCTTTTTCAAATGTTTGTAAAATACTTCTTTTCAAAATAGGAAACCAACTTTACTTTTAAAACTCACGGTTTACCAGATGATGCTAATTAACCATCCCTACTTTGGTTTATTTAATAAGAAAAAAAGATTAATTATCCATAATTAATATTATTATAAACATATATGATAACGGTTAAACTTTAGGGCTTCAATAAAAAGGAGGGGGAGAATTTTAGCTTTTAGGCTTCAATCAAATCAAGTTATTTTGAGATAAAAAAACTCAGATTTTTTGTACTAAACATTTTTCAGTGTATTCAGAGTCACTATCTGTAGAGCTCGGAAAGACGATGTCCAACGTAATTGAATCACTCAAATCGGAGTACAAACGAGGAAAAGATTATAAACAAAAAGAAGATTGGAAGGAAATCCAATGTGGCTACACGTGGCGACCTTTGCTAACGTGTGGCTTGACGTGGCACACAAACTTTCCATATGATGACGTGGCACTCCAACCGGTCACTTTTTTCTGACATGGTGATGACGTGGCATATGATGTGGCGATGACATGGTGACTGTGGACGAAATGAAATAATGAAAAGTGGGCGGTCACCTAGCTTCACGCGAGTGTGCGCCGCACGTGCTTTTTTCATAAGATATGCGGCACGTGACTCAAATTCTCTCCCCTGTTCGCGCGTGGTGACCATATATAAATCTTGGCTATTTTTAATTTCAATTTTTTATTTTCTTATTTTACTTTTAATTTCCTGAAATCATCTCCAACATTCAACCAAATTTTCAGTCTTTTCAAATTTGATTTCCTTCCTAAATTTTCATCCTTCAAATACTTTTTATCCTCCAACATCTCAATAATTCCAATCTTCAAAATTCCTCTCTTAATACAAATCCTTCCTTTTCTATTTTTTATTCAATCTCCACCCTTCATTTGCAATCATATCCAATGGCCAAAATTTATCCCACTCGCCTATAAATTCAACTTGATTTTACTCTTCATTGACACACCAAAAAGCTACAAGTCTTAAACTCTCTATTCTCCCTACTTCTCAAATTCTTGTCCTCCTTGCTCCTAAATTGGCCTAGAGTTATTTTTGTGAGTTTTTTTTTAGTGGTAAACTTATGTAATTTACCCTTCAAGAGGTAATATTGTGAGGTTTTCTTTTTTTGGGAATTATATTAATGTGTGGGTACCTTGAATTGTGAGAAAAAAGAATTGGTTTGATCCTGAACCAGTAAAAAGGATCTTGGGTTTCTCTTTAGCCTAGGAAAAAGAGAGTCGTGTGTCGGTTTGGTCCTCACCTGCAAGAGGATCACTTAGTGAAATACCCAAGAAGGAGTCTTGGAGGGTGGAATAGGCAATTTGTCGAACCTTCTCTTCATCTCTCTCTTTTTTTCTTGTTTTTCAAATTTTTTTTTTGCTTCTTGTCTTAGTTATTTTTTTAATCTTTTCCTAATTTCATGATTTAATTTTTAGTGTGTTATTTAAATTTATCCTTGATTAAATTGTCTTTAAATTTGAAGTTATCATAGCTTGCATGATTTAAGTTTTGTCTTGCATAAATTTTCTTTAATCAAATTAGTGGGTTAACTTTATTGAGCATTGTTTGAAGATAAAATTATTTTTTAAAAATTGGTAGTCAACCTATTCATCCCCCCCCCCCCCCCCTTTCTAGTGTTTGCCTTTAGATCCTACAATAACCAACTTATCATACTATATCTATTATACCTATAGTTTTGATATTCATCTCATAAAATATTATAAACATAGTTCTTTTCTATTCCATGATACTTAATGTAAATCTCATCTACATCAATTCCTCTACTAGATGTATCTCATACATCAAACCGATTATATAATCAAAAAATACCTCTTGTCAATTTGAACATTTCAAAAATCAACACCAAAACTAATACCTCAACATAATCTAATGCTATTAAGGGACCTCATGGACCTGTAGCTCCGAAGCTCCAACGGTACGTGAATAACTGATTAAACTCTTTAGTCACGGATCCACCATCCGTTAACTGCCAGGCACTCCACTAAAGACCAACAACTAAATTTTCCTTACTACAGATATATTATGTGTCCATCTAACCAATAGCATGCGGACAATCCTTCACAGATCGCTCGTAAGTACAGCTGGGGCAATAACCGTTATGCCCTGTAGTTACAATCTGTCTCCTTAAGTACCGCTGATCCCTCTAATGAACATAAGTCATAGTCCTAATATGTATGAGTCTTATCTTCCAAAAGAGAGTTATTGGCCAATATGTTCAAGTTTCAGAATCAGCCCTTAAGGGAGCAATCTCTTTCTACTTATCCTTCTTCGGGAAAGGATTAAATTTCATCTTTGTGGATTGAGTTCTCAGTTCCCAAATCAGACAAGTCCCCAAAAAGGTAGGCATGTTGTGAGTTTGACAATCTGGCCACTCTCCACCCATACTAATCAAGGACCGCCCTCAAAGGCAGGAATTCCCAAAACACTCAGGATTGACGTCGTGTCACCTATGGTCGTTTAGGTGGGATGTGCAAAGTCATCAATAGTATATTGCTCAAGCGTTTCATAACTCAATTTTGATATACAGAGTCTAGTCATACTCGTTGTGGATCTAGGTCTTATACAAACTCTTTGTCATAAGATCACCCCCGCTCCACGTCTCCACATAGGAACATGCTTAGCAGTTAACTCTACTATCTATTAGTAGTTTTACAAAACATTGCAAGGCTCCATCCAAAGCGGCCGTTATCCGTAGTGTTATTAGGATCAGATATCCCACCTTAATCCTTATTACTACAGACCGATTTAGGTTATCACTTAAGAGCATGACCACTTGTATTATCACGTATACATGCTTAATTTTAACATGAGATAACCAAGGAGCTTTGTTTATTGAATTGAGTAAATGCCAGAATTAAATAACACTTATTTTATTTCATTGAACATTGTGTATCTTTACAAAACACGAGACTCTAGGAGAATTAGGACACCAATCCCAACAGTTGACAATGTCAAATCAGAGCTGGATCATTTTGGAGTGAATCTCTTCTAATGTCGGTCAGATAACTTTAACATTTTTCAATGGGAACACTAAAGAAATTCGGCCTTTAATGTCAGTTGGCAACCGACCTTAAAGGTAGTGTTATTAAAGGCCTTTTAATGTCGGTTGCTTTTAATGTCGGTTTTACCGACATTAAAGGCCTTCAGTTACACCAATATTGCAGCCTTTAATGTCGTTGGCCTTTAATGTCGGTAAAAACCGATTTTTACCGACATTAAGGCCTTCAGTAACACCAATATTTGCAACCTTCAATGTCGGTTGCAACCGACATTGAAAGTTTTCAATATTGAAAGTCTTGCAACCGAATAAAGGTCTTTAGTAATTAAAGGTCTTTAATGTCGGTTGCAACCGACATAAAGCCCTATTTTTTTTTTTTTAAATTCTTAACCGACATTGAAGCCCGAATCTATCTGTTTTTTTTTTAAATTCCATTGTCGAATCAATTTTAAATGACATTATATGTCTCGTGTTGGTCAGGAAATGTCCGTCATTGTTTTATATAAATAGTATTTTAAAAAATTGCATGGCGAGTCCCATCAATATTATCTTCCACCTATGAATTTCCACAACAAGAATCAATATTTCCAATCCATTACATATATACTCATCAATATTTATCTTCCACTCTATGAATTTATCCACAAACAAGAATCACAATACCCAAACCGACATTCCCATAGAATACTTACACCAAAGCCATCATTTCTCTCATTCACAAATATCAAGTAGTACTAACTCCGTGAATAAACAAGAATCACAATACCATGAATACAGCTTCCAATAATAAACAGATCATGTTCTCCACCTATGAATTTATCCCCAAACAAATCACAATACCATAACCAGACTTTCATAGAAATACTTACACCAAGCCAACCAGAACCAAACTTTTATAGAATACTTACACTAAGCCATCATTTCTCTCATTCACAAATATCTAGTACTGGTTCCATGAATAAACCAGAATCACAATACCACCTAAATATAGCTTTCAATGATAAAACAGATCATGTCTTCCACCTATGAATTTATCCACAAACAAGAATCACAATACCAGAACTAGACTTTCATAGAATACTTACACCAAGCCAACCAGAACCAGACTTTCATAGAATACTTACACCAAAGCCATCATTTCTCTCATAACAAATATCTAGTACTAGTTCCATGAAAATACCAAAATCACAATACCATAAATACAACTTTCAATGATAAACATATCATGTCTTCCACCTTAATTTATCCACAAACAAGAATCACAAAACCTGAACCAGACTTTCATAAAATACTTACACCGAGCCAACCAGAACCAGACTTTCATAGAATACTTACACCAAGCCATCATTTCTCTCATTCACAAATATCTAGTACTAAATCCAGAATAAACACGAATTACAATACTATAAATACAATTTTCAATAAAAAAACAGATCATGTCTTCCACCTATGAATTTATCCACACACAAGAATCACAATACCAGAACTAGACTTTCATAGAATACTTACATCAAGCCAACTAGAACCAAGCTTTTCATAGAATACGTACACCAAGCCTCATTCACAAATATCTAGTACTAAATCCACGAATTAACAAGACTCACAATACCAGAATCACAATACCATAAATACAACTTCCAATAATAAACAGATCATGTCTTCCACCTATTGAATTTATCCACAAACAAGAATCACAATACCAGAACCAGGACTTTCATAGAATACTTGCACCAAAGCCATCATTTCTCTCATTCACAAATATCAAGTAGTACTAATTCCATGAATAAACAAGAATACACAATACTAGATAAAACTTCCAATAATAAACAGATCATGTTTTCCACCTATGAATTTATCCACAAATTCATTCTAAGCTACCATTTACATTCTAAAAAACAAGAATTACATCCTTACACAAATCGGCCAACAAAACTTTCCCATTGGGTTCGAATTACATCGATCTCTCCTTGTGTATATGCATCTTTTGTATTGAACTACAAAAAAGGAAAAAAACGATAAACTCAACATAAGTTTACATCCATTTATTAAATTAAAAGCTAGCACTATATAAAAAAATAAATAATTTACGTTACGAGGCTAGTAATGGAGTAGTAGGATTATGCACTTTTCATGTATATGGATGATGGCGGGGTAGAAACTTGCGATGCCCGAGATATGCCATCCTTTTCTCTTTTTGGTAAATAAATGGTTGTATTCTTCCACAAATTGGACATGCATGATATCTCTTTAACCGTTCAACCACACAAGTTACCATATGCAGGAAAATCATTAATAGTCCATAATAAAATGGCTTTAAGCATGAAACGTTGTTCTTCATACGCATCGTAACATTCTACCTCATCTTTTCAAAGTTTTTTCAAGTCATCTACTAACGGAGCTAAATAAACATCTATGTCATTTTTCGATTGTTTTAGGACCAGATATTAGGCAGTCAACATAAAAAAAATTTCGCTTCATGCACAACCATGGAGGTAGATTGTACATCACTAACATCACTAGCCAACAATTATATCTACTACTCAAATTTCCATGTGGATTTACCCCATCTGTCGAAAGAGCAAGACGAAGATTTCTAGGTTCTGACCCAAACTCTGGCAACAAATTATCTATTTTTTTTCCACAATAGGGCATCTTTGGGATGTTTTAATAAACATCTGTTTCTTTTTTTAGCTGCCCGTTAATAAACTTGTGTCTCTTTTACTTCGAAACATTCTTTCAAATCTTGGAATTGGGGGGAAATACCACATGACTTTTGCTGGGATATTCTTAGCCTTTTCGTTTAATTTTTTTTAAAGCTTCTATCTTGACGTACCACAAATGGGGCATACATTTGCATTAGAGAGTTCTTTTCTAAACAAGCAAGAATCATTTCTACATGCATGAATCTTCTCGTACTTCATTCCAAGAGTACCCAACATCTTTTTTGCTTCATAAGTAGAAGTTGGAATTTCATTAGGACTAGGTAATATGTCATGAATTAATTCCAACAACTCAGTGAAAACTCTTATCGCTCCATCCAAATTTAGCTTTTAAATTTATATAACTTTACCAATGTAGATATTTTGGAAAAAGTTTTACAATTTGGGTACAATGGATTCTTCGCATCATCTAATAATTCTTCAAAATTATTCAGATTTTCCATTAAAATAGTTATTGTATGCAGCCTCAAACATTCCAATTGTGTCATCAACATCAACATCATCCTCATCAGCTTCGTCTCTTTCACTAATAGACACATTTTCATTGTTCCTCTTAATCGGTAATGATTCACCATGAAAAATCCATGTCTGATAACTTTGATCTATACCATTAAAAAATAAATGTTCTCTTATTTTGTTCACATCTAAAGTCTTTGCATTAACACACTTCAAACATGGACAACTATGACATTCGATATATTTGAATGTTGTAAACTATTTTTAATAAACACCTCGACCCCTAAACCATACTCAGCTGACATTCTATTCATTTTCATCCATGACTTATCCATGATTGTAAAATATGCCAACTTAATCTATAAAAAAATAATAATAATATAAAATAACAAGGAAAAATTTAAAAGCATAAATTATGATTGAAAAATATGCAACTTCAACAAATTTAGAACAACTAGACTTTTAAGATAAGCATCTTATAAATATTACCTGTCCTTGTTATTAATGTTATTATGAAGTCCTTTTTGTATTGGGTGCACCTTATCCACTTGCCAACCTTCTTAAAACACGTCCAATGCAATCTTCCTATCTTCCTTCCAAATCCTCAAGAATCAAAATTTAGCCTTACACGTCAAACTTGAACCTAACAAATGAAAAACTTCACTCAACACCACACAACAACTGGCAGTGAATTCTAAGCTAAAGTCAATGGGAGGTAAGGACTCTAAACAGTAACATATGGAGATGACAAGCATAAACCATTAACCACATTACGTATAAATTAGATCAACGGAAGAGAAAAAAGGCCTACTGCACGAAGCTACAAAAGATTAACGAAAATAATGTTCCTTACTAAAGTGCAGGATAATCAGTGCCTTAATTTCTTATTTTCTTATATAGGAACCATATTGCTCAACTTGAATAACAACAAGATTGAGGATCAAAAGATGGATTGGTCAGATATAAAGAGTTATTAAACCATTTGTAAATTATAAGTAAATGTAAACATATGAAAGTTTCCATAATATATAGTGGATGAGTAACAGAACAAAGCAACATAAACATCGATAACACATTGGTGTTCTTGGTTGAATGAGTAACAAAACAATGGATGAGTAACAGAACAATGCACCGTCTAATGAAGTCTGAGGTTGAATGGCTAAACAATAGTATAAATTTGACAGAAATTTCTTTCATCTAAACAGCAGTATAAATCTGGTCTAAAGAAGATAAACCCAAAATTTCTCAAATGGATACAACAAGACAAGCTGCTCTTTTGGTGGTTATTAGGTTCGATGACAAAAGAAATGTTGTTCAAATATTCAACTATCAAATGACAGAGGAAGACAACCTCACTTGAAGGCAAACAAAAATGTTGTTCAAATGACAAAGGAAGACAACCATACCTGCGATGGAGAAGCTTGGATGACGAGCTCGTTTCCGATGACCGCCCGATGAAGATAACCCCACCTGAAGGCAAACGGCCGACCAGCAGCTACTGAGAGAGGAGAGAGTTTGTTTGGGTAGGCAAACGGCTGATCGAGGGCATTGCAATATGTTTGGTAAAGTGAGAGAGCTGAGAGATGAAATTTTAGGGCACGCGCACGCGAGAGGGAAATCAAAATTTTGATAAATTTTAAAAAAATAATAAAATAATGGGAGGCCTTCAATGTCAGTTTTAAACCAACATTGTAGGCCATCTTCAATGTCGGTTTAAAACCGACATTGAAGATCCATTTTTTTCAACCGACATAATACATCCAATAATATTATTTTCAACCGACATTGAAGCTCGAATTTCTTCTAGTGGAAGTTGAATGGAGTGAAGTATCCTATTTTGTATTAAATTACAAGAGATGTTCTAGTTGTTCCCATCACTACTGTTGCTTCTAAATCTGCATTTAGTATTGGTGGTAGACATGTAGGTCCACATCGTTCTCAAATTCATGAATATTTATTGGAAACTCTGATGTGTACTTAAGATTGGTTATGGGCGGAAGGTATGAGTTAATATTATTGTTTAATTTATTTAATAAACTTTTATTTTTTTACTATTTGAGATCTAGTTTTCTTTTTAGATGTCTTAAATAGATAAGCATACTCCTATAGATGCTAAAGTATTGGAAAACGTTCTTGAGAATCGAGATCCAGATGATGTAAGTTATAAGTTTGTGTATTATTTTTATTATTATTTTAATATTGATTTATATTAATATGTACAATATTTGTGTTTTTTTTTTTTTTCAGGAGTTATCCCTTACAAAATTGGATTAAATTCGTTGATGGCTTCGTTTGTTTATGTTGTAACTTTTCTTAAAGTAATTATGGATGGATGTTTTAATTGTTTAAGTTTAAATTGAATTTTAATGAGAATAATTGATGGATTATGGATGAATGTTTTTAATAGGAAAATTGACAATGTTCTCTTGAAATTTGAACTAAGAAATGTTTCAATTAAAATTGCATTGAAAAAAAAAAAAACGGGAAATTTTTCTCCGCGGATCCCGCAGGGAATCCCACCTCGTTCCCCGTGGAGAAATTCACGGGGACAGAGAATGATATGGGGGGTAGGGATGGAGACGAGGATGGCTTCCCCGTCCTCGTCCCATCCCGTGGACATCTCTAGATGTGCATGATATCAACTATAATCTCACTACTTAATTTTTTGTACTATATTTATAGCAATTTAGTCATAAACTTCATAAATAACAAGTTTTTTGTCTAATAGTGAGAAGGATTCGAATGATATACGTATTGGTCGCTAAAATATTAGTATGTAATTTGAATTATGCTCACTTTGACCAATAAATAACAAGTTAATCTCTATATTTTATAATTTATAATAATTTGATCTCTACCAAAATCAATATTGGAAATATTTAAAAAATATCTTACATAAATAGATTAGTAAACTAATTAAACTTCAATTTTATTTATGAACTTAAATATTTAGTCGAGAACATATGCTTTAATCAGTGATTTCAAACATTGTTATAGTTTTAAGAGGGTTGCACTGTAGTTTGAGGGGTAAAAACATGCCCTTCTCAGGAAAAAGTAATAATATGTTTAAATATTTATTTCTAATAATTCTCTAATTGAAATCAAGAAAGTTAAAAAATGGTTTTAAATACTTTATGACTTTTGCTTAAAAAAAAAAAAAAAAATACTTCATGATTTTGAAAGGCCAATAATCGAAGCAAATGTAATTAAAAAATTAAAATATTGTGTTCGACGTATGGAAAAAAACAAAATTTATTGAATAGGTTTTCAATTTTGATTAATTAATAAAAATTAAAATATTGCATGGTTTATACCCAAAATTCTGTGTCTTAGTTGGGAAATTTGTTCCCTGAAAAACAGAATTTATCATTATTACTTTTTTAAATGAAATGGCAAATAGGTAAAGTAAATTGAAAGCAGAGGAATCTTTTTCTTTTCTTTTTAATTTTTCAAGAAAAACAGAACAACTAATCAAACTTACTTCTTATTTTATTTTCACACACAACAAAAAAAATTACGAAACTTTAGTTCCTCAAAAAATTACAAAACCATAAAAAACTTGAGTTTTGTTTGATAATCATTTGATTTTTCAGATAGTAGATGGGTTTTCCCCCATTTCTTTGACTTTAGNGTGACCCAAATCTACAGATCTAACCAATGTCGGTGATAGAGACCACGACAACGACTAGATAACGTTGTTAAAGACGATAGAGACCCACGACAACACCCATAACAATGATCGGATGACAAAAACCAACCACCAACGACGACAGAGACCCTAACAACGTCGATGACGATAACGATCGGAACAACAAAAAGTGTAGGGATTCGAACGGCCAAGGAGAAGAGAAAGTGAAAGGAGAAAGAAGGTTTGGTTAAAATGAAAGATATATTTTTTAATAAAGTAAGAAAAAAATAAATTGAGACCTTTAATGTCAATTTTAAACCGACATTGTAGCCATTGTAGCCAGGCTACAATGTCGATTTAAAACCGACATTAAAGATCCATTTTTTCTTTTTTTTAAAAAAAAAACCGACATTATACATATGTTTTTACTTTTTCCAACCGACATTAAAGCCCAAATTTCTTGTAGTGAACAGGCAAACCAGGTCTTGAACCGCTTGGAAAAGCATCGCTTCTCCAACCATCCATTGTGTACTAAGCACCCCACGATCGTCTACACGATAAAACAAACCCTTTGCTCTATCGCTTACGAGCGCTCCAAAGTTAAATGATCGTTTAACTTTTACTATACGATCGTCTAGAAAGATCCAAACGATCGTTTTGTTATTACTACACGATCGTGTACCTTTACTAAGCGATGAAGTCTGAAGTACACGATCGCTTAGCGCGCTCCGCACAAGGCCCACCTTCCGCGATCGTCTAAGCGACTACGATGCCACGAAGCACCATTGCCTAAGCGATTTCTTAGCTAGCATCTCCGTATCGCATACGTGCAATTGCGTAGGTAGTAACTAAGCAATGAAGTTTGCTAACTACGCGATCGTCTAGCGCGTGCCTTCTACTAAACGACGAGCATCACATGCTCCCATTACAATCATCTACTTCCAGCACCTTCGCAATCGTGGAACCCATCGCTATGCGATATGGTAAACAATTTATCCCATCGCTTAGCATTAACTAAACGATCAATTAAAAAATACTACACGATCGTCTAAAAAAAATATCTAAATGATCGTTTAGTAAAATCCCTACGATCGTATACCTGAGGCTACACGATCCGACCAATATTTGGTCTTCTTCTTCGTTGACAACTGCATCGCCATGCACCAAAGCTTCATCATGAACGACTCGACGAACTCGAACTTTTCGAATTACAGACTCGATTGCAAAGTTAATTTCACCCAAAAACACAGGGACCCTTATAATTAACACTTTGTGAAATTGAAAGCTTTAACGAAAAAGGCAATTGAAACCCGAAATGTTCAACAATTCATCCACAAATGCAGAAAACGATTAACCACAAATGCAGAAACCCACCCCGACTGAAAAGTGCATTCAATTCATATCTGTAATTTGGAATATCAGAGAACTTGGCTCTGATACCAATTCAAGGAAATCGAAAATCGAGATTTCCATGAGCAACGGAACAAGACTATTCCAAATTACAATCATGAATGAATATATATTTACAGTCGACTTGAATACAAATGGTATGCAATTACAATGCAGAAATTATAGCATGAATAAACTCAAAAGAACAAAGATCAAACTCTATACGAAAAAATGCAGCAACGTTTCCACGCTCTGATGCACGACTCTAATCGAACAACAGCCACCACGAGTGCTCGATCTACACGACCGCAACACCGCACGAATACTTCACACTCGTCCTAAACGATCTCTTCTGTCACAAACTCTTCCGCACTACGAACGGCCTCCAGAAAACCTCGACGATGTCAGGCTGAGTCTGACACCACCAACAAGGCTACCTTGGTATTCTCGATATGAGAATCCAAAGGGTGGGCTCTGTTCGGACTTGGTATGAAGCAGACGAATGGAAGAAATAATGATCATGTACACGACTATGGCAGTGAGAGATGGCAGAGACCTATCGTATAGGTCGATGCCCAATCGTTTAGATTAAAGCTATGCGATCATCTAGCAAAAGCTATGCGATCATTTAGTCTATCGTTTAGCTCAATCTCTCCTACAGACTCTACAAGATCATTTATCTTGTGTCAAACAATCGTCTAGCAAAACTATGCGATCATTTAGTAAACACTACACGATCATTTAGCTCGCGCCTGCACGATCGTTTAACTCGCCCAGCCGTCGCCTTAGTAAATCCAAATTTACATGACGACTTCGTGAGTTTCTTTTTCGTGAGAGAAAAACTCAAAAAACCTTTTCAAATGTTTTGTAAAAACTTCTTTTCAAAATAGGAAACCACTTTACTTTTAAACTCACGGTTACCATGATCTAATAACCATCCACTACTTTGGTTATTTAAAAGAAAAAAAATTAATTATCCAATAATTAATATTATTATTAAACATATATGATAACGGTTAACTTTAGGGCTTCAATAAAAAGGGGGGGAGATGTTTAGCTTTAGGGCTTCAATCAAACCAAGTATTTTGATGATAAAAAAACTCAGATTTTTGTGTACTAACATTTTTCAGTGTTTCAGAGTCACTATCTTGTAGAGCTCGGAAAGACGATTCCAACGTAATTTGACATCACTCAAATCGGAGTACAAACGAGAAAAGTTATAAGCAAAAGAAGATTGGAGAGGAAATCCAATGTGGCAGTACACGTGGCACCTTGCTAACGTGGTGGCTGACGTGGCACACAAACTTTCCATATTGATGACGTGGCACTCCAACCGTCACTTTTTTCTGACATGGTGATGACGTGGCATATGATGTGGCGATGACATGGTGACTGTGGACGAAATGAAAATAATGAAAAGTGGCGGTCACCTAGCTTCACGCAGTGTGCGCCGCACGTGCTTTTTTCATAAGAATGCGGCACGTGACTCAAATTCTCTCCCCTGTTCGCGCGTGGTGACCATATTATCTGGCTATTTTTTAATTTCAATTTTTTATTTTCTTATTTTACTTTAATTTCCTGATCCAATTCTCCAACATCTCAACCAAATTTCAGTCTTTTCAAATTTGATTTCCTTCCTAAATTTTCATCCTTCAAATACTTTTTATCCTCCAAATCTCAATAATTCCAATCTTTCAAAATTCCTCTCTTAAATACAAATCCTTTCCTTTTCTATTTTTATTCAATCTCCACCCTTCATTTGCAATCATATCCAATGGCCAAAATTTATCCCACTCGCCTATAAATTCAACTTGATTTTACTCTTCATTGACACACCAAAAAGCTATCAAGTCTTAAACTCTCTATTCTCCCTACTCTCAAATATCTTGTCCTCCTTGCTCCTAAATTGGCCTAGAGTTATTTTTTTGTGAGTTTTTTTTTAGTGGAAACTTATGTAATTACCCTTCAAGAGGTAATATTGTGAGGTTTTCTTTTTTTGGGAATTATATTAATGTGTGGGTAACCCTTGAATTGTGAGAAAAAAGAATTGGTTTGATCCTGAACCAGTTAAAAAGGATCTTGGGTTTCTCTTTAGCCTAGGAAAAAGGAGAGTCGTGTGTCGGTTTGGTCCTCACCTGCAAGAGGATCACTTAGTGAAATACCCAAGAAGGAGTCTTGGAGGGTGGAATAGGCAATTTGTCGAACCTCTCTCTTCATCTCTCTCTTTTATTTCTTGTTTTCAAAATTTTTTTTTTGCTTCTTGTCTTAGTTATTTTTTTAATCTTTCCTAATTCATGATTTAATTTTTAGTGTGTTATTTAAATTTATCCTTGATTAAATTGTCTTTAAATTTGAAGTTATCATAGCTTTGCATGATTTAAGTTTTGTCTTGCATAAATTTCTTTAATCAAATTAGTGGTTTACTTTATTGAGCATTGTTTGAAGATAAAATTATTTTTTAAAAATTGGTAGTCAACCCTATTCATCCCCCCCCCCCCCCTTTCTAGTGTTGCCTTTAGATCCTACAATAACCAACTTATATTACTATATACTATGAACCTATACGTTTTGATTATTCAATCTCATAAAATATTATAAACCATAGTTTTTTCTATTCCATGATAACTATAATGTAAATCTCATCTAATCAATTCCTCTACTAGATGTTATCTCATACCATCAAACCGATTATATAATCATAAATACCTCTTTCAATTTGAACATTTCAAAAATCAACACAATATAACTAATACCTCAACATAATCTAACTATTAAGGGACCTCAGGACCTGTAGCTCCGAAGCTCCAACGGTACGTGAATAACTGATTTAACTCTTTAGTCACGGGATCCACCATCCGTTAACTGCCAGGCACTCCACTAAAGACCAACAACTAAATTTTCCTTACTACAGATATATTATGTGTCCATCTTAACCAATCGAGCATGCGGACAATCCTTCACAGATCGGCTCGTAAGTACAGCTGGGCCAATAACCGTTATGCCCCTGTAGTTACATATCTGTCTCCTTAAGTACCGCTGATCCCTCTAATGAACATAAGTCATAGTCCTAATAATGATACTAGTCTTATCTTCCAAAAAGAGTTATGGCCAATATGTTCAAGTTTCAGAATCAGCCCTTAAGGAGAGCAATCTCTTTCTACTTATCCTTCTTCGGGAAAGGATTTAAAATTTCATCTTGTGGATTGAGTTCTCAGTTCCCAAATCAGACAAGTCCCCAAAAAAGGTTAGGCATGTTGTGAGTTTGGACTAATTCTGGTCCCTCTCCACCTCATACTCAATCAAGGACGCCCTGCAAAGGCAGGAATTTTCCCAAAAAACACTCAGGATTTGACGTCGTGTCACTATGGTCGTTTTAGTGTGGGATTGTGCCGTATCATAAAATGTCTCTAGTATTCTTTTTAAGGCTTGTTTCGTTGTTCACTCTATCCGGGGAAGACTTTGGTTTTCATATCTAGTCAACTCTGTGGATCTAGGTCTTTATACAAAACTCTTTTGTACTATAAGGACCACCCCCGCTCCACGTCTCTCACATGGATTTTTCATAGTTATGTCACGAGGTTAACCTCTACTATACGTTATTAGTAGTTTTACAACACTCTGGCAAGCCTCCATCCAAAGCGAGGCCCGTATCCGCTAGTGTTATTTAGGAGTCAGAGATATCTCCGCACCTTAATCCTTTATTACTACAGACCGAATTTAGTTATCATCTTTAAGGCAGCATGACCACTTTGTATATCACCCGTACTACCCATGCTTAAATTTTAACTATTTGAGATATACCAAGGAGCTTTTGTTTATTTGAAGATGTAGTATAAATGCCAGAATTTAAATAACACTTTATTTATATTTATTTTGAAAACATTGGTGGTATCTTTTACACAAAACACGATACTTCTAGGTGTAAATTAGGACACAATCCCAAAGCAGTTGGACAATGTCAAATCAGAGCTGGATCATTAGTTGGATTGAATCTCTTCTAATGCCGTGTGTCAGATAACCTTTTAACATTTTTCACCATGGGAACACTAAAGAAAGAAATTCGGCCTTTAATGTCAGTTTGGCAACCGACACAGGTTAAGGTAGTGTTATTAAAAGCTTTTTGATGTCGGTTGTCGTTTTAATGTCGGTTTTACCGACTATTATAAAGGCCTTCAAGTTACTACCAATATTTGCAGCTGTGTGAATCGTCGGTTTGGGCCTTAATGTCGGTAAACACCGATTTTACCGACATTAAAGGCTTCTTCAGTAAACACCAATATTGCTAACCTTCAATGTCGTTGCAAACCGCACATTTGAAAGTGTGATTCAACTATTCCCGAAATTCTTGCAACCCGAATAAAGGTCTTTAGTAATTAAAAGGTCTTTAATGTCGGTTTGCAACCCGACCATAAAGCCTCATTTTTTTTTTTAAATTCTTAACCGACATTTGAAGCCGAACTCTATTCTGTTTTTTTTTTTTTAAATTCCATTGTCGAATTCAATTTTAAATGACATTATATGTCTCGTGTTGGCTCAGGGAAATGGTCGTCATTGTGTTTTATATCAAATAGCCTATTTTAAAAAAATTGTCATGGCGCGTTCCCTCATCAATATTTATTCTGGTCACTTTGTTTTTTCCCTACTAAAAATGCAAATTTCCATCGACATATTATACATCACAATCATATAGTTTGTCCAAATCATTACTATATCCATCATATGTATCTTCATCCTTATACCTATCAAACAAAGAATCATGCTAATTACCAACAAACCAACTGTCCCATTAGAATACCTTACACCAAAAGCCATCATTTTCTCTCATTCACAAATATCAAGTAGTACTAACTCATAGTGAATAAACAGGAATACACAATAACCATGAATACAGCTCTCCAATAGATAAAACAGTATCATGTCTTCCCACCTATGAGATTTATCCCAAAATCAAGGATCACACAATACCATAACCAGACTTTCATAGAATACTTACACCAAAGCAACCAAGAACCAAAACTTTTATAGAATTACTTACACTAAGCCATCATTTTGCTTCTCATTTCAACAAATATCTAGTACTGGTTCATGAATTAAACCAGAATCCCACAATACCACCCTTAAATATAAAGCTTTCAATGATAAACAGATCATGTCTTCCACCTATGAATTTTATCCACAAACAAGAATACAAATACCAGAACTAGACTTTCATAGAATACTTACACCAAGCCAACCAGAACCCAAGACTTTTATAGAATACTTTACCACCAAAAGCCATCATTTCTTCTCATAACAAATATCTAGTTACTAGTTCCATGAAAAATACCAAAATCAGCCAATACCATTAAATACAACTTTCAATTGATAAAACATATCATGTCTCTCCACTAGAACTTTATCCACAAACAAATCACAAAACCTGAACCAGACTTTCAGTAAAATACCTTACACCGAGCCAACCAGAACCAGACTTTCAATAGAATACTTACACCAAGCCATCATTTCTCTCATTCACAAATATTTAGTACAAATCCAACGAATTAAAACACGAATTACAAATACTATAAATTAAATTTTTCAATAAAAAACGATCATGTCTTCCACCTATGATTAATACACACACAAGATCCACAATACCAGAACTAGACTTCATAAAGAATAACTTACATCAAGCTCAACTAGAAACCAAGCTTTTCATAGAATACTTACACCAAGCCTCATTCCACAAATATCTATACTAAATCCACGATATTAACAAGACTCACAATTACCAGAAATCACAATACCATTAAATACAACTTCCAATTAATAAACAGATCATGTCTTCCACCTATTGAATTTATCCACAAACAAGAATCACAATACCAGAACCAGGACTTCATAGTAATACTTGCACCAATACCATCATTTTCTCTTCCATTCACAAATATCAAGTGTACTAATTCCAATTGAATAAACAAGAATTACAATACTTAGAATATAACTTTCCAATAATAAACAGATCATGTTTTCCACCTATGAATTTATCCACCAAAATTCATCTAAGCTAGCCATTTTACATTCTAAAAACAAGAATTACATCCTTACACAAATCGGCCAACAAAACTTTCCCATTGGTTCGAATTACATCGATCTCTCCTTGTGTATATGCATTCTGTTTGTATTTGAAACTACAAAAAGAGGAAAAAAAACGATAAACTCAACATAAGTTTACATCCATTATTAAAATTAAAAGCTAGCACTTATATAAAAAAATAAATAATTACGTACGAGTGCTAAGTAATGGAGTAGTTGGATTATGCACTTTTCATGTATATGGATGATGGCGGGGTAGAAACTTGCGATGCCCGAGATATGCCATCCTTTTCTCCTTTTTGGTAAATAAATGGTTTTATTCTTCCACAAATTGGACATGCATGATATCATTCTTTAACCGTTCAACCACACAAGTTACCATATCCAGGAAAATCATTAATAGTCCATAATAAAATGGCTTTAAGCATGAAACGTTGTTCTTCATACGCATCGTAACATTCTACCTCATCTTTTCAAAGTTTTTTCAAGTCATCTACTAACGGAGCTAAAATAAACATCTATGTCATTTTTCGATTGTTTTAGGACCAGATATTAGGCAGTCAACATAAAAAAAATTTCGCTTCATGCACAACCATGGAGGTAGATTGTACATCACTAACATCACTAGCCAACAATTATATCTACTACTCAAATTTCCATGTGATTTACCCCATCTGTCGAAAAGAGCAAGACGAAGATTTCTAGGTTCTGACCCAAACTCTGGCAACAAATTATCTATTTTTTTTCACACAATAGGGACATCTTTGGGATGTTTTAATAAGAACATCTGTTTTTTTTTTAGCTGCACGTTAATAAACTTGTGTGTCTCTTTTACTTCGAAACATTCTTTCAAATCTTTTGGAATTGGGGGGAAATACCACATGACTTTTGCATGGGATATTCTTAGCCTTTTTCGTTTTAATTTTTTTTAAAGCTTCTATTCTTGACGTACCACCAAATGGGGCATACATTTGCATTAGGAGAGTTCTTTTCTAAACAAGCAAGAATCATTTCTACATGCATGAATTCTTCTTCGTACTTCATTCAAGAGTACCCAACATCTTTTTTGCTTCATAAGTAGGAAGTTGGAATTTCATTAGGACTAGGTAATATGTCATGAAATTAATTCCAACAAACTCAGTGAAACTCTTATCGCTCCCATCCAAATTTAGCTTTTAAATTTATATAACTTTACCAATGGTAGATATTTTGGAAAAAGTTTTACAATTTTGGGTACAATGGATTCTTCGCATCATCTAATAATTTCTTCAAAATTATTCAGATTTTCCATTAAAATAGTTATTGTATGCAGCCTCAAACATTCCAATTGTGTCATCAACATCAACATCATCCTCATCAGCTTCGTCTCTTTCACTAATAGACCACATTTTCATTGTTCCTCTTAATCGGTAATGATTCACCATGAAAAATCCATGTCTGATAACTTTGATCTATTACCATTAAAAAATAAATGTTTCTCTATTTTGTTCACATCTAAAGTCTTTGCATTAACACACTTCAAACATGGACAAACTCATGACATTCGATATATTTGAATGTTGTAAACTATTTTTAATAAACACCTCGACCCCTAAACCATACTCAGCTGACATTCTATTCATTTTCATCCATGACTTATCCATGATTTGTAAAATATGCCAACTTAATCTATAAAAAAATAATAATAATATAAAATAACAAGGAAAAATTTTAAAGCATAAATTATGATTGAAAAATATGCAACTTCAACAAATTTAGAACAACTAGACTTTTAAGATAAGCATCTTATAAATATTACCTTGTCCTTGTTATTAATGTTATTATGAAGTCCTTTTTGTATTGGGTGCACCTTATCCACTTGCCAACTTCTTAAAAACGTCCAATGCAATCTTCCTATCTTCCTTCCAAATCCTCAAGAATCAAAATTTAGCCTTACACGTCAAACTTGAACCTAACAAATGAAAAACTTCACTCAACACCACAAACAAAACTGGCAGTGAATTCTAAGCTAAAGTCAATGGGAGGTAAGGACTCTAAACAGTAACATATGGAGATGACAAGCATAAACCATTAACCACATTACGTATAAAATTAGATCAACGGAAGAGAAAAAAAGGCCTACTGCACGAATCTACAAAAGATTAACGAAAATAATGTTCCTTACTAAAGTGCAGGATAATCAGTGCCTTAATTTCTTATTTTCTTATATAGGAACCATATTGCTCAACTTGAATAACAACAAGATTGAGGATCAAAAGATGGATTGGTCAGATATAAAGAGTTATTAAACCATTTGTAAATTATAAGTAAATGTAAACATATGAAAGTTCCATAATATATAGTGGATGAGTAACAGAAACAAAAGCAACATAAACATCGATAAACACATTTGGTGTTCTGGTTGAATGAGTAACAAAACAATGGATGAGTAACAGAACAATGCACCGTCTAATGAAGTCTGAGGTTGAATGGCTAAACAATAGTATAAATTTGCAGAAATTTCTTTCATCTAAACAGCAGTATAAATCTGGTCTAAAGAAGATAAACCCAAAATTTCTCAAATGGATACAACAAGACAAGCTGTCTTTTGGTGGTTATTAGGTTCGATGACAAAAGAAATGTTGTTCAAATATTCAACTATCAAATGACAGAGGAAGACAACCTCACTTGAAGGCAAACAAAAAGTTGTTCAAATGACAAAGGAAGACAACATACCTGCGATGGAGAAGCTTGGATGACGAGCTCGTTTCCGATGACCGCCCGATGAAGATAACCCTACCTGAAGGCAAACGGAGTAATCCGGAGAAGACGATGTAGAGAGATGATTAGCGAGCTCTTTGGTTCGTATGACCAAGACCCGATGAAGATGACGCAACTGACTGATTTAGGTAGAAAGTCCGACCAGCAGACTGAGAGAGGAGAGAGTTGTTGGGTAGGAAACGGCTGATCGAGCGCATTGCAATAGTTGTAAATGAGATGAGCTGAGAGATGATTTTAGGGCACGCGCACGCGAGAGGGAAATCAAAATTTTGATAAATTTAAAAAAATAATAAAATAATGGGAGCCTTCAATGTCAGTTTTTAAAGCCAACATTGTAGGCCATCTTCAATGTCGGTTTAAATACGAACATTGAAGATCCATTTTTTTCAACCGACATAATACATCCAATAATATTATTTTCAACCGACATTGAAGCTCGAATTTCTTCTAGTGGAAGTTGAATGGAGGAGTAGTATCCTATTTTGTATTAAATTACAAGAGATGTTCTAGTTGTTCCCATCACTACTGTTGCTTCTAAATCTGCATTTAGTATTGGTGGTAGACATGTAGGTCCACATCGTTCTCAAATTCATGAATTATTTATTGGAAACTCTGATGTGTACTTAAGATTGGTTATGGGCGGAAGGTATGAGTTAATATTATTGTTTAATTATTTAATAAACTTTTTATTTTTTTTACTATTTGAGATCTAGTTTTCTTTTTAGATGTCTTAAATAGATAAGCATACTCCTATAGATGCTATAAGTATTGGAAAACGTTCTTGAGAATCGAGATCCAGATGATGTAAGTTATAAGTTTGTGTATTATTTATTATTATTTAATTATTTGATTTATATTAATATGTACAATATTGTGTTTTTTTTTTTTTTCAGGATTATCCCTTACAAAATTGGATTAAATTCGTTGATGGCTTCGTTTGTTTATGTTTTAACTTTTCTTAAAAAAAAAAAACATGTTGTTGTCCTATATGTGTTCTGGACTTATGATTTGTTATTGTCATGTCGTGTCTTAAAAAACTAGTGTCTGTTTATTGTTGTGTAACTTTTCTTAAAGTATTATGGATGGAATGTTTTAATTGTTTAAGTTTAAATTGAATTTTAATGAGAATAATTGATGGATTATGGATGAATGTTTTAATAGGAAAATTGACAATGTTCTCTTGAAATTTGAACTAAGAAATATGTTTCAATTAAAATTGCATTGAAAAAAAAAAAAACGGGAAATTTTTCTCCGCGGATCCCGCAGGGAATCCCACCTCGTTCCCCGTGGAGAAATTCACGGGACAGAGAATGATATGGGGGGTAGGGATGGAGACGAGGATGGCTTCCCCGTCCTCGTTCCCATCCCGTGGACATCTCTAGATGTGCATGATATCAACTATAATCTCACTACTTAATTTTTGTACTTATATTTATAGCAATTTAGTCATAAACTTTCATAAATAAACAAGTTTTTTGTCTAATAGTGAGAAGGATTCGAATGATATACGTATTTTGTCGCTAAAATATTAGTATGTAATTTGAATTATGCTCACTTTGACCAATTAAATAACAAGTTAATCTCTATATTTTATAATTTATAATAATTTGATCTCTACCAAAATCAATATTGGAAATATTTAAAAAATATCTTACATAAATAGATTAGTAAACTAATTAAACTTCAATTTTATTTATGAACTTAAATATTTAGTCGAGAAACATATGCTTTAATCAGTGATTTCAAACATTGTTATAGTTTTAAGAGGGTTGCACTGTAGTTTGAGGGGTAAAAACATGCCCTTCTCAGGAAAAAGTAATAATATGTTTAAATATTTATTTTCTAATAATTCTCTAATTGAAATCAAGAAAGTTAAAAAATGGTTTTAAATACTTTATGACTTTTGCTTAAAAAAAAAAAAATAAAAAATACTTCATGATTTTGAAAGGCCAAATAATCGAAGCAAATGTAATTAAAAAATTAAAATATTGTGTTCGACGTATGGAAAAAAACAAAATTTATTGAATAGGTTTTCAATTTTGATTAATTAATAAAAATTAAATATTGCATGGTTTATACCCAAAATTCTGTGTCTTAGTTGGAATTTTTCCCTGAAAAACAGAATTTATCATTATTACTTTTTAAATGAAATGGCAAATAGGTTAAAGTAAATTGAAAGCAGAGGAATCTTTTTCTTTTCTTTTTTTAATTTTTCAAGAAAAACAGAACAACTAATCAAACTTACTTCTTATTTTATTTTTCACACAACAAAAAAAATTACGAAACTTTAGTTCCTCAAAAAATTACAAAACCATAAAACTTATGCTTTTTAATATATATATATATATATATATATATATATATATTATATATAATCATTCGATTTTTTGAAATTGTATGTGTTTTCTTCCAATTTTTTTCACTAACTAAGTTTTTCATTAAAATATAATAAAAAAAATAAAAAATAAAAAAACTTTTTATAATCTTCAAAAGGAAATTTTCAAAAATAGAAAAATAAGAAAAATTATTTAGAAATTTTTTAAATATAAAAAAAAATATTTAAAAATATTTACACTTTATAGCAAAACGTTTCAAAAGTACAAATACTTTTAGAACTTTTTGCCATAAACCATAAATATTTTTAAAAAGTTTCTATTTATAAGAATTTCCCAACTATTATTTTATCCAAAATAACAAAATTTAATCTTCTTTGATAGAGATTGATATAAGTCTATCAGTGTCTATCAGTAATAGAAACAGATAGAAATTTATCATTGATACTATGTGATAGACGTGGATAAAAGTCTATTAGTGTCTTTCAGTATTTCTTTTGTTATTTCTGTAAACGGTTTGACATTTTTTTTTATCGGTAAAAATTCTCCTTTTCAAGGGGGGAACTACATAAATTTTAAAATCATTCAAAATTAATAAATAACAAAACAAATAAACTAATAGGTAGAAGTAGATTCTATGAGTTTAAATTTAAAAAGCTAAAAGGCTAAACCCATATAGTTGTGATCTAAATATTTAAAATAGATAAAATTGATTAAAAGAGGGGGGAACACTTCAGGTTTAATTTGTATGATATCAACCACCATATATATGATATAAGATCATACATAATTGAATGAAATGCAAGACAAGTCCAGATTGGATTTAAGACAAAAAGAAGAACAATGATTTTCAAAACAAAAAATAACAGAAGGAACAAATGGGGAAGAAGATGTTTGAGAATTCTCCAACAGCTTTCTAGTTTGGTGTTTGCCTATGGCCTTTCTGATGCAGCACCAGTCTGCATGAAAATATATAAGGTGTCTTTAATAGTGGGGATATTCAAAATATAACCATAGAGATCAAGATAAAATTATAAATTCAAACCAACTCAAAAAAACTTGGCAGGATGTTCTACATTGGATTAAATCAGTTTCATCAAATGGAAAACCATACAGGTAAAACTGGTTACCAGATTTATAAAATTGAGCAACTCAGACCAATCCATTTTTGGCTATGAATGGAGGAAAAAAATGACCAAATCTCAAAGCATTTAAAGTTGGTAGGCTAGGATTAGTTTTAGGGGATCAAACAGAGAGGATTAGTTTCATTGGTACCGGATCATAGACGATCGAAGGCTTTAGAAATTCAGATGAACAAAACTAAGAATTCTTCCTTACCAGCGCTTCATGGTCCCCCATGATCTCTTCTATTAACTCTTCTACTGGTTTATTAGCAGCGTTCGGAACAAGAGCAGCAAATACAGCTGGTTCAAGTCCTGCACCAAAAGAAAATGAGAAGACTAAACAAAAAAGACATCTTCCAAGTGATACGCCCCCAATTATAGAAGTATGCAAAGCGTGGGTGGGAAGAAGAGTGGTGTAATTACATGAGATGAACGTTTTGGGCCCCAAGGAATACGATTAGGGGAGCTCTCGAAAAGTCGAAAGTTCTCTATTGCTTGTTGATAAATAAAATTGAGGCTAAGGTCTATCACTAAGTTCTAACTAATTTCTGAGATGACTATCGTAGTACTAAGAGGGAAAGGAAGAGATTTCATCTGACTTCTTTGGCTGTGGTGTCGTGATCATAACTATTTCATAGATGATTATCCAAAGATGAATCAATCATAACTATTTCATTGATGATTATCCAATGATATTAGACTCATCGTGTTTGCATAATGATAATATGGAGAGAGTACAAGAATTTGCAAACTTTTAATATACCTTTGGATTTTAAAAGATTCTAACTTCTTGAAATAAAAAAAGAAGAGGGGCTTTCAATACCAGTTTCTGGAAAAGCATCTATGAACATCATCATTTCCTCTCCACTAAGACCGGATAAGAAACAGATTCGCGGCAATGATCTGGCTATCTGAAGAAATAATATACAGACTGAGTAACATGACAGATAATTTACAGTTTATGTTGATATGTTGCAGCATTACATTAACAAAGGAAACATTATATGACAATTTTCAGATCTGAAGTGCTTTCGCACGCCATTGCTAATTTTCTTTCATTTTTTTCTTTTTTGGGGTCAATCATATCATCACTTCAGTGGCATGATCATCTGCATGTCAGGCTATGTTATATGCATATTTATGAAGCCTTTATAAATTATAATAGTACATCGAGATTGTTGCTGAGAATTCACTCCGCCGAAAAACAATAGAGATAATGCTGAAAACAGAATTTAGTATAACTATTTAATTAAAATCTAGAAAAGGTAAAAGTTCAGAATGCAGACTCAAGTTTGCAAGGGTTCCAAGAAATATGTTTTTCTACATCAAAGCAACCTTCTTATGAGAAGAACGCAATTTGGCAAGCACATAACAACTCTAAACAAGTAAAATTTTAGGAAGTTCAGAACTTGACCTTCACTTTTGCCAAAACTGGTTGGTTTGTATGAACTGCTTCCCACAGGGATTGGGTAATCATATCTTCAGTACAAAGAATAACCTACAATAACAAAAACTGTTCCGCCCATTATTCATGTAAGTATTTTGGTACCACGAGTTGGTAGAGATGATTATATATACATGCAATATGTAAGACAACGTCCATGGCAGAACCTCTTAATTTCAACAATTAGTTTCGCAATACATTGAACAGAGAATCTCATATTTTTATTCTACTTTTCTAAGCAACATCACCCTTACATCTTACCTAAAGAATATGAATGTGAGGGGAAATGAACTACCTGCATGAATTCACCGTCCAAATCTTTCAACAGCTCTTGAATCTGAAATCAAAATCAAAATGTAATAAAAAAGTTATTGAGTTGGGAACAGTTTTCGAGATTAGCATTCAAAAGCTAAGGATAAGCAAAAAGACTAGGAGTTCTGAGGTATTTAGTGTCATAGTAACTGAATACAAGACTTTGAATGAAATTTCCAAGTGTTTCATCGTCATAAAATAACATGAAGCCTCGGATAAAGAAAGAAAACCAATATTTATAAATCATAAGCCTCTTAAACTTCAACCATTCATACAGTTAAAATTGACATTTAAGAGAATCGACTGGTGAATGTTGTGATAATCTGTAAGTAAGCCATATAACACAAACTAAAAAGTCTGCAGCATTGCCTCCTTAACTAGTTTGCTATCCCTTCAAAAATCAAAATTTGATGCTCCACCAATGACAATCATTTTCTATTCAGGTAACAGGTAATATTTTTACTTCTTTTAATGTGCAAGAGTTGAAGGGCAGGAAGAAGAAGAAGAAGAAGAAGAAGAAAAACAACTCGAAGCTTACCTTCACTGCCTCCTCCAGTTCAAAGCCCAGCAACAGCAATGCCTGTAATAATCAACAGTCTGAATTTTAAACTGCTTCCCCTTATTCTTAAAGACAAACGGATGGAAAATAGTTCAAAAACGTAACTTCATACTCTAAGAGAAGCATAAAAGAACAATAATCCTATAAGACAAAAAAAGGTCCACAATGAAAATTTAGAAGAAGGGGCTGCTATTCAATCCAGTTGCTTGATTTAAATTCAATTCGTATCCTTGGACAATAAACAAACATAAACAATCAAAGAAATTCACTGAAAAGAAGCAACAAAGACATATCATGTCCCCTTCGAAAAAAGAACAGTCAAGTAAAAAAAACTTCAACAATGATGCTGAAACTAACCAGAACTTACAGGTGGACCATATCTGGGATCATCAGCATTCAAGGGAACAAACTTCGAATCCTCGACTAATTCATTGGGAGCCCCTGTAGAAGTGAAATTAACTGTATCATATCAAAGAAACAATAGGAATATTGAGATTCTCGGCAATTACTAATCAGGAAAGACGCGAAACGAAAGGGGGAAAAAAGGCAAGCAAGACGCACTTTAAGCAGGAAACATTTACTGATATCGGCAATTTCTAGTTATAGTTCTTTATGAAAATTTGCACCATTCTAGTTCCTCCATGAGTGAAGTACTTGGAAACAGCAAGAATCGAGACGAATGACGATAATCTAAGGCGGATATCAGCTGAATATAGCGTCTAGCGTCTCGAAGAACTCGATAACTACTTGTATGGATTCAAATTTTGAGAATCGACAAACTAACGGTGAACGTACCTTCAGAAGATACTCTGAAAGTTCGTCGGAGCTTCAACTTGAGGGGATTACTCGTAGAAGAAACGGATAGTGGTGAAATTTTGGAAGGCGCGCCATTGATGAAATGGAAGAAGGTTGGTGGGAGGGCGCGCGAGTTCAAAAGTGGATAGGGAGAGAAGGTTAGAGATGAAGCCAGAGCCATCGGAATGGTTTCTGTCTTATCCCAACGTCGTCGATGTTGAACCAATGCCTATTAATTAAGTTCAAGAACAATGTTTTTTTAAAAATAATAATAATAATAAAATTAGGGTAAAAGCAAAATCGTATATTCGGTACACGATTGTTGTTAATCAAACACGTGGCCAACTCCGCGATTTCCATATTTTTTGTTTTTTTCATTGTTTCTCAATTTAGATTGTTTTTTATTTTAAATTAACAATTTTCTTTCTCACATGTTTTGTTCTTATTCTTTTGTATCATAAGCATTTAATAGATTTAGTTTCTCAAGAATGTTATTAGTTATTTTATTTGAAGATAGTTCACATAAAACTAAAATTTTGAATTACAAATCACTCAATTTTCCATATGTTGGTCGTCTTCGTGTTCCTTTGGATTAGCTTCACTTTATTATCGTTGTCGTCTACGACGAACACGTCTTCGATCAGTGTCAACAACATTGAATTGTCTTGTATACTGAATAATATTTTCTACATTTACCGAGTTTTGGTCACACATTGAACTCAATTCTGGTAGATTGTATTGAACTAAATACTGTTGTACATCTTGGACAAAATTATTCATAATGATGAAAAAAATTTAAAACTAAATAATGTTCATATCATACATTAAAAAATATAAGATAATAAAACTCTAACTATGTAGTAATAGTAAGCGACCATGTAGGAATTGTTGAGAATGTCTTAAAACTCGCTATTCGTAATCATTGAAGCATATTTTATTTATCAATAAAAGTATGATTGAAATTGAATTCTGTTATAAAATTCAATAAATGAACCTAGGGTTATAGTATGGATACTTTAACTTTATGTAGAAACATAAAAGATGATCAAGTTATAGTATATAGCCTAAAAGGTCTATAAGTATATGGATAAGATTGGGTACCTCGTCCTGGGAACACTATGGATGCGGCTCACTTTGTATACTGATATAAACGATGTGATCCAAAATCGTTCATGTGGAGACATGTGAGTGGAGGCATCCTATGCATAAGATGTTTGCATAAGATTGGACCACAAAATAGTCACTTTTCTTTATAACGACTATTTACTATTAAAACTGACTATTTTAATTCGATGACTTAGGGTAACTCGATCTTAATCTTGAGCTAACTATGAACTTCTGTTTATTCGAGAATATTTTTTGATCTGCATAGGTGAGAGTAGTTCAACAACAATGCTCAATAAGCCTCCCATTTTGGGATAAGACCGGATAGATAGTTGAGGACATAGTCCTGCAAGATGGAATTCACTCCTACCCATTTTAGGGTTAGTAGATATGTTGTTCCCTTAAGTACTGATTCCTGGTATTGAACAAATGGGTCTCGCCCTCTCATGACCGACAGGGACATGGTTTATTAGTTGGATTATAAACCAATTATTCAGTAGAGGATTAGTGGTGACTTAATGAGCAAGATGTATTTACAGGAATAAAACGGTATTTCTGACCTAGCTATAAATATGAACGGCCTGTGAATGATCGACTTACTGATTGTGGTTAAATCAAGTGGACATAAATATATCTATAGTGAGGAGAGTGCAACTATCCAGCTATAATGGTGTGTCTCAGTGGTTAACGAATATTGATTAATTTGGATTAAAGAGTTTAACCAATTAATCTCAAATCGTTGGAGCTCATGATCTGTAGATTCATAAGGTCCCTCTACTAGCTCGTAAAAGATTAAACCTTTGATTAGAATATTAAGCGAAATTGAAACGTTCCAATTCAAAATTAGGGTTTGGAATTTGAAATATTTAAATTTCAAATTTAGGTTTTGGTTAATTATATTTGATATAATTAACGTTTAATTCTATTGAAATTAAACATAATTTGGAGAGTTCAAAATATTTAAATGATGATTTAAATATTTAGTACATGAATAGGATTCATGATTGAATTAGGTGTTCTATTAATGTAATATTTGATATTAAATTATTAATTAATTGATTAATTAAAATTAAATCAATTTTTCATTTTTAAATTCAACTTACAAAAATTGAATTAAGATTGAATTTATTCTTAAATTAAATTAACTCAAATTGAAAAATGGAAATATTAGTGGATTTATCCCAAAAATGGGATTTAAAGTGGATTAATCTACATCTTAACACCTTGCCCACTATCTAAGTGCTAATTGAAGTGTTAATTAGCTGATCGAGTGAGTGCTTGCATGAATCAACTTAATAAATACTCCATATTTCAGAATATTGGAGACATGCAATCTGAAATTTGTGAAATTTCTACAAATAAAAAAAAAACATTTTTTACTCGCGAGCTCTCAAAAAACCCAACTTAATCCCTCTCAATTAAGAGTTCCACCACTCAAATCCAAGGCGGATAATAGTAGAGAAGATCTTTTTGGTGGTCTACCAGAGATTCGGAGATCTAATTCGTGGAGATTGTAAAAGATTAAGTGGAATTCTTCAAAGGTACTCAAACTAAAACCCTCTTTGTTAAAACTTATGATTTAGCATGTTTTTGACTCAAATTAAGTGTAATTAAAGTACTTAATGATTCACTTAGCTTCCATTTTATGCATCTTTACTCTATCAGTAATAGTAAGTGTCGTCATGTATAATAAATCGTCTCGTGATTGAATCGTACAAGGAAAAGTAGTCATGATATAGTTGGCCTATTTGTTATTTCTCCTTGTGAATAGCGATTATGATGTACACGCCAATATGATATATATTCTAAATGAATTTGGCGTCAATCTTGGTTGTGCTTACCTCTTAAATCAATTTGATGTAGTGCCAGGAGTGTATGGCACAATGATGGTACCATTTGTCGTAGACCGAACTGTCTCAATACACAATCTAGTTGATAGTACTCTACTATATGGAAGCATATAAGAAGGTTAACGAACAACCAAATGTCTTTAACCATCACGACATTAATCAGATAGTAATGACCAAATATCTTGCGTGTATGGCATCCAATTAATCTAGAAAAAAAAATAAGAATGATTAAACACCAAAAAAGTATGTAATATTCATTTATACATACTAAACCTTACTTGATTGTGCATCAATCGGTCAAATATCTGTTGATATACTAACAACATATTTGCTGATGTTTAGAGGCAGCCCATACACCATTCTATCTAAAATTTTAAAAAATATAATTAATTTATTTATTATGTAAAATGATAATGGAAGAAATATATAAATAAAATAATACCTGGCAATGAATGGATGATGATCTGTGGCCTATAACTAGACTCGTGGTGCTACAGTGTTAAATCTTTCATTAGCCCAACTTGTACTAGTATCAGTGGCCCGTTATTTCCAAATATTGTGCATTACTAGCCCGGCATAGTTCTCTATAAAGCCACGCAAGACAGACACCATTCCACGAGTACGTACCAACATGCTCAAAATTAGCCAGCAATGGAAGAAACATAAGGTGTACTTAAGTGTTCAACTTGTCAACGAACAAAAATCCTCCAATAAGCTACATAATGTATGCTCGTGCATATCTTAGTACGCTAATGTTGTTGTCATCGAGAGACTACTCAGTAAACTGGGATGCTAAGCCACGTGATACTCAATCTTGAGCCTTTCAAATCATCTGGTTGAACACTCAAAAGATCATTGCTAATAGTTTTCCAATCATATTGCATTGAACCCGTCACGAGTTCTCCATCCATTAATAGTCCAAATTGAATTGCAACGTCCTGTAACGTACTTGTACATTCCCAACAAGGCGTGTGAAATGTGTGGGTTTCTGGTCTCCAACGATTTACTAAAGCAGTGATGAGGTGTCAATCCAATTGGATAAATCCAATATGTGAACTCCAAGAAAACCATCATGTTGCACGTAAGACATAATATGTGGATCGAACGGGATAGTACGTTGTGCAAATGTCTCCCTTCTCTGACAACCCAAAATTATAGTAGGAGAACTATCCCATATCGATTGTGAACTATGAGTATTTGATTGATATAATTGCACATCATTAGAAGGATCCGGATCCATGATGCACAATCACTAAAATAATAAAAACAAAATTAAACAATTTAAAAATAAAATTTCAAATTACAATAACAAAGTCCAATAACCAAAAATATAATTTCAAATTACAATAACAAAGTTCAATAACCAAAAATATAATTTCAAATTACAATAACAAAGTTCGGTAATATAAACAAAAACCAATTACAATAACAAAGTCCAATAAAGTCAATTACATAACAAATTTCATTGCATAACAAAGTCAATTTCAAACTGGAGTCCAATCCAACGTAAAAAACAAAATCAATCCAAATTACAACAATAAACTAAAAAAAAAAATCTTAGACAGAATAAACTCCGCACACTATCTTCTAAATTTTCAACAAAACTAATTCAAAACTCTAGATTTTCATCCATACATTTAAACAAGCTATTAGATCTATGAATATTCAAAGCACAATCACATATACTAAAAAAATACCTATGATCGACGACGACACGATGGCAAGGGAGATGGTAGACGACGAAGAGCATGGAGGACCAACGAACGACGAGAGACAACTGGCGGCGGGCTAGGAGAGAGGAAGAAAGAAGGAGAGTTGAGGGTGAAGAAGAAATTGATCGAAGAGGATGAAGTAAGGTTTTGTGACCATGGAAATGGTGGACCTGGTCCACGATGTCCTAGTCAACGTAGCATACCTGACAAGTGACAGTCAGGGTGGCGGGTTAGTGTTAGGTCAACAGGTGGTCACGTGGTGTGGGAAAAAGCATGGACCTCGTCCACAATTTAGCTTTAAATTGTGGACCGAGTACACGATTTATATGCTAACTTGGTGCTCGTGGATCCAGTCTACAATTTTACAGCCCTATTTTTATCAATTCTCTCAAATCAACCCTACATTGGTCAATAAATTGTTTAAAAAGAATCTAATTAAAGTTAAATATATTGTCTTTTTAGAATATATATGTGTGTGTATATATATACACACACAATGTATAGTAAATTGCTATTGAACTATTTTGATGTCGGTTTTAGTATACATATTTATTTAAGGGTCTGTTTGGATTAATTTGAAAAAAAAAATGTTTTTCAAAAAACTCATTTTTATTTAAACATTTTTTTTATATAAAAACTGATTAAAATATACTTAAAAAGTTATTTTGAGTTGTTGTCAAACACTCCAATTTCTTTCAAAATGACTTATTTTTTAAATCAAACACTTAAAAATATATTCCAAATACATCTTTAATTAGAAAGGAAAATAAATGAAAACAAAAATAATTCAACAATAGAAGCATCCAGAATTTAGAGCATCTAACGGTCCTCAATCCAAACTTCATTCCAAAAATTTCTACGTGCATGGATGAGAGTTCATTTGCGACGATGTTGCACTTTTGAAGTGTGAGCAAAAACCTAATAGCGAGACTTTGGTATTATTTGTCTCGAATAGCATCGCTGGAAAACTTAAAACTATTTGCAAAGTTATTCTTGCCTTAGAAAAATCTTAAAGGGTCGTTTCATTGTGCATGAATAATACTATCAAAACAACTTTAGAAATAAAAATTATATTTGTATTTAATTTATAAAATTAAATATGACAAATCTTATGTAATTATAATATATTAATTAATTAAAAATAAATATCATTCTATATATTAATAAAAGTCAATTAATAATAATTTTAATTATAAATATTTAAAAATTGAGTAATTTATAATGAAAATTAACCAATTAATATATTAATGAACGATATATTAATTATAAGTTAATTCTTAATCATTTTTATAATTAATTAACTTCAACATTAGTAATTTTAATTTTAATTAAATAATAAAAAATATATATTTTAATAAAAAAAATATATTATAGAAAAAGTGAAAAAATGAGATAACCGATTAATATACTAAACGAAGGATATATTAATTATAATCTAATTCTTAATTATTTTTATAATTAATTAAGGGCTCGTTTGGGTTGACTAAAAAAAAATTGTTTTTCAAAAAACTCATTTCTATTTAAACATTTTTTACAAAAATGATAGAAAATACATTTTAAAAGCTATTTGAGTAGTTGTCACACACTCTAATTTTTTCCAAAATGACTTACTTTTTAAATTAAACACTTGAAAATGCATTCCAAACACATCCTAAGTTCAACATTAGTATTTTTAATTTTAATTAAATAATATTAGAAAATATATTTTGATAAACAATATTTTATAGAAAAAGTAAAAAATGGGATAAAAATATGATATGTTAATAAATGATATTAATAAAGAATACCAAAAAAGTTGATTACTTTTAATTAGAAAGATCAAATCAAAATTAATTTCAATAAATAATTGCTTGATTATAAAAAAATCAATTATTATTATTATTAAAACAATTTTTTGTACTAACTAAAGTTAATTAATCCTAATTTACTAATTAAATATATTTAATATATTGTTAGCTAATCAATTAATTGTTTAGGTAAAAAAGTAACTGCATTCATTAATCAAATTTTATCGTAAAAATAAGTTAAGTAAGCATGTTAATAGGTTATTATTGATTTATTACAATAAATATTTATATTAATTTTTTAAAAATTAATATTAATTAATTAAGTAATTGACTAAAGTCAAAATGAAATTATATAAAAAAATGAAAAATAGGTAGAGAAGAGAAAAGATAAAACTCACAATTTTGGAAGAGAATAAAAAATTTTGTATGTGGAAAATGGATGCCTGGAAATAGTTTATTCCCAAATAAAGTGTTGAAGATTGTGAAACAAATATGGGTTTTGAGTTTCGTATATTTTTATTAATTTATATGCAGAAAACCCTCCAATCAAACGATCCCTAAAATAATCGAAAAACTCACCTTTGCCTATAGCAAATACAACAAATTCTTCAATGACTTTGTTCATTCCTTTGATTTTGTCTAACATCGTATCTCCATCTAAACGATAAACGTTAGCTCTTAATCTTATATAATCCTTAAGAATGACTGCATCAAAATTTAGTTTGAGACAATATCAAAGCATTGTTTATGTGTCATGTATTTCATACCTTCTTGAATGGACTACGTTTGAAATGAAAGTTCATATTTGCACTAAAAGTTGGAGTTTGAATTGTTGAAATGAAAGGTCCATATTTGCACTAAAAATTGGAGTTTAAATTTAAAACAGATATAAAAATCTCACTTAGGTCTAATAGAGGATGGCAATACTTATATTTGGGTAAAAAAAAGTGATAGGTAACTTAGTCAAAAACATGGTAATTCACTTGTTTAGTACAAAAATAAATTACTCAAAAGCTTTAAAAAAGAATCTATTTTAATGTATTTTGCTTGAAATTAAACACATTACACATTTTGATCGTCGAATTTAAATTTTTCAAAAAAAAAAAAGTTAATTCTCAAATACATTATTTAATAATTAATTTTAAGGCTAAACTCCCATTTTAAATTTTGAGGAAAAAAAGGGAGAGCATAAACTAAGGTCTTATTATAAATATTACAATTTATGTGTAAAATAGATACCCATTCTTAGTGTCAAAAGTCAAATGTACTCCCTTTATACCTCATGTATGTTATCATGTGTCTTGTAAATACTCATTCTTAGTGTCCAAATAAACTACCTCTTACTTGTCATTTTGCCCATAAATAACACATTGGTAAAAATTCAAAGAGACTTGGAGAAAGTGAAGAAATTTCTTATTTCATATTTTTATTATTTTATTTCATTTATTTATATATTATGTTTTAATTATTTTATTATACTTTATTATTATATTATATTTTCTCAATATTCGTGTTCTCGTTATGCACCATTGTGCTCCTTAAATTCACAACATGTTGTCAACACGAGCTCCTGTTGTCTCATCCGCTGAAGGTAGGTCAAATTTTTCTTTATTTATTATAATTAATAAATTTAATGTTATTTTGCATATTTAACATCTATTAAATTTTTAATATAAATACAATATTTTATGATAGTGTTGTCATGACGAATCTCACAAAATTAGAATTTGTCACCTTTAATATTAATGATAATTATGCCCAAAAACGTAGGGGCCCTTACAAATTAACATTTTGTAAACTTAAAGAAAGCTTTAAATAGAGGCAATCATCCCGTAAACATCCATCAACTCATCCACAAACACATTTAACTCTTAAACGGATTATAGAAAGCTTAAAACCCACCATGACTGTAAAAGAAGTTCAATATAATAATGGAATTTAGAGTATCAGAACAACCTGGCTCTGATACCAATTGAAGGAAATCTAAATAGACATCCAGTGAGTGGAAGCGGATCGTTTCAAATCCCATTGAGAAAGAACACAACAATTCCAGTCTAAACGGAAACAGATTATGCATAATAAAAAATTACAGCATGCTACTTATTATAAAGATACAAGGGATAGAGAATGCAAATCTTTGAAGAACTCTTCTTCAAGTATCCCTTAATCGTTCAACAAATCATTCAATCAACACGAACTCAAACTCAACGATCAGAACTCGATCTCAACGAACGTCTAAATGAACCTCGATCCCAATCGAGTCCAACTCGATCCTCGAACGAAACTAGAACACCACCACAATGATTACTTTAGTATTCTCGGTGTGAGAATCCAGGAGTTATGGACTTTATATGATTTTAGATTGAGGAAAGTAGGAGGTAGACGATCGAGTAAGTGGGAGATGAATGTTGTCTATCGTATAGACGAGATACTTGATCGTTTAGAAAGTTGAAGCCTATTATATAGATTTTGCTACTCGATCGTGTAGCAACGATTAAGCGAGTAACTATCGTATAATAAACTCGTAGCTCGATCATGTATGCTTTCTATGCTATCGCTTAGTAAAACCTTTTTACTTGATAGCCTTTTTGTGAGATTATTCCGAATGAATCATCGATTTAATTTTGGAAAACCATTTACATTTTATCTCACAGTTACCATAAAACTTCCAATAACCTCCCACTCAATTCGATTATTAGAGAAAAATAATAATTAATTATCATATAATTAATATGTTATAAATAAATATAATAACCAACTTATCGTATTATATTTATAACCTATAATTTTAATATTTCATCATATGAAACATATAAACCATAATTTTTTTTTTTAATTTTATGGTCATTAATATAAATCATATTTATATTAATTTCTCCAATTAATGCATCTAATACATCATATCAATTATACCCAAAATCTGATTCTCAACTTGAACCCATTGAGCTACCAAGGGGACCTCATGAACCTGTAGTTTGAAGCTCCAACGGTACGTGAATAACTAATTAAACTCTTTAATCACGAGATCCACCATTCGTTAACTGTTGGTCACTCCAGTAAAGATCGACAGCTGCACTCTTCGCACTACAGATATATTTATGTGTCTATATAACCAATCAACAGTGCGATGACCCTTCACAAAACACTTGTAAATACAACTAGGCCAATTCACCGTTTTGCCCTGTGTAGTTATATCTAACTCCTTAAGTACCATTGATTCTTCTAATGAACAATAAGGCATAGTTCTACTATGACTAAGTCTTCTTAGGCCAGGAGTGGGTGTGGCCACTATGTTCAAGACCCGGAATCAGCTTTTAAGGGAGCAATTTATCTACTTATCCCTGCTTCGGAGAATGAGTGAATTCCGACTTGAGTAGTTGAGTTTCCAACTCCCAAATCAACGAATCCCCAAAATGGTAGGCTTGTTGAGTTAGCAATCTGATCACTCTCACCCATACAAATCAAATGACCACCCTCATAGGCAAGAGTTCCTAACTCACTCAGGATTAAAGTCATGTCACCTATGGTCATTTTAGTGAAATGTAAGTCTCAATTATCAACGACGTTGTATAAAGAGACTAATCATCTTGTGGTCTGGTCTTATACAAACTCTTTGTATAAGATACCATCGCTCGCATGTCCCACATTAATGGTCAGGATCAGATCATTTGTAGCACTTTACAACATTTGTAACATCTACAAGCGGACCGTATCCATAGTGTCAACATGATAAGGTATCCCTCATTTATCCATCTACTACAGTCCATTTAGGTTATTACTTAAGGCATGATCCACTTGTATGTCTCACATATATGCTTAAGTTACATGAAATAACCACAGATCTTAGTTTATTGGATTTGTGTAAATGCTTATAAAATAACATTTATTTTATTAATAACAATATGTGTACAAAGTGTTTACAAACTACGAGACCACGGGGAAAATTATGACACCAATCCCAACAGATATGATTCCCCATCAATTATTAAATATCTTGAATCTTTGACGGGTGATGTATTTACTGCACAATTTGCTAATAGTCATTTTAATGAGAAATTTTCCAACAGTAGGTGGAGGAGTGAAGAAGTTGGAAAAATAAATTACATGGAATTCATCGTTATTGTCTCATTTAGATCCTCTTATAGATCATTGTGAACTTGAAGTTCAAAAGATAATTCATTTGCAAAATATAACAAATCAATTACTAGATGCATTTATAAATGCAAAGAAAGTAACTAAGTCACATATACCAGCTGCAAATGTTTCATCGAAAATTGATATCCTAACACAGCAAGTTATCACTAATGAGTCTAAAACACACCAGAAGCGTAGTAAAACAGTGGGTTCCAAACATATACCAGCTCCAAATGCTTCATAAAAGATTGATATCCAAACACAGCAAGTTGTCATTAGTGAGTCTAGAACACGCCAGAAGTGTCATAGATCAATGAGTTCCAAAGATAAAAATTCTCGAAAAAGAAAAATAATTAACAGTAAAAAAGACTTGGTTGAGAATGTAAATATCCATGAAGAAACCCTATACATGATTGATAGTTGAATTTGTGAAGAAGATGAAATACCCAAAGATAATAATGAGATTTCAATAAACTATATTATGACCTGAAAAAGATGGAACTAGACTCATGTAGTTATTGACAACATTTTTGCGTATAATGTTGGTCTTGATATTATATATGAAAATGAGTATTTTGAACCAAAATATGTTGAAGAATGTTGACATAGAAGAAATTGACTTTTGGAAAGAAGCAACGGTCACAATATATGAAAATTTGGACATGCATCTTATGGATGTAGTCACAACATATTTATATGGATATCTTGATAATGATATTTATATGAGAATCCCATAAGGATTTAAGGTACTTAAAACATATAAATCAAAATCCCAAGAATTGTATTCAATAAAGTTACAAAGATCATTATATGGATTAAAACGATCAAGACGAATATAATACAATCGTCTGAGTGGATATTTGTTGAAAGAATAACATCAAAATAATCTAATATGTCCGTGTGTTTTTATAAAGAAATCACAGTCAAAACTTTCTATTATAACTGTATATGTTGACAACTTAAATATAATTAGAACTCCTGAAGAGCTTTCGAATGCAATATAATATCTTAAGAAATAATTTGAGATGAAAGATCTTGGAAAAATAAAATTTTTCCTTGGCTTACAAATTGAGTATTTAACCGATAAGATATTTGTCCTCAGTTAACTTATACAGGAAAATTTTAAAAAAAGTTCTATATGGACAAAGCAATCCATTAAACATTCAAATGGAAGTTCGTTCACTAGATGAGATAAAAGATATATTTCGACCTCGAGATGATAATGAAGAACTTATTGATCTTGAAGTACCATATCTTAGTGCAATCAGTGCATTTATGTATCTTGCTAATAATACAAGACCAGATGTTGCATTTCCAGTAAATTTATTGGCAAGATATAGTTATTTTCCAACAAAAAGACACTGGAACAGATTTAAGCATATACTCCGTTTTCTCCAATAAACAATTGATATGAGTTTTTTTTATTCAAATAAATCAAATTTTGATCTCGTTGGTTATGCAAATCCTGGATATTTATATGGTCTAAAAAAGCTAGATTTCAAACAAGTTATCTATTCACATGTGGAGAGAATGTTATATCGTGGCAGTCAGTGAAAAAAAATAGACAATAAGTTGGTTTGCCATGTGGCACTACTAAAATGCACCACGACGTATATGGTCCGCAGGAGTTGACTGGAGAGTATGTAAGTTTTACTCCTTAAAAAATATCAAATCTATAATTAAAGTAATTCTGTTATGAAATTGATGAACATAACGGATATGGAAAAAATATAATATAATAATAAAATTATGAAAATCTGATAATATGAAATTTTAGTGGAATTTTTAAGTGGATTTCTCACAAAATGCGTGTGTTTTTAAGATCCATAAAATGTCACTATTTATAGGCAATGTAACAAGTAGAATGTAGTCTTACATGGACACCTAGCATGAATAACTATAAGACACATGAACAATATGAAGATTGATGCATTGTTTTTAGGACACTAAGCAATGGACATCTATTTATTTTTGCAATATTTATAATAATGTTGTGAAATTGAGGAGCACAACGAATATGAAGAAAATATAATATAATAATAAAATAAAATAACTAAAATTATGAAAATTTAATGGAATTTTGAAGTGGATTTCATATTATTAAATTTTCATAATTTTAGTTATTTTATTTTATTATTATATTATATTATATTTATTATTATTATATTATATTTTCTCCATATTCGTTGTGTTCCTCAATTTCACAACATATTATCAGCACGAATTCCTGTCACTTCCATCGTTGAAGGTAGATCCTAAAGGTAGGTCGTTTTTTCCCCTTTATTACAATTAATAAATTAAATAATTTCTTTTACATATTTAGTGCATATCAAATTTCTAACATAAATACAATATTTTGTGATAGTGTTACTATAACAAACCTTACAAAAATAAGAATTCGTAATCCTTGACATAGGATTAGACATTAATGACAATAATTAGTTATCATGGATGCTCGATGTTGAAATCCATTTAGATACTATGAACTTGGGAGAAACAATTAAGGATGGAAATACAACATCCAAAAGACAAAACAAAAAATATGATTTTTCTTCAGCACCATCTTCATGAGGGATTAAAAATAGAGTATTTTACAATAAAAGATCTCCACATCTTGTGAAAAAATTTGAAAGAAATGTATGATCATAAAAAAAACAATTATTCTTCCTAAAGTTCGTTATGAGTGGATACATTTAAGGGTGCAAGATTTTAAATCAGTGAGTGATTACAATTTTGCATTATTTAAAATCAGTTCAAAATTGATATCATGTAGAGAAAATATTACTGATAATATGTTAGAGAAGACATTTTCTACATTTCATATATCCAAGATGCTCCTACAGTAGCAATATCAAGAGAAATGTTTTAAACGATATTTTAAACTAATTTCATGTATTTTCGTGACTGAACAAAATAAACGAATTATTGATGAAGAATCACAAATGGTCATATATCGAAGATGCTCCTGCAGCAACAATATTGAGAGAAATGTTTTAAACGATATTCTAAATTAATTTCATGTCTTCTCATGACCGAATAGAATAACGAATTATTGATAAAAAACCACAAATTTCGACCATATGAAACAACACTTCCCTGTAATGAATGTTGTAAATTATAATAATCGTGGTTGAGTCGCATGACCATAGCAGACGAAAAAATAATAATTATTTCGTAGTGATCGTCATTCAAATTTCAAAATAACTATACAGAATGAAGATCACAAAGAAAAAGCCCCACTAAATAAGAGTTCAAAGAGCATTGAAAATAAATGCTTCCGATACAGAATGATTGAATATAAGTCACGTACATGTCATACGTCAAAACACTCCGTTGACCTCTATCAAGTCTCCTTGAAAGAAAAAGAGAAAAATGTAGAACCAAATTTTACATATCTATAAAGATATATATATTTGACTCATCTCATATGACAAAATTGAATGTGACAAATTTGAATGTGACAGACTTTTTTGAATCTTTTGAAAAAAAAAATTAACAGAATTGATGGAACATCACATGTTGAACAAAATTGATGGAACCTCACGTGTTGAACATCCAGATTTAATGTTATTGTTTTCTTTTATCTATCTTAATATATATATAGTAAATATTAACTTTTGTATATTTAAATATTGTTTCTTATTGTAATTATTCTTTTAATAAAAAAAGCTTAATCATTTTTATATATTCGGAGACTCAAGAATGATAAAAAAAAAATAATAATAAAAAATCATTTTGAATAGTAAGTACAACTACTAATGTAGTGAGAAATACATTTCAGAATTCCACTAAAATTCCATATTATCAAATTTTCTTAATTTTAGTTATTTTATTTTATTACTGTATTATATTATATTTATATATTATTATATTATATTTTCTACCGTGTAAACCCGATTTCAGAACAATTTTATAAATTAAAGTCCATTTAAAGAAATTATAAAAAAAAAAAAAAAGAGGCTAGTTGCATAAATAAAATTTAAGCAAAAAATAATAGAATATGTAGTACAAGGATAAAATAATTGCATATATAGATAAAAAATGGTAAAAGACTAAAAAACTCATGCTTAGGCACCATTTTTTTTCGCTTCTTCCCCGTTTTCTCAAATTAAAAGCTATCACTGATAGCAGCTATCAGTGATAACCACTGGTAGGTTCTATCAGCTGCTATCGTTGATAACCACTGATAGGTTCTATCAGCTGCTATCGTTGATAGCTTCTATCAATTGCTATCGATGATAGTTGCTATCAGCAATAACTTTCAATTTTAGAAAAATTAATACAATCTTGACATATTAACTTTGAATTTGCTATCAATTATTATTAGCTATCATTGATTCACTTTCATCAATTGGAATCAACATTGAAATATTACTACTTAAGGCTATCAATGGCTATCGATGATAGATTTATAAATAGTGATCAACTTTGAAAAAAGACCAACAACTTTGACTACCATAGTAGTTATCACTGATAATCTTTTATCATGGCTATCACTGATAGCAGCTATCAGTCATTATCACTGATAAACTTTCATCAATTAGAATCAACCTTGAAATATTAACACTTAAGACTATTAATGATAGATTTCTATAACTGGTTATCACCTTTGAAATAAACTCGATATATAGATATCACTTAAGTTTTATCACCGATATCACTAACATCACTCATATTGTGGTTATCAGTGATAGCTTCTTTCACTAATAACATCACTAATAAGATGCTATCAACGATCTCACTGATATCATACTATCAGTGATAGTTCTCTATCACTGATAATGTGCTATCAATGGTAGCTTCTATCACCGATAACATGTTATCGAATAACTTCTATTATCGATAACATGCTATTAGTATTAGCTCCTATCATTGGTAACATACTATTAGTAGTAGCTTCTATCAATCATAACCACTGAACACCTTTTTGCCCCTTTCTTGTCCTTCCCAAACATTTATAAGTCTCTTTTCTTTTCGATGATAGCTTCCATAACTGATAAACATTCTATGAGTGATAACTTCTAGGCATTCCACTTACATTTTAGTTCGAGATTCAACTTTATTAGTTAAATTCACTAAATTGGCTATCAATGATAAATTTCTACAAGTGGCTATTAACTACGAAAATATAATCAAAGATTAAGCTATCAATGATAGAAAATATTAGTGGCTATCACTGATAGACTTTCATTTGCTATTTATATTTATTATTTGTTATAATAATCAAACTTGACGATTGACTTGTTGGTGTTAAGTCACTTATGAATTGAATATTTTCAAGTCATGCGTATGGAACTCAGCCCCATAATTCTTGTGAAAAAAAAAGGAAGAAGAAAAAATCCAAATAAAGGAAAGAAAAATTTTAAAAACAAGAGAAAGAGAATAAGCAAAAACTAAAGAAAAGGAAAGAAAATTAAATAGAAAAAAAAAAGAAGCAAAAACTGGAAAAATGAAAGAAAAACTAAAAAAGAAAAAGAAAAAGAAAAAGTAAAAAATCAGAGAAAGACAAGAAAATAAAATTATAAAAAAAAAATAAGAAAAGAAGTAAAAATTGGAGAAATGGAAGAAAATAAAAATTAAAAAAAGGAATAAGTAAGAAAATAAGAAAGAAAAGAAAATTAAAAAAAGAAGGAAATGAAAGAAAATAAATAAAATAAAAAATAAAAAAAAAGGAAAGAAGCAAAAAGGAAAGAATAAAAAAAAAAGGGAAGAAAAAGCAAAAACTAAGAAAGAAAATAAAATGAAAAAATGAAAATAGAGAGGGAAGAAGCAAAAATCAAAGAAGAGAAATAAAATAAAAAGACTAAAAAAAGTTGTACAATAAAATAAGACAAGAGGACAAAATTGGAAATTAAAAAAAAAAAATCAAAGATTGACTAATCCATATTTACAAATATTTAAAAAATCTAATATATTTTTAGATTTTTTCTTTATTAAAAAAAAATACTGGAAATCAAAGAGCACATATCCCCTAAAACAGTATAGAAAAAAGTATAGAAAAAAACCAAACGCAACTTACTGAAAATTTAGGCCCGAGTAACGACGGCCGAAACCATAGTGTTAATCCCACACATACCATGGCCACGGCACAGGCGATAATAACCCCGCTCGCCCCACCGTTCTCCCCAAGAATTCTTTATAATCCAGTACGGCAATTTCCGAAACCGCAGAATCGAGAACCCTTCATCGCCGTACCCGACCATAAGCACGCCGTGGTTGACGAATCTCTTCCCGCAAATCAACGGACAGGATACGCCGCCGATGTAGGTCTGCATGAAGACCGCGTTGAGGCCGACGGCGAGCGGGCCGCGGCGGACCAGGTGGGCGGCGATCTGGTCCTCGTCGATGGGAATGGTTGTGAAATTGGAGACCCTAACCGCGATTTTGTCGGACTGGAAATCGCAGTCACCGCGGCGGCCGGTGTAAGGGTATGAAGAGTCTTCCTCGAGGCCGCCGGATTGGATTAGGTATTTGTAGGCGTTGGTCATTAGGCCGCCGTTGCAGCCGTTGTTGCAGGCGGTTTTGTCCGTTGGATCGCACTGAGAAATGAAGGGTTCAGATTTGGAATTGGGATTATATTGGGGAAGGGGAAATTAGTGTACTGACCGTGTGATCGCAATCGACGAGCTGTTGCTCACTGAGGCTAAGAAGCTTTCCGGTGGCTATGAAATTGGCGCCTTCTACTGCGCCACACGTGCTGAAAGCCCAGCATGACCCGCACGTTCCCTGCCAATTCCCAACCCATCATAAAACATATACCCTAATTTATGAAAGTTTCTTTATTTTGTTGTTTATATTTTAAAACTGAACCAATTTGTCAAGTTAGAACTTAGCTCAATCATCAATATTAATTGAGCTGTCTGCCTCAGTGGAATGTCCAATCCCCAACTAATATTGATGTTGTTTTCAAATTTGTGAAGGTTTTCTCATACATTTCGTACTATAATTTTCACATTAAAAAATACATAGATTTTTAATTAAAACAAAGTTAAAAAAGCACAAATGTTAAAAATAATAACAAAAGAGAAATTTTTACATAGAAAAACTGATAAATAAACCTATCAATAATAGATGTCCATAAGGAAGCGGAGATTTAGTACAACAATCATAATTTATATAAAATTAAAAATGGAAAATTACCTTCCATGACAAATAGATTTTAAGAAATCAAAATCAATTTTTTTTTATAATAATCTCATATCACATAGAAATAGAAATAATAGAACAATCAAATTTTCAGCAATATTTGTTTTTTTTTTCATCTTTTAAGAAAAAGCAAAACCAGAGGAGCCCATTTTTCAATTTATTATTATTATTTTTTTTTTTTTTTTTTAAAGTTGGAATTGGCCCATTAAAAAATTAATCTCTAAAATTTACCTGCATCTTAACCCCGGTAACAGCCCCCTTCTCCCGCCAATCAAATCTCTCCGGCAATCCCTCCACCTCCTCAGCCATCATCTCCGCCGCCTGATTCATCTCCCGCAACTCCGCTCCAGCTCCGCCGCTTCTCACTCCCATAAACATTCGCTCAAACTCCTCCTCCGACAAGTCCGAGAACTGCGTCACGCCGTGCACAGCGGTCGGATCCAACGCCTGGTGCTCCGCCGCCCTAATCAAATTTTTAGCAAAAATCCCAAGGCGGTGCAAATACTCCTTCCTCGTCGGATAGCTCTTCCCGTACTTCTCCATGAACATCACGAACTTCCTCTCGCTCCCCGCCGGGAGATTGTTGATAATCTCGCCGTCGGTGACTTGGCGTAGCAATCCTGGGTCACGGCGGAGGGCGGTGGCTGAGTGAATTGCGCATGTTAGCAAGGTGAGGCTAAATGCGCATGTTAGAAGGAGGGATTCCGCCCTTGCCATTTTGATTTTTTGCTTCTTTTTTGTGTTGATTTGGTTCGGGTTTTGCCGTTTGGCAACGTCTCTTTTTCTAGCTTCGTCTTCGTGGCGGTTCACAGAATCATGGAACTGCACATTTACCATTTTGTCCATGAATATATAGATATAAATTAAAAGAACCATGAAATTATATATTTCTTAACGAATTACTGATTTCTTAAAGTTAATGGGAGGCTACTGATTTCTTAAATTTGACCAAATGAAATTTAACTAATTTTCAAATTTGTGTCGTACTTAGTTAAGTAAGCCAATTTCATGCCTCTCATTTTCATTACATGGTAAATAAATCGAAAATAATCTATTTTTTTTAATAAAAAAGTGTCATATGGCAAAATTTTATTGTACTGCATCCACTCAAATCTTACTCTAAAAAAATGTAACATACTTTTATTTAGTAATTATATAGTTTTGGTAACTATTCATTTTTTATTTTTCGATTTTGGACAGTAATGTTATTTTTCTTTTCAAATTTTTAAAATATATTTCATCTTTCTTAAATATTAGAAGTGATATTTTTCATACAATTTCTTAATCATTATTTTCAATTTTCATAACTTATTTGTATAGATATGAATTTTTAGCCAATTTTTTATTAAAAAATTAAAAAAATATTTTTAAATTTTCATAATTTAGTTTGGATTTTAAAAATACAAAAGAAAAAAAATGAAATAGTTTTTAAATGAATCTTACCAAATAAATCCTAAATAGACGTTTGGGGCAAGAATTATTTTAAGATTATTACCACATCTTATTACAATAACTACTATTTCAAAATTTTTTATTAGCTATATCAACACTATTTCAAAACCTTTATTTACTATGATATTTACTATTTGCTATAATTTTTACTATTTTACATTTATTATTTTTTTTACTATCGTGTTTACTATTTCCTATTCAAACTAAAATAGTTTACACTTTAAATATATAATATTATAATTCAAATTAAAATAATCTATATCCCAAACACAAATTATAATACTTCCTAAGTTAGCGAGTAAAAACAAAAAGGAAAAAAAGGAAAAAAAATTATTACTTCCAAAATTTTGGAGAAATTTTATTTTTATGATCTAATTTATTGCCTAAATTTTAATTATCTACTCTAAAATATCAGCATATTTAACATTTACTGAAAAGGGAGGAAATTGTTTAATTAAAAAATAATTTTAAAAAATGTTACATTTAACAGAATCGGAGCTTCGTTGAAATTGGTAGACCGACACAAGGGTATAATTGTAAATGGGGTGTGAAAGATAGGTGGTAAATCGATATAGGTGTCTCCTTAGATAAACGACACGTGGAGGCGGTGTATAAGTCGTGGCATTCACCTCTTCGTCTACGTTTGACGGAGAAGTCAGAATATTGTACTCTAAACGTCGACGAATTGTTTAGACGTTCAACGATGATGCTCTCAGTCTCACATCTCATTTATTTTATTATTATTATTTGAGAAAATTGCAAAAAAAAAAACAAAAAACAAAAAAACAAAAATCAGCCCCATTGAAATTACACTCTCCAGATTTGAGGATGTGTTCGAGAGTGATTATTAGGGTAGTGATTTGAGAAAAAGAGATTTTGGAACAAATGATTTTATGAAATTGATTTTTAAACAACCAAATTTATGTTTGATTTCAAACTTTTTAAAGTGATTTTTAAATATATAAAAATAATTTTAAATTATTATATTTGGTTCTAAAAGTGATTTTAAAATTATCAAATACTAAAAAGTGTATTTTATATTTTATAATAAATATTTGATTTTATTAATTTATTTTTCGTTTGTTTTATTGTTAAATTATTGTATGCATTATAGAGATATGATGTAAGAAAAATATTGCAACTTGACAAATCTCTTATTCAGTATTCAATAACATTATACAGACTATCTAGCTTGTTTGACATCTTAGAAGACTATAAATTGGCAGGGTGGGGTGGGGTCAGGGATGCACTCCCCATCCCCGTCCCCACCCCATCCAAAGTTTTGAGGAGTTGGGATTGGGGTCGGAGAATCCCCGTTCGGAGATCAAGTTCTTGGGAGGAAAATTTTTCCGTCTTTTATTTAAAATCAGTAAATTTTTATATTTATATTGAAATGATACACTTTTAGGTAATAAATTGGTATTATTATCGTTTTGTTTATTCAAATTAACAATAAAAGAATATTTTAACATTTATTTATTTTAAAATTTAATAGAAGTTAAAGTTAATTGTATTATGAAATGAAATTAAAAGAAAAAGTTAAAAGAAACAAAAAAAACAGTAGCCTAAAGTAGGGGTGATTCCCTAATAATCACCCCACAAAATCACCAATCAAGTGATGCATCACAAATCAATTTTTAATGATTTTAGATTTTGTAAAAATAAATTTTGTGTGGTTGTCAAACATCAAGTTTATGTAGGAAAATGATTTTGAGGAAGGAAAAAGTGATTTTAGTCATGCCAAAATTACTTCCAAACACACCCTTAATGGTAAGATTGAGCTTTCAAATTTATCCAATTATTAAAATTTTAAACTCTTAAACTGAAAATAATAGTAGAAATTAGATTCTCAAATTTAAAATTTGAATTTTCACTTATACGAATTTTTACAATTATATCAATTTTAAGGTTTAATTTAATATTCGTATGAGTTCGAAAGTTCAAGTTTTCCGAATAAAAGTTAGAGAATATACCGAATTATTTGCACATAAAGAGATAAAAGTATGTTTGTAACCCAATGTTGGGTTATTTCACACAAAGCCCATCACATTAAGGCCCATTACTTGAGTTTATTAGGTTTTGTTTAGGGAATTTTACATAAAAAATTATCTTCGGGTCATATATTTCAACAAAATATCTTTAAATTTGATTTTTGTTTTCAAATATATCTTTTAGAAAAATTTTTGGATAGTTTTACCTTTTTTTCATTCATTTATATTCCTTTTGTAATCTATTTTTTCTTATTTTTGAGATTTTTTAATAGTGGAAAGAGAAATACATTTATTATTGACAGAGAATATGTATTTGATACATTTTTTTTTTTCATTTTCAATTGAAGAGAAAAAATGCATTTAATATATTTTTTTTCATTCTCATTTGGAGAGAGAAAATGACATTTAATATGATTTTATTTTTAATTTCATCTTTCACTTTGATTTTTGTTATTATATAATATATCCTATTGTTTATCTGAAAATGTTCTAACAAATATATGAAATATACTGATAAATATATTGAATATGTACTCAAATACAAGTGGTTTCACGATAACTTGTTGGTTTTTATGGCGGATTTATAATTATTTTTAAATATACTTTAGAACATTGTATTAGATGCTCGCAAATATTCTAACCAATATATGAAATATAAATATACTTTAGATTGTTGTACCATTTGAAAGTCTCGATATACCGATATCCATATAGCAATATAATATAAATAACAATATATATCATAAATTTCGTTATATCACAATATATGTCATGACTTTAAAATAGTCGAAAATAAACAAAAATATCTACCACAGTATATAAATCACAGATGGACTTAATGTTCAACACAAAACATATATATAAGCGTGTATATAATAAAACAAGAAATTTAAATACAAAAACCGTCCTTGTTTATGTAACGACCCGACTTTCTAAAACAACTAATAGAGTCGTTACTACATGCATGCATAAATGTTTACATTGAAAACAAGAAAAAAAGTAGACATTTTAAATTTAAAAACAAACAAACAAACAAACAAACAAACATTGAATTTATCTAAATTTCTACTTAGATTTTCAATCCATTTGAATCGGGGTACCCTTAACCTAGAGTCGGTCAAGAAAAAGTTCATGGAAAGGAACTTAAAGCATGAGAAGACATATGAACTCAAATGTTGAAGCGTTTCGTAGTTCCACTGACACTGTCATAGATTCCCCTTATCAGTCGCCCGAGTATCCTTGTCCTTACCTGAAAAATATGTAGACATAAAGGATAAGTACAAAATACTCATTAAGTGATCCCATTACTGGGATCAGGCTATGCATTCACATGCTGTGAATGTCTGGGTTAGTGGGACATGCATAATGAAGTTATTCCTGAATGACTAATTGAGGGGATAACCTTACTCGCATTAACTCGCATGTTTAGTGGCCTGATGGCACACCATCAATCATGGGGAAAGAAACATGATTGTGTACCTATCAGTTCATGCATGTCTAGCGACCTAAAGGTACACCGTCAAACATGGAAAAGTAACATGAACATGTTGATTCACGCATGTCTAGCAGCTTGAAGGCACACCGTCAAACATGAAATTGGACTCATCGGTCCTTTTAAGTAAACATGCATCAAGATGAGACGGCATATCGCCCCTACTAGTCTAATTATACGTCACATACATATATTTCATGAGTAATCTCACAACTCATATCACAACGTAACATACAGATTCAGACATGCTCAAAGTCCTAAAAAAAATAACTCTTTGAAAACTCTTAATGCACAAGCGCGCAACATATCATCCAGCGTCTGGTTTAAACGCTCTGTTTAACCATCCGTTTGGATGAAAGGCTGTATTAAAATTCAGTCGAGTACCCAACGCTAATTGAGACTCTTCCAAAAACTAGATGTAAAGCGAGGGTCTCCGTCTGACATAATGGACATGGGTACACCATGCAACCTCACTACCTCTTTCATGTATATCTGCGCCCACTTATGTACCGAAAAAAGTAGACTTCCCTGGAAGAAAATGTGCTAGCTTATTGAGTATGTCTACTACAACCCAAATCACTGTAAAAACCCTCATTGTTCGCGACAACCCTACAATGAGGTCCATACACACACTCTCCCACTTCCATTATGTTACGCTCAAAGGTTGCAACAAGTTAGCTAGCTTCTCTCTCGAGGCTTTCACCTATTGACAAACTAGGCACTTACCGACAAACTCTATTATCTCCTTTTTCATGTCATTCCACCAGTAACAACGTTTCAAGTCCCGGTACATCTTGGTACTACTAAGATGTGTCGAAAATGGGGAACTATGAGCTTCTAACAACAGATCGTTCTTGAGGTCATTGTCCGCTGGTATGTACAGGCGTCTCCGATAAAGAAGACCATTATCTGTAGACACAGATAACTCACCACCCTGCCCTAACACCACCTTTCACATTTTTTCAACTAGGTAAGGATCATGGAATCTTTTCGAATTCTAGAACTATATGATAGAACATGGAATCACGTTCCAACTCTCTGCCTTAGGTACACCTCAGCAGAATTGTGTATCAGAAATGAGAAACAGAACCTTGTTGGACATGGTTCGGTCTATGATGAGTAATGCTCATCTTTCAGACTCGTTTTGGGGTTTTACAGTGGAGTCTGCATGTTATATTCTGAACAATGTTCCCTCAAAAAATATTTCTGAAACACCTTTTGAGTTGTGGAGAGGTCATAAAGTTAGTTTACACCACTTCAGGATTTGGGGTTGTTTGACCCATGTGCTTGTGGCTACCCCGAAGAAGTTGGAACTGCGTCCAAAAGTTTACCTTTTTGTAGGCTACCCTAGGGAAACGAGGGGTGGATACTTCTATGATCTGAGTGAGAACAAAGTGTTTGTGTCTACAAATGCTATCTTCTTGGAATAATACCATATCAGGGATCATAAACCATAAAGTAAGCTTGTTTTACATGAGACTTCTAGTGAGACTACTGAGGGTTCAACAAGAGTTGTTGAACAGACCGACAGATCAAGAGCAAAGAGTTTGTAAGCTTAATAGGTCCATTTATGGGCTGAAACAAGCGTCTAGATCGTGGAACATTAGATTTGACAGTGTGGTCAAATCGTTTAACTTTGATCAAAACGTTGATGAGTCTTGTATTTACAAGAAGATCATCAACAGCTCAGTAGCTTTCCTGGTACTGTATGTGGATGATATCCTACTCATTGGAAATGATGTAAGCTTTCTGACTGACATTAAAAAGTGGCTAGCCTCTCAATTCCAAATGAAAGATTTGGGAGAGGTACAGTATATTCTAGGGATCCAGATCATTCGGGATCGCAAGAACAAGAGGTTAACCTTGTCTCTGAAATCGTACATCGATCAAATATTGGTCAGGTATATGATGTAGGATTCCAAGAGGGGTTTGTTACCCTTCATGCATGGAATTGTTTTGTCTAAGGATCAATGTCCTAAGACACCTCAAGAGGTTTAGGAGATGAGATGGATTCTCTATGCTTCAACTGTTGGAAGTTTGATGTATGCAATGTTATGTACAAGACCTGACATTTGCTATGCAATAGGGATTGTCAGTTGTTATCAGTCCAATCGAGGATTAGATCACTGGACGACGGTCAAAACAATCCTCAAGTATCTTCGGAGAATGAGGAATTGCATGCTCGTGTGTAGAGATAAGGATCTGATCCTTACAGGATACACAAACTTTGACTTTAAGACTAATAGAGATTCTCGAAAATCGACATCAGGGTCGGTGACTCTGAATGGAGAGGCTATAGTGTGGCAAGCATCAAGCAAGGATGTATTGCGGTCCTCACAATGGAAGTCAAATAGTAGTCGCTTGTAAAGCAGCTAAGGAGGTTGTTTGGCTGAGGAAATTCCTTACATATTTGGAAGTTATTCCAAATATGTCTTTGTCGATCACACTTTATTGTGATAACAGCGGTGTTGTGTAAAATTCGAAAAAACCTTAGAGTCATCGTAGAGGCAAGCATATAGAACGAAAATATCTCTTAATCAGGGAGATTGTGCATCGCGGTGATGTGATAGTCACGAAGATCGCGTCGGAGCACAACGTTGTTGATCCATTTATAAAGGATTTCACGGCTAAAATGTTGAGGGTCATCTGGAGAGTCTGAGTCTGCGGGACATGCGACATCTTATCTAGAGAAAGTGGGAGATGATACTGGGGTATAGAGCATGCCCTAGTTTATTGTATATTGTACTTGTATTTTTTCATGTATTGTACATTAGTCTCCCGAAGCATTAGGACAAATGGGAGATTGTTGGGATTAGTGTCCTATAAATTGTACACATTATTGTATACTAGTATCCTATAATTCTCTTAAAGTCTCGTAGTTTATAAATATTGTACACATTGTTATGAATAAAATAAGAGTTTTTTTTTTGTTTGCATTTACTCATATCCAATAAACAAAGTTCCATGGTTATTGTATGTAAACTTAAGCATGTATATGAGATATACAAGTGGATCATGCCTTAAATAATAACCTAAAAGGTCTGTAGTATATGGATTAAGGAGGGATACCTTATCTTGGTGACACTACTGATACGGCCCGCTTTGTAAAGGTTACAAGTGTTGTGAACCACTACAGATGGTTTATCCTGACTATTCATATGGAGACATGCTAGTGGAGGTGTCCTATACAAAGAGTTTGTATAAGATCGAACCACGAGATGATTCGTCTCTTTATATAACATCGTTGATACTTGAGACTTACATCTCACCTAAACGACCATAGGTGACATGACTTTAATCCTAAGTGTTTTGGGAACTCCTGCCTTTGAGAGCGCTCCTTTAATTAGTATGGGTGAGAATGGCCAGATTTCCAACTCAACAAGCCTACTTTTTTGGGGATTTGTCTGATTAGAGAGCTGGGAACTCAGTTACACAAAATAGAATTCACTCATTCCCCGAAGCAGGGGTAAGTAGATAGATTCCTTCTTTAAGGGCTAATTCCGGGTCTTGAACATAGTGGCCACAACCTCTCTTTGGAAGAGAGGATTCAGTCATAGTAGGACCATGACTTATGTTCATTAAAGGAATTAGTAGTACTTAAGGAGTTAGATGTAACTATAGGGGCAAAGCGGTAAATTGGCCCAGTTGTACTTATGAGCGATCTATGAAGAGTTATCGCACTATTGATTGGTTGACATGGACATAAAATATATCTGTAGTGAAGAGAGTGCAGCTGCCGGTCTTTGGTGGAGTGCCCGTCAGTTAACAGATGGTGGATCCTATGACTAAAGAGTTTAGTCAGTTATTCACGTACCGTTAGAACTTTAAGCTACAGGTCCATAAGGTCCCCTTGGTAGCTTAATGGATTCAAGATGATAATCAATTCTTGAGGTTGATTTGAAATGTTCAAATTGACAAGAGGAAATTCAATTATATATGATATAATTGGTGTGATGTATAAGATACATCAAATGGAGGATAAATGTAAATATGATTTATATTAAGTACCATAAGAAAAAAAAAGAACTATGTTTTATATATTTCATGAGATGAAATATTAAAACTATAGGTTATAAATATAATGTAAGTTGGTTATCATGTTTATTTATAATAATATTAATTATTTGATAATTATCTCTTTTTCTCTAATAACCAATTGAGTGAAAGGTTATTGGTGGTTTGTGGTAACCATGAGATAAAAGGAAAATTTTTTCCTAAAATTAATAGTTACTTGATTCGGAAAGAATCCCACGGAAAAGCTATCAAGTGAAAGTGTTTCACTAAGCGATAGCTAGTAGAGAGACTAAACGACCGTGGAGTAAAACTATATGATAGTTCATTCAGCTGGTCATAACTAAATGATCGCGTGACATTTTCTATACGATAGGCTGCCATCTTCTACATGATTGAGCATTCTACACAATTGAGCACATCGTCTATACGATAGGCAACTCTTATCTCCTACTTACTCAATCGTCTACATGATGTTGTCCTCTAGTCTCTTCCTCTAACCAAGATCATACATAGCCCACAACTCTTGGATTCTCATACCGAGACTACCAAGGTAACCATTGTGGTGGTGTCCTCACTCAACTCGATTGACTTTCAGGTTCTAGAGGACGTTTGTTGGTTCGTGGTCGTTGTGTTCGTGCTGTGCACCGGTCGTGTTATTCGAGGGTTGTGTATTGTTGTCTTGGACACTTGGAGATTGATCGAGGGAGTTATGAAGAATGTTTCTTCAAAGGTATGTATATTTTATCCCTTGACACTCTCTTAAAGCATGTTGTAATTTCTAATTGTGCATGATCAGTTAGTTTCCGTTTCTTGTATTGTAATTATTTATGTTCAATTTCGAATTGAATTTGGAACGATCTTTCTGTTGCTCATGGAAATCCTTGTATTTGATTTCCTTCAAAGAGAGGTTTAGGCTATACTGATGAATGTTCTACTCCTTCAAGTTCTAAAACTATATTTGTTAAAGAATCTTTTATTGTGCCTAATATGCCTAATGTTGTGTCTAATAATGCTAAATATAGTTTCGTGCCTATATGCCATAATTGTGATATTTAAGGTCATATTAGATCTAAGTGTCTTAAATTGAAGTATAGTCACACCATTTCTTTAAGAAGAAACTTTTCTCAAAGAGCAAAGTTTTACAATGCTCCAAGAAGAGTAAAGTGCATAAATTTGTTGTTAGAGATAAATTCTTGCATAATGTTGTTTGTTTTTCTTGTGGCAAGTATGGACATAAGGCTTGTTCTTGTTACTTGTCTAGTTCCAATGCTTTTAATACTAACGCAAAAATGAAATGGATTCCTAAGTTTGTAAATACTAACATAATTGGAACCAAAGAATCAAACTAAAATTTTTTGTTTGCAGGTTTGTTTGCAAGCCTCCAAGAAAAATAAGTGGTACTTGGATAGTGGTTGCTCGAGGCACATGACTAGAGACCGACCAAGTTATTTCTTTCTCCAAAAAGGATGGGGGCATGGTAACTTTTGGTGACAACAAGAAAGGTAAAATTGGCAAGGGTAATATAGGTCATGAATCTTCTATTTTGATTGAAAATGTGCTTTTAGTTGATGGTGTAAAGCATGATTTACTTAGTATTAGTCAATTGCGTGACAAAAGATTGAGAATTGTATTTGATAAAAAGAATTACATCATTGAAAATGTCTGTGATAGAAAAGTCATGTTTTTTGGAAATAGGGATGAAAATATGTACACCTTTGATTTGAATAATTGTCCTATTATTGATAAATATCTTTTCGTGTTGCACAATGATTCTTGATTATGGTATAGAAGACTAGGAAATGCTAGCATGCACTTAATATCAAATATTTCCAAAAATTCTTTGGTTATAGGTCTTTCTAAATTTAAATTTGAAAAAGACAAAGTTTGTGATGCTTGTCAAATGGGTAAGCAAACTAAGTCCTCTTTCAAATCTAAAAATGTAACCTCTACTACTAGACCCTTACAACTATTGCACATAGACTTATTTGGCCCTTTTAGAGTTGTTAGCTATGGAGGAAATTATTATGCATTTGTGATAGTTGATGATTTTTCTAGATTTACTTAGGTTTTGATGATAAAAGATAAGAATGATGCTTTGAAATTTTTTATTAGTTTTGCTAAAAGAGTTCAAAATGAAAAAGGTTTTTTGATTTCTAAAATTAGGAGTGATCGTGAAGGAGAATTTGATAATGATGCTTTTAAAGCTTTTTATGAAGAATATGGTTTTTCTCATAATTTTTCATCTCCAAGAACTCCTCAACAAAATGGTATGGTTGAAAGAAAAAATCGTACTTTACAAGAATTTGCTAGGTCAATGTTGAATGAGTATGGTCAACCTAAATATTTTACTGCTTGCTATGTTTTAAATAGAGTTTTAATTAGATAATTTTTTGATAAAACTCCTAATGAGCTCTGGCATGGAAAAATATTGGGTATTTTAAAGTTTTTGGTTGCAAATGTTTTATTTTGAATTACAAAGAGAAGCTTGGAAATTTTGATTCTAAGATGGATGCTGGTATTTTCCTAGGATATTCCTTTACTAAAAAAGCTTATAGAGTTTTTAATAAAAAGAACTTTAGTTATTGAGGAATCTATGCATGTTGTGTTTGATGAATCATGTAATAATGTTTCTAATAAGTCTATTTGTACTGATGATTTAGAAAAAGATTTTGAAGATTTACTTGTTAGTGAAAAAGGCAAATAAATTATTTCAAGTATGCAAGAAATGAGCATCAATGAAGAGAAGGAAGATGATTCTTCACCCATGCCTAAAGAATGGAGATATGCTCCATGGTTCATGGCTGTAATCCACTCATCCTTGTCAACATCCTCCATTATTTGCTTAAAAGACAATGGATCCTCGACCCCATCATTAGAAATGACGCTCTGGGCTTCAGTTAAACCCATGTAGCGATCTGATGGGTTCATAACCCTCCAACTACGTCGAGGCAGTCTCAACTCTTGAGCTGGTTGACTAGATGTACTGACCTCAACAACTCTTGTTGATCTGTTAGCCTGTCCAACAACTCTTGTTGAACCCTCAGTAATCTCAGTCTCACTAGAAATCTCACGTAAAACAAGCTTACTTTGTGGCTTATGATCTCTGATGTGGTCTTCTTCCAAGAAGATAACATTTGTAGAAACAAACACTTTGTTCTCACTCGGATCATAGAAATATTCACCCCTCGTTTCCCTAGGGTAGCTTATAAAAAGGCAAACTTTCGAACGCGATTCCAACTTCTTTGGTTTAGTCACAAGCACATGGGTCGAACACCCCTAAATCCTGAAGTGGCGTAAACTACCTTTACGACTTCTCCACAACTCAAAAGGTGTTTCAGAAACACTTTTCGAGGGAACATTGTTCAAAATGTAACATGCAGTCTCCATTACAAAACCTCAAAATGAGTCTGAAAGATGAGTATAACTCATCATAGACTGAACCATGTCCAACAAGGTTCTGTTTCTTATTTTCGATACACTATTTTTATGATGTGTACATGGGGCCAAGAGTTGGGACTTAATTCCATGTTCTATCATATAGTTCTGGAATTGGAGGTCCATATACTCTACAGCACGATCAGATCATAGTGTTTTTATCTTCTTACCTAACAAGTTTTTAACTTCAGCCTTATACTCCTTGAACTTGTCAAGGGCTTCAGACTTACTTTACATTAGGTAGAGATACCTGTACCTTGAATAATCATCTATGAAAGAGAAATATTCATACCCATCTCGAGGCCTAACACTCATCGGACCACAGAGGTCTGAATGTACAAGCTCCAAGGCTTCCTTGGCTCTGTAACCTTTTCCAGTAAAAGGTCGTTTGGTCATCTTGCCTTTAATGCATGATTCACATACTGACAATGAGTTTTCTTCTAAACTCTTTAGAAATCCACATTTCACTAACTGCTCAATCCTATTAAGGTTGATGTGACCTAACCTTAGATGCCAAAGATGGGTATTTTTCTTAGGAGAAACCTTTGGTCTTTTAGCTGTAGTTGTCATACTGAACATTTCAGTATTAAGCATAACTTTTATGACTAACGACCTTAGTACATATAAGTTACTTTCCATTGAACCAAAACCGATCTCCATCCCATTCTTGAAAACGAACACTTTACTCTCAGAAAAAGAGACGATATAACCTTGTTCAATGAGATAAGAAACTGGGATTAAGTTCCTCTTAATATGAGGAACTACGAAATTATTATCCAATTACAGGTAACATTTCTTATCCAAAAATAACTTTAGCCTGCCTACAACAACAACTGAAACTGAAACAACTTCATCAGTACCGACTCGTATAGTCAACTCTCCCTGTGGCAGCGTTTTCCAAGAACTAAATCCTTGTTAAGAGGAACTGACGTGATTAGTAGCACCCGAATCAAGGATCCAAGCAGAATCATCATTCTCTACCAAACACGTCTCCAAGACCAATAAATCATATTTACTGTCTTTAGACATCCTCCTCGTTTGGAGAGTAGTGGGATCAGTATCAGAACTGAAATAAGCTCCAAGTTCCATGTCAGAGAACACTTCTCATCGATGAACTTCAATAGAGTCAACAACAATTGCTTTTTCTTCCTGGAGTTTAACTTGGGAATTGACACTACTGATTTGGTCATCCATCCCTTTGTGCTTGAAAAGTAAGAACTGACATTCAAATAAATCTTGCAACGAGTCCATGATCTCGTGTGCAATGACCATGTTCTCAACCCTTTTGGCCAAAACATCAAGTATGCTAGCCAATATGTGAAGACGGGCCAATGATTTGGCCTTCATCCACAATACATATGCATTATGTGTTGGACTAGTACCAACATGCAGCGAAAGTGACGAGGATCGATAAGTACTCTAATTTATTAATTTTGGCAGAAACGAAAGCATGCTCGAACAGAATTTAATGAGTTTTTCAAGACATACCTTTGAAGAACCCTTGAAATCTTCATTTCCAGCTGCTAATTCCTCCAAATCTTTGTGCAAACCACCACAAGATCTTCTCTACTATTCTTTTGGTGCTCTAGATTGAGTTGTGGGACTCCAAATAAGCTGGAATCAAGGGAACTTGGAGAATGCTCACTGTAGCAACCCAATGAAGAACACCTTCTTCTATCCGAATTTTCAGCTAAAATTCTACTGGTTGCACTGCTCCAAAATCACTCCAATCTCTTCAATATATTGCAGACCATCATGCAAAGAGATCTGTTGCACGAGATGCAGCTCATGCTTGGAGGAAATGAAACTTGAAGATAATAGGTTGTTTGTGAGCTACTTTGAAGATGAAGTTGGATAAAAACATTTTTCCATTTTGTGTATTATTTCCAAAATCCAAAATTGATTTTAAAATCATATTTTATTTCTAAAATCAAAATATTAATTTTACAAATTAATTTTTCTAATAAAATGAATACATAATTATTTAAATAATTTAAATAATATAATTAATTTAATATCCAATATTAAATTAATGTTTACACAAATCCATCTTTATATATTTAAATATATATTCTCCAATTTCGTTTGATTCTAATTTGAACGTTTCAAATTAACTTATCACACTACTCTACAGCTAATCCATTTTCGAGTTAGTAGGGGGACCTCATGGACCTACAGATCATGGGCTCCAACAATCCGAGATTAATCGGCTAAACTCATTAAACCGATCTAACCCCTATTCGTTAACTGCTCATAGTTTAACTCCTTTCACTGTAGATATATTATGTGTTGGATCAACACCAACACGCAGCGGAAGAAATCAGAATCCATAAACATTCTAATTAATTAATTTTGGCATAAAAGAAACATGCTAAAAACAGAATATAATGGATTTCAATAACATATCTTGGCCGAACCAACGAAATCTCCATTTTCAGCTGCAAAATCCTCTGAATCCTTATATAGACTACCACAAAATCTTTCCTACTATTCTTGAGGTGCTTTAGATTGAGTTGTAGGACTCAAAATAAGCTGGAATCAAATGGGAGAAAGCTCACTGAACAGAACTCGTTGAAGAATACCGTCTTCATCCGAATTTTTCAGCAAAAATTCAGTCGGTTCATTACTTCTTTCTTCACTCCAATCTCTTCAATATATTGGAGACTATCATGCAAAGAGATGTGCTGCATGGGATGCAGCTCATGCTTGGAGTAAACCAAAGGAGAAGGTGAGTTCTTTGTAAGCAAGTTTGAAGATGACTTGAAAAACCCATTTTCAAGTTGTGTAATTTTTCAATTTCTAAAATCCAAAATTGATTTTAAAATCATATTTTATTTCTAAAATTGAAATTTATTAATTTTACAAATTAATTTTCTAATAAAATTAATAAATAATTTTTTAAACAATTTAAATAATTCTAATTAATTTAATATCCAATATTAAATTAATTTTTACACAATTCATCTTTATATATTTAAATCATATTTAAATATATTTTTTCCAATTTCGTTTGATTCTAATTTGAACGTTTCAAATTAACTTATCACGCTACTCTAGAGTTAATCCATTTTCGAGCTAGTAGGGGAACCTCGTGGACCTACAGATCATGGGCTCCAATGATCCCAGATTAATCGGCTAAACTCATTAGACCGATCTAACACCCATTCGTTAACTAATGGGTCATTCCACTAAAGCCCATAGTTGAACTCCCCTCACTGTAGATATATTATGTCCACTCGATATAACCATGATTAGTAAGTTAATCCTTCACAGGTTGTTCGCAATAACGGTTGGGTCAAATATCTGTTTTACCCCCCGAAATTATCTCTTGTTCCTTAAGTCCCCACTGATCCCTTAACAAACAATTGTTTTGTGATCCAATCATAAAACCGAGTCCCTCTCATACCAAATGAGAGGGCGGAATCCCTTGTTCAAGCCCCAAAATCAGCACTTAAGGGAACAACCTCTCTACTATCCCTAAAGCAGGTAGGAGTGAATTCCCTCTTGCACCCTATGTCCCCAGCTATCTATCTGATCTTACCCCTGAAATGGCAGTCATATTGAGTCGGCGCTGTTGAGCCAACCCTCACTTATGCAAATCTAAGGGCAAGTCTCTTATACACATCTAGATGTGTATAAGAGACAGCCTTTTGCACCCTATGTCCCCAGCTATCTATCTGATCTTACCCCTGAAATGGCAGTCATATTGAGTCGGCGCTGTTGAGCCAACCCTCACTTATGCAAATCTAAGGGCAATCCCAGATAAACAGAAGTTCATAGTTAGCTCGGGATTAAGGTCGAGTTACCTAAGTTATCGCTTTGAAATGGTCAATCTTAAACAGTAAACAACGTTATAAAGTAAGAGTGACTCATTTCGTGGTTCGATCTTGTACAAACCCTTTTGCACAAGGACACCCCCACTCCTCATGTCCCAACATGAACGAATTAGGATCACTTCGTTTGTAGCACTTTATAACTCCTTATAACATCTACAGAGCAAGCTGCATCCAATAGTGTTACCAGAATAAGGTACCCAACCTTATTCATATACTATAAATCATTTTAACTATTTGCTCGAACCTGATCCATCTTTATGTCTCCACATAAAGTTTAAGTATTCATCCAATAGTCAAGGGACTTTCAGGTTTATTGGATTTTTATTAAGCAAAACATCTATTCAATAACACTTTGTTGAATTTTCAGAATAAGTTCTATTGTTTACATACCACGAATTTTATGATATAAAACCCAACATTACGAACACTTCGTGGTGCATCAAGGGTCGGGACTTGAGGACATTCCTCAACCATGGCAAATTCGAGGTCTTTTACCACGAAATATGTTTTACAAGATTCTTTTCACTGTATGTAACCGGTCAAATTAGAGGCATTAAACAAAAAATCAAACATGTTGCTAAAAGCAAAAACACATTGACCTACGTTAGGTTTTAAGCAAATACCCATTGAAAAAACATACAACATCCAATATGGTTTAGCAAAACTAACATAAACCCCATGTGACATCTAGTTTTGTAATGACGCTCCAAAGGTTTAGGACAAAAGCCACTAAAGGGTGGTCAGTTTATCCCTCCTCTGAATTGAGACATTCTCAACCAGTCATTAATACCAGAACAACTCTTGCTCCTATAACTATTAGATCATTAATTTGGTCAAGAAATCATTAACTTACTTAACAATTTTTCGTAACTGTGACCCGCCATTTTAAGTCCTAAAGTTCTGCCCCAAGCAACCAGTCCGAAGGGGAAAATCCAATTGGGGCAAAAACCAAAATGACCCTATCCATTTCTGGAGTTCACTTAGATATTGACCAACTGCACAAAATACATCTAAAGGAGTACGCTTCCAGGGCGCCACAAGGGAGTACAGAATGATCTCACGGTGCGAACCAATGATAGAGACCGTAGGACGTGTTGATACACACACCATGCACCCACTTACTATAAACGCTATCTCCGTCCACCTTGATATCGACTCATGCAAACACCATTTGAAGGGGGATGCTCCCAGGGCACCACGAGGCCAAACATGAATCTCATGGCGTGAACATTCAGGGAGAAACGTGAGTGGAATCATTGATATATCAAATACATCTCTTCCTCCCACTGAGTATATTATAACTTAGGGTTTAGTTTATTTAGAAAAAAAAACACGACTAAGAATTTTAACTAAGTGACTTTTTAGGTTTGCTCAAGAGTAACATTTACCTTGGATAGTTGAAACAACTTTTGATCATCATCTATTGAACTCTTTAACAAAGTCTTTGACCAACTGTCGCATGCTTGCAGAAAATCTATCTAATTCACCTTTCCAGGTAGGTTCCCAGGTAGGGGTGTTTTGTTTCCGCTAGCTCAAGTACCTCAGCCTAGACAGAACCTACCTTAGACAAAAGGTCACTTATAAATAGATTTAATACAAATTTAATCTTTTATGCCAATCAATTTAATCCTATTAAACCAATTTAAAAAGATTAAACTAGGTTGTCAATCCCATTAGAACCTTGAACTTAGGTCTATCTCAATCCAATTTTAAAACTCTTTTAAAACATGAGTTCACCCTAAGTCCATATGCAACTCTTCTTATCGATTTTAGTTCTAATTTCTATTATAACCTTATAACAGAAACAACCAAATCCATTCACAACGCAAAGTAAACACATACAAGGCATTCATAACGTTTATAAATAGCCTAAGTGTCATGCTTCATGTATTGTTCATTCATTGCTACTTTTATATAACACTTATACAAATAAGCAACAAACCAAGCAAACATGCTTCCATTCACCTTTATACTATAACACTTATAATATAAAGATGCGTGAATATGCTTACTGCATACATAAATATAACTCTTATATTTTATGATGCATGCATATGCTTTCTTGTAATTTCATCATGTCATATTATAACACTTATAATACATGATGCATGAATAATTGCACAACCTAAGGTGGATTTCAAATCTATATGTCATACACCATGTCGTATAAACCACAAATATCTCATGTATATTAAACAAAAATTGATGAACCGAGATAATTTGCCTCAAATCCTCAAAACTAACAGTTAACTATTACAAAAGCAAAAAGTCACCAGTTCAAACAGAACCGGGTCTTGAACCTTATGTCTTTATTTGATTATTATTGTTGTTTCTAGTTGATTAGTATTCTATTAGATTCACACAATAGTGGAATAATTGATCCAAAATATATATTATCTAAACACATTAGAAGATTAAAGGTACAACATACTAGTAGGCCGTAGGCACTTCTACATCCATTCGCGAAATGTAATAATTAATTCAAATTTCCAAGATGTTGGCCTAATTTCTAACATAGGAAATTAAATTATGAGAAACAAAATTACAACTTATATGATTAAGGGTGTGTTTGGATTACATTTTCAAGTGTTTGATTTAAAAAATAAATCATTTTGGAAGAAAATAGAGTATTTGACAACCATTCAAAATAGGTTTTCAAGTGTCAATTTTTACCAAAAGTGTTTAAATAAAAATGAGTTTTTTGAAAAATATTTTTTTCTTAAGTTAATCTAAACCGGCCCTAAAAAAGTCAAATACAGAATCAATATCTCTTAATTAAAATTTTGAATGTTATCAACAAAATTATGCACCTCATTGTCAAAACGGTCTGTACTCTCTAGTAATTTCAATAGAATGAGAATGATATTATAGTTAGATTAATCCCTACTTTTAACAATTATCACTTAAGTAGTTTCATAATAATGTAGTGTATGAGTGGACTAGTATTATTAATCCATAAGCTAATTAAGCTCTAAAATCTTGTAACAATCAATTTATTTTTCTAACAACAATTAAATATTGCAAACGTTATGGGAGACAAGGGAACAAAATCGAATAAAGGACCTCCATAATGGTGGGTACACATTAATGAATTTAATATAAAGTCATTCAAGTCGACAATATTGACTATGATTAGTCTATTTAATTATATTATATAAATCAGCTCGTTGGTTTCTTAATTTATGATTATTTCAAGGTTGCTTGTGCTTCTCCCATGAAACAAAAAGTTTTTAAATCGCATTAAAATTTAATAAATAAAACAAAAGTGCTTAATAATGCAACAAAAAAGTCGCTAAAACACTGACGTGGAAACCAAATATTATTAATTGTGGCATTAGCCACCTCAAAATGCAATTAATTAAACCCAACTAGAATTGAGGATAAACTATAAATTAAAAAAAAAAAAGGAAAAATCTCAATATTAAAAAGAAATTATTTTACTAACTTATTTACAAATACCATAAAATAGTAAAAATTAAAAAAAAAAAAATGAGGGAGAAAAACTATACATATACGTTGCTTTCAAATATATTTTAGCTAAGATATTAGAATAAAAAAAGTCGAATATACTAAAAAAAATCCAAACGAGTAATTGGGTTAAAAAATGTACTATAAATGTAAATACGTTTGAGACAAAAGTGAATCTTATGTTCATAATTAATTTAATTATAAAATTTATATTTATATATACTTCGTGTTGACGAATTGGGTCATTCGTTAAATTTGTTGGTCTGATGATCTAAAACAAACTCAAATTCGATTTATTAAAAAGAAAATTAAGCTTAGTCTATCATTCCTAAATTAATTAGTCTTCAAACCAATTCAAATCTGTGTTTCAGTTTCTTTTAATTAATAACCCTATGTAATACCCTACATAGATTAGTTTAAACATATATAATATGGATTGAACAATACTAAAATGGTTAGATATATGATATTGGCTAAATATATTTGTTTAAGATTTTTGGAATTGGCTCTTTAGATTTTTAGAAGTTGTCTTTGTTTTTATTTTTGGTCAATCTGGTCTTAGACGTTGTTCTTCTAAATGTCAAATCTGCAGAATATTTCTTTCTTTATTTAACTTATTCTGCAGAATATTTTATTTGTGATGTTTTCTTTTCTTGTGAGCTGATGATTTTATGTGGGACATTTTCTACCATTTTGTTTTGTTATTTAAGTTCAAGAAGTTCTCATGTTAGGGTTGCCACACATATTAGTCGAAAGATCATTGTAAGAATTCTATCGAATACATATTGCATTGTATTGAATTCAAGAATAAGGTTTTGTGTTATGTTCACGATGGCATGTTCTTCACTTGTTTTTACAGTAAGTATAACAACAACAATGAAAGTTGCTCGATCTTATGGAGAGCCTAAGATTTCGTTGATCGCAAAGGATTTTTCAAGCCTTAGAGGGAGCCTACGGTGTTATTCATCGAGAAGGGAGTTCTCAATACTTAGGGGAGTCTAAGTTCTCATGTGAACAGAGTTCACAAGGATTTGTATCATCAAGTGAGAGGGAGTCTCACACACTTAGGGGGAGTCTAAGTTCGGTAGAGAGGGAGTTTCACATCTAGAAAAATCCTAGGTGATCAGCTAAGTCGAGCTATACAGGTGTCACTGTAATTGTTGTTATTTACAGATAAATATAACGTTGTAATTGTTTGACTTTTGGTAAAATATCTTTTATGGATACATTATCCTTAGATATCATGTGAGACAATCGTATTATGTGCGAGTAACTAGTTTCTAAAATTTCACGAATGTTAAATGGGGTGTGGATTAAAAATTTTCAACATCCTAGCAAGTAAAGTTTGTTATTAATAATACAATTAGTTGAATTACATAATATTATTGTGTCTAATAGTACAAGTGATTTGAAACTAAATAATACCATGAATTTATTTATTATTATCATTAAAGTTGCCAATATTTATCACTGGGTGGTTGGTTTACCTAATTTAAGAAATTGAGGGAATATTGTCCACACAATAAAAAGTAAAGCAAAGTGGTTGGTATCTCCATAGTTTGGTATCTATATTTTAAGTACTTGCATTTACATGATAGATGAAATGTATTGTGAATGATACCTTCACCCTCAACACAATTATAATTGGATAAATAAAATATTGATTTAGATTTAAACTATATATCGATTTACACTCTCCTTCAGATTTCGTTAGGAGAATATTAGGGAGACTTATTAATAATTGTTTCATTCAATTCTTAAATTATTACGAGTTACTCTATTTATATTTTTTTATTAAGACTGTCTTTCATAAAATGGATGCATTGACAATTTCCAAATGGAATCCTAATCGAGAGTATAAATTAATTAGTTTATGAAAGTTTGGAAGTTTAATTAATAAAATTATGTCTCACGCAATTTTTATTCAAATAGAACATTATGAAGAGTATAAAATGATACATTTCCAAAAATTAACGATTTAATTGATACAATTATTAATTTGAAATTTAATTTACGTTAAAAAAATCAAGATTTAATTAATAGAACACTTTAGTTTGCAAGAATTCAATATATGAAATTTTATTTCAATAATTTAGGTCATTTGATAACCATTCTGTTTTTTAAAATTAACCATATATCATCCATATTTCTTACCAACATCTTTTTTAAGTACAATAGTTGAATTCTCAGTCAAATTAAAAAAAAAAAAAAACAAAAATATTTTTTTTAAAGCTATTTTTTTTAGTTATCAAAATTTGACTTGATTTTTTAAACCATTGGTGAAAATAAATAACTAAAGAATAAATTTGGGAACTGAAGTCGTGTCCATAGACTTTATTTTAAAAAATAAAATGATTATCAAATGAGACCTTAGATTTTATAACGAATTTCTATCTAAATAACCTCATCACGATCCATGCCAAATTTCACTATAAAACTATTTAATATCTTTAGGTTATAAACCTATTTTATTCTTAATCAATGAGTTGCAACAAATTTTGAAATATATAAATCAAATTAAAGTTTGGAGGTAACTTAATCAATGAGTTACTATAAATTTTGAAATATATAAATCAAATTAAAGTTTGGAGGTAAAATTGTTAAGTTAATGGAAGCTTGAGTAATGAGGTAGTTTTTTTCTTACCTAAAATACATCTTAGGTAATTTTATTTACAAAACGTAAAGTTAAAAAAATAATAAAAAATTTAAAAAAATCCAAACATTCCAAGAAATCCAAAAAAATAATAATAAAGGTAATATAAAAAAAATTCCAATATAGAAAAAAGTGTCAAACTATTTATAGAAATAACAAAAAAAAAATATCGATAAACACTAATAGACTTTTATCAGTATTTATCAATAATAGACTTTTATCAATTTGTATTAGAGATAGACACTAATAAATTTTTATCGGCCTCTATCAAAGAAGATTAAAATTTTCTATTTTGTGTAAATAGTTTCTCTTATTTTTCTATTTTTGAAAATTCTTCTAATATAGATGTAGTTAGTTAGATATGTTGTTTCATAAAAAAAAAAAAGAAAAGAAAAATAAATAAATAAATGATGTCAATATGAACTATACTCAATTGGCATGAATTTGTACCATCAACCCGGAGATATGAGGTTCGATTTTCTTATCCCATCTATTGAATAAAAAAATATATAATAATAATAATTTATGAGACATCTGGGTCCAAGCTTGTCTTGGGTGGAGTGAACTATTATAATCCACTCATGTTTGGATCTTCTATCATAATAGTTGAAGTTCTCAACTATTATAGCTTACATTTAGCTAAGATAATATTATTTGAAAACTCACGCTGTTTATCGTGACGATGATATTTATAACCCATCCAAACATATACAATTATAACTCATCCATTACAATAAACACTAATTATATAATAATCAATTCATTACTTAAAACATCTTTTAAATGGTTAACATATCTTTATATCTACCTTTACCACACATTATATATATGTGCATATAAAGTGGTCTTTTTAAGCATGTATTTAATTTTTGACTCATTATTTGAAAAAAAAAAAAAATTAGTGTTACAAATGAGATATGGAAGACAAGACAGCTAGTCTGGTTTTATTAATTTTTAAAAAATCCTCATTTTGGTATTTCCATTTATACATTTATAAATATGCTAATTTTGGGGGTTTTTTCCTTTTTTTTTTTTTTTCCCAATTTGTAGTGGTCCCCGTCTTTTAATTTTTCCTCTTTTTTTTCGATTGGATAAAATGAATATATGCCACGTGGCTGAACCTTAGTTGGCGGATGTAGGCCGTGTTCGGTAGTTCTAGACATGCCAAACGTATCGTCAAAATATCGCGATATGATTGCTGTACAGGGATATATCCATTCCAATATATCCGGAGCCCGATACGACACGATAAACTGAATTTTTCGTTTTGAGACTCCGACCCGTTAATTCTTTGGGTTTGCCGTACTAAAATATCTCTAATCCCTCCTCCCCTAAATATCTTCTTCCTTCAATTAGTAATTTAATTCCATTCTAAACTTTCGTTAAGTTTTAAAAATTAAGGTTAAATTATAAATTTAATCCCCTAGTCTTCGTTTGGTAACCATTTTATTTTTTGTTTTTGTTTTTTAAAATTAAAGTTATGCACATTATGTTCACATCCAAATTTCTTTATTTGTTATTTACTTTTCACCAATAATTTAAAAAATCAAATCAATTTTGAGTAAAAAAAAAATAGCTTTCAAAAATTTATTTTTATTTTTTGAATTTGGCTAAAAATTCAACAATGGAAGATGCATATCATTGTAAGAAATATTGATGAAATAGGCTTACTTTTTTTATAAAAAAAACAAAAAAATGGATTGTTACCTAATGAAATTCTTAATTTTAATATTTGTGTCTCTTTAATTATTAGTTTTTAAAAAAAATATATAATCGATTAACAATTAACGTTGTATTTAATAAGTTCTCAGTATTAGTGATATAATATAATTTGTTGGTTCAAATCCACTCACCCTACAATGCTATTTTCTCCCCAACTCATGTTGATTTTCACCGGTTAGATACTATACATATTTCAAATCCATAAATAAAAAAATTAATTGATTAAGTTCATATAAGTTTGCATTTTATGTCTAATAAAATTATAAATTTTACATTTTACATTTTATAGATAGTTAACTTTTTAAAAAATGGAAAGCAAATAAATTATTTTTTATACACAGTTTAGTGACTAAATAAACACAAATTTCAAGATTCAAAAACTAAATTGGTAATTTGACATAAAATTAATAATTTGAAAAAAAAACATAAAACTAATATTACTCAATTAACAATTCAAAATTATAAAAATTATCTGACCAATAAAACAAAAATGTCACAATTATACCTTATTTCTGTTATCCTAGGTGTTAAAGATACGTATCTTTTTAAAGGGACTAAGTTTAACCTGTAAATACTCCGAAATTTAAAATAAAACAAGTTAACATTTGCCTAATATATATATGAAAATTTTATATAATCCATACACTCTCAAATGATCTAATTATTTTGGAAACATATATATAGATTTGACTCGCACTGTGGTGCTGATTTTGGAGCGATGAATCATAGCTATAATGTCTATAATATACTATCATCATTCAATACAAGAAAATTGACCTATTTCAACCATCTTTTTATCAGAAGTTAAAAAAAAATCTTAGGAAAAGATGTACATTTATCGAAAGTATTGTAAAAAAAAAAAAACCTTTAAAAATATGTACTACCACCGTTGGACCATTACTCAATATATACTTTATTTTAGTTTTTTTTCCCTTATGTTTTATTTGTTGTACTAAAATAATAAAGACTAACTTATTAATCAAATACTCACAAACTTTGACATAGTTTGAATTCTATCTTTGACATCTAAAAAGTTTTACTTTTGTCGATTCACATTTGAAATAAATCAATAAACCAACTAATACATATATGTAATTAAAACGCAATTGACTAAGATTAGTGTGTTGTTGCGTTGAAATTGTTTAAGATCGGGTTGGTATCTTTTTTATTTTTATTTTTTTAATTAAGTCTATTTTCTCACATTTTCTTACAATGGTTTACATATTTTTTAAGTACAATAATTTATATTCTGTTTATTTTTTATTTTTTAAACTTATGTTTAGATTTTAATTAAAATATATATAGGTAAAAAATAGATAAAAATGCAATAAACCCATAGATGACAGAGGTGTTTGTTAATTTTCAAAAATTAAAAAATAAAAAGCTAAATTGATATCAAATGAGACTTTAATATAAGAATTATAATTGAAAGTACACTATAAATAGACAAGTACCAATAAATGAATTGAAAATTAATTACTCGATGGCTATTGATACATGTCATATTTGTCTTCATTTTTTAAAATTTACTTTAACCATTGCACCATTTACAATTCAAAAAGTTGTTTGTTATGATTAGGAGTGGTAATAGTTCGGTTTGACCAAAATCGAATCGAATTTTAGTTCAACCAAATCGCATATGCGGTTTAATTTCAAATTCGATTTTATTATTTTTTTAAAAAAATCTATGTTATATTTTTTAATTAAAAGCAGCTCGATTCAGTTCGTTTTACTCTTTTATATATATAAGTTAAAAATGGTTCGGTTCGGTTTCAGAATTCTTCCAATTGAACTTAATCACGTTTTTTGGTTTCACTGAGTTTTCGATTCGGTTCGATTTTTAGAAACGATTCGGTTTTTGTGGTTTCAATGACTACCCCTAGTTATGATCGGTATAATTATAAAATTGAATATTGAATTAATTTTAAAGGTAAATAACAAATAGTAGAAAGTTAATACACTTTTGTAGGGATTGAATTTTAGGGCATTTTGATGTCAATTTCAACTAAACTCAACATATGTGACGTTAATTATCAATCTAAAAATTAATAACAACATCCACTTGTAGTTATTAAATTAAAAAATTACCTAAAATCAAACTTGAATATATATTTTTTTAGGGGACAACCCCAAGTTTAAATGAAAAGTGGATATCCAAAATGTCCCAACTTGCAATATTTTATTTTCTCTTATACCCCTACTTTCTCCCTTGGATTCTCCCTTCATAAAATTGCAATTAGATTTTTCCTCCATGCTTTTTCGTTTTTATATTTCATTTTTAAGATTAACTTTTTGGTTTTATTACGCTTTTACCAAAATTCAAAATTGTTCCCAGCAATTTTTGAGAGGTTGAGAATCCATTGTAAGAGTTTCATTTTCTTTAATGATCCATTATTTAAAATTACTTGTCATCCTCTATGACCATTTATCTAATAATAATAATAATAAAAAAAAGACTATTGATCACCTTTAAACACGATTATTTTAAATCTAGTCATTAATTAAAATTTCACATTCCTTTTAACGTTTCTAGCCACTTGACTTTAAAAAAAAAGGTTTTTAAACACGATATTAAGAGTGTTTCCTAAAATAGTAAAAATCGAATTGAATACTCGCCGAAATCGAATTATATGGTTTGGTTTGATTTAGTGTAATTCTAAAACCGAATGTTTAGTTCGGTTTTAAAATTGAAAACTAAACTGAAATCAAATCGAACAACATCAATTTTTTTAAAATGTATAATATAAATTTAGGTAGCTCTTAATCTTCTATCTTCTTAATTTTCTTACCCTAGCCCGTGCCCCCCTCCCCTCGTCTTTCTCACTTCTCATTCTCGACGTGAGTCTGTGAAGTCGGTGCCCACCCCCCTCAACCCTCATTGTCACTTGAAGAGAAGAGTGGAGACTTCCTCTCATCTCCCTCACTCTCGTCGTCTGACTGTCAAGCTAGCGCCCATCCCATCATCCGTCGTTATCATTGGGTCTCTCTCACTCTCACCATACACTTGTCAAGTCGACATCATCCCTTCAACCCTCGCTGTCGCTAGGTCTCTCTCACTTTTGTCCTTCTGTGTCTATCAATCTGACATTCACCCCCTTTCGCTCTTATTGCCTTTCGTCTCTCTCACTCCCGTCCAGTCATGACTGGTGAGATCTTTGTTTAACTTCTCTCTTACTCTCAAAGCCCCCATTTGGCTAGACGTCATTGCCATATTTCATATCTAACGTCTCAGTGTTGTCAAACCTCAAAACCGAACCGGACCTCATGACATATACACAATTCAATTCAATCTCATATATATTCAAATTTTAAATTTATGATTCGATTCGATTTGACCCCAAATGAACCAAACCGAACCATGAACATCTCATGCATAATATTGGCAAAAAAAAAAAAAAAAAATCGAATGCAACTACATTTTAACGTTCTTTTTTCTTTTGGTACATTCCCATTGGTTGTCTTGTCAAGTTGATGCGGACCTTTTTGGCTATGTAACTATTACATGATGTGTTTCTTTAAGAAAAAAAAAAGTTTGAACAATGATTATGTATAGTCTATACTGCACCTAACTCATATGCTCCTCAATTCTTTACCACACAAAAAAGGAATAAAAAGTTATTTTTTAAAAAATTAAAAAAATGTCACGTGACAGTATTTTATTGGTCTATACTTGGGATATATCAACATAGGTACATCAAGGGAAGCACCCAAAATTTTCTCATAAAGTTAAAATATAATAAAGCTGTGAATTAAATAAATTAAATACCAAGCACAATTTCTTTTGAGAAAATTGCATAAACACCCCTGAACTATAGGGTTTATAATTCCCATTAACTTCAATGGTTACTTGTATTGAATAAATGGCTTTTACCAATATCAAAGTGGAAGATCATGTGGGGCAGAAACCATTTCTTGACTGGAGGAACAATGAAAATGACTCAGAATGGGGCTCAAAGCTAATACTTTTACCATAACCAAACAACATAATAACGTTAACAATAGAAGCGAACAATGATTCTGCAATCCCACATTTCACTCATTTCCACTCTTCAAGTGACTCCCAAATCATAGAATGACATGTCAGACAAAATGCCACATCACCAACCAAGAAAGAGTCAAAAAGACACGTCAGCTGAAGATTGCCATGTCACTATAGAGAGTCATGAAGAATTATTCCATTTAATGCTCCAAAATTTCTATTAGGATTGGTGATAACAAACAAATATTCATTCTTCATGTATTGATCAATGTGTCCTCATTTTATTAGTTGTTTGGTATATAATTTTTTAATTCTTTAAATCCCTAAAATAGGGAACAGTGTATAAATCGAGCATGTTGTCCCCTTTTTAATGAAATACAGAATATGAAAAGGCAAAACCAATATTATTATGTCTATCGCTTAGTAAATTTGACTTCATCGTGTACAACGATTAGCTAAACGATTGAAAACATCATTCATCGCCTAGAGTCCATCGTGTACAACGAAAGGGTAGACGACAGCTCTATGTAGCACTAGCATCCTATCGTTTAGTACGATAAAGGTAAACGATACTACTATCGCTTAGCTTCCGTGGCTCCATCGCTTAGTAAGACAAAGTAGACGATAAGACTATCGCTTACTATCCGAGGCTCCATCGCTTAGCAAGACAAGGTAGACAATAAGGTAAGCAATATCACTATCGCTTAGTATCCAAGGCTCTGTCGCTTAGTACGATATGGTAAATGACAAGGTTGTCTTACATTATTTAACCGCGTGACTCGATCGTACACAAAGAAGAGATACGATTCAGTTTCCATCTCTTTATATCATCTAACTTAGTAGAAGAGGAGAAAAGACAGAAAGACCTTGCTTTTTCTCTTTCCAAAGAAACCTCCATCAGAGGGGAGCTCATAAACCAGTGCAAAGCATCAAAAAGCTACTACTCGTTGGGTTGTATCCATGGAGAGAAGAAATGTATGTGACCATGTAGCAATGATGAACACCTTTTCGAGCTCTGTTTTTTGCTTGCAGGGGCTTTATCTTTATTTACAAGAAGATCAATGTTTTTAGAGAGAGAGTTCTAAGATTGAAATGAGGGTAAACATTTTCTTTAAAACCCTAATTGATTGGGGCCTTCATACATTGGAAAACATGGAAATTCATATATTTTGCTTAAGTATCATGTTGACAGAGAAGGAGAGGAGGAAAAAGTGGAGAAGAGTGTGAATTCTTCATTATTAAATATAATTAAATAAAACGACTAATTGCAACCGTTTAAAAAGTATTGGGAGATAATTGTTTAAATTGATAGTTAATAGATGCGATTGTAATCAACTCTACAATAGGGTTGACAACGGGATCTGAGCAGGGCAAGGATTCCCTATCTCGGGGATGCATTATATATATATTTGTAATCAATGTATATTTTTAATTAATATATATATTAAAAAAAATAAAAAGGGATGGGGCGGATATACCCTCCCATCCCGGACTAGAGGGGGATCCAATTAGAATTTCTGATTTGATTTCATCTCCGATTAAATCAGAGATTCAAGGCAGGGACTTAACTTCTTGGGAATTTTTACCAATCTAATGTACAATTTGGTTTATATATATATATATTTGGTAAGAATACAACCTTATAAGTACCGGTGGAAAGTGGAAACAGAAAACTTATTATAAAAACAACAAGAATAGTGTACAGGTGGAAATTTCAAGTTTCAAAATATCAAAGAAGGCTATTTAATGCCTTTTTTTTTTCTTTTTTTTTTTTCGAGGTGAGAAGGCTGTTTAATGCATATTCATTTAATTATGTTACATTTGATGTTATTTATTATACATGAAAAAAAAAAGAAGCCAAATTTAGTTATATTTTTTAAGGACCGTAGAAACCGTTGCAATAAGTTTGAGATTTAAATTAAATGGTAATTTTCTTTCGAAAAATTTGGCTTTTTAGTCTTCGGTCTAAGTATATATTCAGTCCACAAATTTTCAAAATGTAACTTTTTAATATCTATAATTTTAAAATAGATTTGAATGATCTCTCGAATTATATATTATGATTATTTTAAATAATTATATGTTATTTTAAATTAAAAAATATATTTTTTAAAAAAATTATCTCTTCCTCTAGATTTATTTATTTTTAATTTTAAACAACATATAATTACTTAAAATAATTAAAAAATCATGTCAAAGAACAAATGAACTTTTAAATTTATTTATTTATAAAATTTCATAGATTAAAAAGACACATTATAAAAATTTAGAAACTAAATTCATATATCCTTAAAAAATTTAAGGACCAGAAAGATATAATTTTAAATTCATGAATCAAACACACATACCCTTTTTATAAAGTAAAAAAAAAAAAAAAAAGTCAATTTTACATACTTTTTTTTATAGAATTTCAACTGCAATAAACACTTAAAATATGATAAATGAAAAAATAACAATAATAACCAATAGAATACAATCAATTAAGTTATGGTCCCCAAAATCATAGGAGGACTAGTTTAAACATTATATTAATTTGGAAAAAAAAAAAAAGTTTTCAAAAGCCTACCTTCACGTGGTTTAAATTTCATAAAAAAGAAAAGAAAAATTGTGATCCCTGCTAGAAAAAAATTGTCAAATATATTAAGGATACAATTAGATTGACCTGAGAAAAAAATGTTTTTTAAAAAACTCATTTTTATTTAAATAATTTTAATAAAAAAATAATTAAAATACACTCTAAAAAGCTATTTTAAGTGGTTGTCAAACACTTCAATTTCTTGGAAAAATGACTTGTTTTTTTAAACTAAATACTTAAAATACATTCCAAACATATCCTAAATCATCCATCGTTTTGTAGATAGTTGTCAGTGGACAAAATGTGAATTAAAAATATCATAATATTACTTGTGAGTCGGTCTTATACTATTTGGTTTATGAAAATTAAATATTTCTATTTATTAATTTTGATGCCTTATTTTGCCAATAAATTTAGAAAATAAAACAAAAGTTTTTTATTTTTCAAAATTGACTATAAGTTCCAAATATTTTCTTACAAAATATTAAACTTTTGTAAAAAGTAATGAAAAAATACATACAAACTCAAAAAGGAAAAAAAAAAAAAACAAATAAAATCGAAATGATTGTCAAATACGTCTGATATAACAACGCCCACTAATCACTTTTAATTGATTTTCTAAACTAACAATAAAGACTTTTTTATGCCCAAAATGAACGTTTAGTGATAAATGATAATTGACATGATCTATTTTTCTTGAAGTCGAAAATTTAATTATCTACTCTTCCGTTTGTTACACTAAAACATAATATAAATTTTGTTTCGTAAAATAACATATATTAAATTTAACACCTATTAAAATTGGATGACTAAAATTGAGGCAAAATGATATATTTATTTTCATTTTAGTATTAAGGTATATTTTTTTTATTAAAATTTATAAATTATATATATATATATATCTTAAAGACAAAGACATGGATTAAGGTGTATCACAATAAATGAAAGGTAATTTGGGAAGTGAGACTTATTTATTTATTTTTAATTTTTTACGTTTGTTGGTGTTTAGAGGTGTTGCATATTCTAGTGATAGGTGGGGTCTAGAGTAAAACGTGTTCAATTCAATTGCATTTGAAAATTACATATTATTAATATTATCATTATCATTATTGTTATTCTTACATAAAAATGTTTGTAAATTTTGATACATTTATTGGTATCCTTATCACTATTTGATCATTAGAGATAACGATAATCGCAAATGTGTTAAAATTTACGATTTTAAAATGCGATAAAAAACCGTCTATTTACATTTGGGATTTAATCCCATTAGGGTTAATCAAGTTAATGAAATGTGAAATGTTCCGGTTTAGGGATTTTATCAATCGACACGAGTACCACGACGGAGTATGCAAAGAAAAGGGGAAAGGGACAATCCCGAAAATCTCTCCGTCCGTATAGCCGAATCCCAAATACGAAAAGCCACGAGAAGAAACGTAGCAGCAAAAAGGGAAATTTTTTTCCATTTGAGACGAAAAGGAGAAATTGGGATTGGATAAAACCACCAATCCACGGAGACAATCCAGTGGGAAAAAGCGCACAAGCACAGAAAAAGGGGACGGATGATATCTTCTTCCTGTATTGCCCCAGATTTTACTTTCTTTGGACGCCATCTTCAATCCATTTGCTCCTGTAGACATTCCAATAGAGCATTTCATCCAAGAACTAGAACACCCACTTGGATTTTTTCACTGTATTCCAATGGAGAAGGAAAGGGTTGAATCCAGAGTGCAGTGAAGTGGAAGAGAAGAAGTTGAGAAAATGGGCATTTTGTATGAAGATTCTGTGGTTATTACTTCTGGAGAAAAGCAAGGGGATCCTCATGTTATCACTGTGAATTGCCCTGATAAGACTGGCCTTGGATGTGATTTGTGTAGAATCATTTTGCTTTTTGGTTTGAGTATTTCAAGAGGAGGTAATACCTACTCCTTTCTCTTCCTTCCTTTTGTTTTATCATCATTCTGCTCGAGACTTCTAGATCCTGATTTCTATGATTGTGCTGTTTTTCTTGGAGTTTTCACAAAAAAATTTGGTGGGTTTCTGAGATTTGTAGTGATTTTGGTATAACCCAATTTGGATTTTCGCCTTTAATAGCAAATAGGTTAATTGTTCTTAGATCATAGTTTTCATTAGGGGTTGTTCTAGCTTATTTTTATGATTATCAGTCTTGTTCAAGTAGAGATGTGGGTTTTTTTCTCTTTGATCTGTTGATCCTATTGTTACTTCTGGGTCCTGACCATGTTCTGTAATATTTTCTTTGGGAGCAGATTTCTCGACGGATGGAAAATGGTGTTATATAGTCTTTTGGGTTGTGGGGAAGCCTACTACCAGATGGCCTTTGTTGAAGAAGAGGTTGTTGGAAGTCTGCCCTTCCCATTTTTCCACTTCAGGAATACGCTTTTACCAGCAAGAAAAGGAGATACAGAAACCTCCAGATGTTTTTCTATTGAAATTTTGGTGTTCTTCTCATCCCAAGGGCCTTTTGCATGGTATTATTATTATTATTATTATTATTATTTCCTGAAAACTTTAGAATTGAAGTTGGTTGATGATGCATATATGCTAATCGAAAGACTATTAGATCTTATATTATAGGTTTCGTTCCATGCAATATGTATTCTCAATGTTAGTTTTTGGCTAAAAATTCTTGATTAATCTGCTAAATTCCTTATCGAAAAGATGAATGTTTGTACCAGTTGGGCCTTATGTGATTTGGATAATTCAAGAAACTTCTCAAAATTAGTTAAACCATTGAGGTTTTAGGGGTGTAATCTGTTTATTCTAAATAGTTATTGCTTTTAGTAAGAATGAAGTCGTTTAATTGGTTTACAATTTACCTTTGGCTTTAATGAACTTCAATTCATATGTCATTATTGTCATTGTTCTGACATTTGCACCCTGTTATCAAGGAGAAAGCTTATTTCTCTTCATATATATGATTGGGATGTTCTTTGACCCATGATTCATCATTTTTTATACTGATCTTCAAAGATCTTGATCTACCGTTGCCCATGTTGTTGTCGATGCATCATGCAACGTTAAGCTTATTAGTATATATGCCAATTGACCTGTTTCATTATGTTCTCCCCCTGTAGATGTGACTGAGGTCCTTTGTGAGCTAGAACTAACAATAAGAAGGGTGAAGGTTTCCACTGCGCCGGATGGAAAAATGATGGACCTCTTCTTTATTACCGATACAAGGTATGCCATTCAAGATATTGTGTTACATTGTGCTGAAGCCATAAAATATCCTTTGTATAAGTATGAATATTGGATTGAGAATCTGGAACTTGAATGACTTGCTTGAATCTTGTGGGAATTTAGGAGAGGGAAAATAGAAAGAATGCAAAATCGACTAGGTGTCCAATGCTTTCTTGATAGATACATAACATAATAACCTATAAAATGTTAATCAAATGCTAACGTACCTTAACAAGAATTAAACCCAAATCATGGTTTGAATGTGAAACGATATGTTCTAAATGATATGATCTAACCAAATTTAACGTTCAGAACATAATCATTGACAGAAGCCACCATATTTTAGGCCGTGTGACTTTAATAAGGAATGTGCTCAGGTGTGCCGTTTGTCTTGATTCCTAAACTATATAGTGCGTTTGTGCTTTTCCAAGTAGTCCTTATATCTTGTACATTTGTTTAGACAGTCTTTTTTCCTAGTAGTGCCATTTTTTCAAACAATTCTGATTGGTGTTTTTTGGGGTCAAAATTATTGCAACCAGAGAACTTCTTCACACGAGAAAGAGACAGGAGGAGACAATGCACCACTTAAAAAAGATTTTGTCTGATGTCCTAATGAGTTGTGAGATCGAGTTGGCTGGCCCAGAATTTACTGCATGTTCACAACGCTCACCATATCTACCTTCCTCCATTTCTGAAGAATTGTTCAGTTTGGAGTTGCCGAATGGACCTCCTAACAAACATCCTCCCTCGAATTCGGTTGTCGTTGGAGTGGACAATGCTATCAGCCGTTCTCACACTGTTGTTCAACTTCTTTGTCGAGATCACAAAGGTCTTATGTATGATATCATGAGAACTTTGAAGGATTACAATATTCAGGTAAATTTCATTCCCCTCTACGTTCGAGCACTGCATCACAGTCGTCACTCGTTTGATGTACAGCTTCTCACTATATTTTTTGCAATGTGTTTCATTGACCTGTATGAGATTTATTAACTACTGCCTCTCATTTTTGAGTTTTAAGAAAGTTTGATTATTTGACGGTTAGGTTTCCTATGGACGGTTCCATATCAACTCAAAAGGAAAATGTGATATTGAGTTATTCACAATGCAATCAGATGGCAGTAAGATAGTTGACCCGTACAAGCAAAATGCTCTATGTTCCCGTCTAAGAATGGAACTCACACGCCCTCTTCGAGCTGCTGTGGTGAGCAGGGGTCCTGACACTGAGCTTCTAGTAGCCAACCCGGTGGAGTTATCTGGCCGTGGCCGCCCCCTCGTTTTTCATGATATTACTTTGGCACTCAAACATCTCAATATGAGCATATTCTCGGTACTAGTTCATTATCTAATTATTGCCAAATCATGGCTTGATGTTGTGTTCTAACTACTAAATGAAAAACCATTTTGTGTTCTAAGGTGGAGATAGGGAGGCACATGATCCAGGGCCGGGAATGGGAAGTTTATCGAATTTTGCTCGACGAAGGTGACATCGTATGGGTGCAGCAGAACAAGATCGAAGAGGGTGTCCGAAATATACTGATGGGATGGTAATACTAAAAAGGAATTTGATAGGTCATTTTACAGTAGTAGCTCTTTAAAACTGTACAGTCTGGCGTAGAGTAAAAAGTAAAACTAAGGCAGAGGGTGTAAATGAGAGTTGCATCATGGAAAGATTTAAAAAGCTTTGATGGTGTTGTTTTTATTACATTTAAGATTTGACAGTTTAAGCTCTAATCCATAAACTTATTCACAAACTTCATTTTCTCTTCTTTTTATGTCTTAGTTTTCTCTGCTCTTCTCTACCTGTTTTTGATGTGTTAATGCATAGAGAGTACGACAAAGAGCCTAGCTACTCGATGGGTTCGGTTTGGTTTTGGTCGATTTTTTACAAATTGAAACGGTTTGGTTTTTATTTTGGAAAAATAAAGGATTTGAACTAACTGTATACACCCATTGTTAGACTTGGAAGTTGCAACTTGAAGACCCCATTTGAGTCTTGACTAAGGTGTAGTTATGGCCCAATATGCTTTTAACAAACGGCGATCTTGCGAAATTACTGTTTTTAATCCACCAGAAAATGATAATAATAAAAACAAAACAACAATTAATTATTGTAGGCAAGTGTTCATAATTTAGGACTAAAATTTCTTTATCAAAGTAGAAATTCATATATATGATTGAATGCATAATACCTCTTTATTTTGTTGTATTTCAGATTTTAAGCAAAAAAAAAAAAAAAAAAACAGTTAATTGACAATGAATTATAATGAACTTTAGGGAAATTGTCGGAAATAACTCTTACATGTTGTCATCTTTTACAACTAACACCCTCACTCTTTTAGAGAACTTGGTGAAATAGTTTTTCTCGATACTTTTCGATCGAGATTGATATCGAGATTCAAATAAAAATTTGACTTCATGTAAATTATCATTGTACTAAACTCACTTAAAAATTTAATTAAATCGACCATTTTTACTTTTAGGTTAGTAATAACTAATAATTTATTTTAATATAATAAAAATCATATCATTAGTAAATGAAGAGGCAAGACAAATACCAACATGAGTACAATTTCCCTGTGATTGATAACTACAAACATAATTTTTCAAAATTTATTTATTTAAAAAGTATTTTCTTTTATTTATTTATGTATATAGGAAGAATCACGTCGATTTCTATTGTTTTTCTAACACATGTATTTACTATAGACATAATTTTTTTTTAAAATGAGAACTATAGACATGCTTGAAAGTTGAAACATACTTCAACTTTTTTAAATTAGAAAAAAAAAAAACATAAACAAAAACAACCGACTTCAAAACTAGTACTTTAGATGACGGTTTTGATTTAAAAATGAAAAATAAATAAATATCGCGTGTAGTTGCAAATATATTTTCTAGGGTTCTTCAGGAATCTTAAGAAACAAGACGAAGACTCAATTCTATCAGAGCATTTCACTCTAACCGCACGAACTAGGTATTACCCTTTCTCCACTTTCGTCATTTTCTCCAAATTCTCAGTATCAATTGTTCTTTAGGGTAGGAAACATACTAGATGATTTTCGTTCTCGCCGATTTTCGTCTTGAATTTTGCTTCGATTTCTCAAATTTTACCTTGGTTTTTGCTGTGCAGGAGGATTCTTCTGTCTGTAATTAGGAGATTGATATGGCTGGAAGAGAAGAGTACCGAATATTTGTGGGAGGGTTGTCGTGGGACATCACGGAGCGTCAGCTTGAGAATGCCTTCAATCGATTCGGCAAAATTATCGATTCTCAGGTTACCCTTGTTTATATATATTCGTCGATTTATGGTTTGATCTGTATTGCTGAAAACCGAAGCAATTGGACTTCGTGTAAGCTGAACACATTGGAATAAGTTATTTCTTATACGAGAAGGAAACAGAGGAAATTGTATAATCGGTGTTATTTCGTGTGAATCTTCATATGAAGAATACAATTTCTAAATTTACACCCCTTTTTCCTCTAATTAGCTTTTCCCTCTGATGATAGCATGTCAAAACACCACAGATGAACTGCAAGATTAACTTTTACCATCCGAAGCCATAATTTTTTGTTTTCTCAACATTGTTTTATTACAACTTTAATTTTTCTCCAAACTCTTCTCTTTCTGATGATGTTTCTTTTTCCCCTTGTGAATGAGGATGCTGTTAATGAACTTTTTGGGAAGCGGTTTCAGTATCCATGTAAAGTTGAATGTTCCAAGATGCTGAAGGTCATAGGCTTGTATGTGCTTAAGTATTATTTGATTTAGATCTGCTGGTTAAGAAAAAGTGCTACGTTACCATCTGGATATTGGGGATATGGTTGCCTGCAAACTCAATCTTGTGCTCTAGCTGATTGGGGTTTGGTAGGATTTTAATTTGCAAATTCAGCGACTAATTGTTTCTGTGGGATAAAAGAACTTGACATTCATGGTTTTAAACCAGAGGAACTATTAACAAGCAATGTGTTGATGCCTGCTCGAGCAAACCTTTCTTGTTTTATTGTTCCTTGATGTTTTGATAAGGACACTGAAGTCACTAAAATGTTTAAGGATTTGATTGATAAACGTTCTAGTATTTTCTTGGAGAATTTTATCTTGCTTTGGATGATTATTAAACCCAACATCTCATCTTTGGCTTACCCTACTTACCAATGGTATGACAAAAAGTCTAAAAGTTAATGATGAAGTTTATGTGGTTATTCGAGATGACGTATGGGGCAAAAAGTTTGGCTAGATTGCTATATTGACTCAACTAATGAGTTTGCTAAGTCATCTAATCCCAAAAAGTTCTCAGAAGACATATGTCATGAATGGAACATTTTGTTGTATGAACTACTGGCTGCTTCTTTGTAATGCTTTCTCCGTGTTCCTGTCCACGACTAATTATTATCGAAGTGAGAGATTGCTGGTTTCTCATTTGCTAGTTTGACTGGTGTTGAGAGTTGTCAGTTTTATTTAAGATGAAGAATACGTAAAATGGTGCATCTTTTTTGGCTAAGATTTATGATGGCATGCAAAGGTACAGTTTTGGGAGATCAATAACCATTTCATTCTTTTCAGTGGACACTACATCTTTGAATTTCATTTTTCTGGGATGAAGTTGCCGGAGTCCCCTACTCTTCCAGGCATGCTCAGAAAGTTATTTGCACCGGTTTTTGTTTAGCAGCTTATGTGGCTAGAAATTGGACTAGTGATGCCAGGCTTAGCAGCTCAGACATTTTTTGAAGAATTGGCCAAACTGCATTTGTAGTCTTTAGTTTGACATGTTTTCCTCATCGTATGATGTCAGCTGGATCGTAGATGTCAGTTTGAGGATCTTTTCTGATCAGTTGTTGTCTTCTCTGGTGAGCTTGTTAAGTACTATGCCGTGGACAGGACTGTGGACATTGATGTGGATATTGTTGTTATCCAAAGCTTCCAGAGCTCTTAAGGCCTCTGATGTTACTATGTTAGACTCTGTTTTCTGTTATGACCGAGCATTATTAATGTCTATTTGTTGGGTATAGTACTGCAGTCTGCAGGGGAGTGATTGGATCTGAAGCTAAATTTGAGTTCCTATAGGTGCAGTGTTGCAGTTCCTATATAGAGGAATGGATTTAGGTTGTGGCAACATGAGAAATTTTGGAGCTGTAGTTTTTCATTCGTTTGTTTTCATCCTTTTCCTGTTGTTTGGAGTTGTTTCTCAAGATTGATCAAGAATGCTGCTGTTTTGTTTTCCTTTTTTGTGGTGTCGATGTGCTAGTTTTCTCATTTTGTACTCATTGACAGTCTTTGTCTTAACAGAGTTTGAATTCGTCGATTATTGATTCTATTTAAACTTAAGAGGGGGTTGAATATGAATATGTACCTAGTTAAGAATGGTTGCCATGCCAGTTTTGTCCTCATCAAGTTTTCTAGTACAGCCTCTTGTGTCCACAAACTGATGGGATCTCTATTTCAGAATAAGTTGGCATCTCCATTGCTTGAAATTATACTGTCTGGCGAAGCTTGCCTACGTCTCCTAGAGCATTCATCCTGGAAGATATGTTGTTTAAGGATTCATCTTTCTTTCTTGAGATTTATTCCACCATCTACTTCACATCACATCCCAATATGATTATGTGACAGCTCTGTTGAGGCTAATCCCTTAGTTGGAGTAATACACATATCCAATGAAGTGTTTGTACTGGGTTTTTTTTTTTGAGTTAAGATTGACTTTGAGGGCCATTTTTGGATGTCTGACTGTACAGAAGAAGCCATGTAGCCATTTTTTAATGGAATTATTTCTTTTGAATAAAAGGGGACCATAGTCTAAGATACTCTCACTTCAGAAGATAGACCTAAAGACGTGCAGGTTCTTTTGTTTTGTTAAGGAATTGTGTAACATGTTGCAATGAGTTCTTCATAAACGGACAAAAAAGTAAGTTGTCAGACTGTTTAGTTATATATTTTAAAACATTTTTATGTTGTTATTATCAACTACTTTAGAACGAATTCTCTTTGATGTTTTACTTTTTATCGGGCATACAGCATGTGATAGGCTGAACTTCATCACCAGCTTGTACCCGTAACTTATTCTGTTATTCTGATTCTCTAATGGAATGTAGGTTTGTTGCCATGTTTTCTGAATGATAATTTGGTGGAGTCTTAACCTCTATTTTTTGTAGCTGTTGTTGGAGTTTGAAACCTATAGATCATGGGAACTGTTTGGTATTGAATTTATATCTCTTGACATTGTCACAATTGTATTTATGGGTTCAAGCTTCAAGCCCAAAATTGGGTTTAATTTGCCACGCTCTTAGATTAACTTCGTGTCCATTAACTCCAAACTTTTATGGGTTGTCAACTGGGATCTTAAATACCAAAACAAAACACCTTATATTGGTGGTCGGGATGTGGAGTTCATCTTGAAGCCTGTCATCTTTGAACATTGAGGGGGTGGGAATTCTGGGCTATTTATTTATCTTTAATTGTGGTGGTCTTCATCCCTGTTTCTTTGATGCTGTTTTTTGTTACATTTGACAAATTTACTTTATAATGTAGGGTTAGACTATGCTGATGGCTGGTAGTGGTAGGTTTCAAGTTTTCACTTGGTATACATTATTAGCATGGTACTTTAGTAGCTCTGGTTTAATCACTTGGTTTAAGTTTTATTGGCTGTTCAACTGATTTGCTCTTTGGCATTCCTGTAGATAATGTTGGAAAAGAATACAGGCCGCCCACGTGGCTTTGGTTTTATTACATTTTCAGATCGCCGGGGAATGGATGATGCTATCAGAGAGATGCATGGACAGGAATTTGGAGAACGAATCATTTCAGTGAACAAGGCTGAACCTAAAATGGGAGAAGATATGGACCATGGTTACAGGGGGGGAGGATACTCAACCGGTGGCAGGGGTAGTTATGGGGGTGGGGGTGGGGGAGGAGATAGATCTGCGAGGCAAGATGAATGCTTCAAATGTGGGCGTCTTGGACACTGGGCTAGAGATTGTCCTTCAGTTGGTGGTGGCCGAGGAAGGGGAGGAGACTCATTTCTTGCACGTGCTCGGCTTGGGGATAGTGATCGTGGGGATCGCTTTGCTGGAGATAATAATCGTTATGTGGATGATCGCTATGAAGGTGGTGGGCGCTTTGGAGATAGAGATCGTTTTGATAGCAGCAGCAGGGACAACAAATATGGAAGTCGCGATCGCTATGTTAGTGAAAGGTACTGACCGATATTTTCTGTGGTTGTATATAAATTTATGTGTTTGAAATAATTATCACTGGGAAATGATAAATTGGCAGAATAGGGATCCAATATCGTTCTTTTGCTGATTGTCAATGACTGCTCAATTATTTCCTTGCAGTATCATATAATTAATCAATCCTCTCAGTTCTGATTTTATACATAAATCTGCAGGTACCCACCTGGTGGAGATCGCTTTGGAAGCAGTAGGTATAATAATGATTCTGATCGTTTTCCTGTAAATGGCTATGGCAAAGATAGGGGGTACTATAGAGATGGTGGACCTCGTGGAGTTGATAAGTATGGAAGTGGCGGTCCAGCACGCAACGAGGGAAGAAGCTATAGAAACAGACCAGCTCCTTACGATCGCCCTAGCCGTGGTGGGCGGCCATCATCATTTGATCGTTATTGAATGTTTTTATTGTGTAAGCACATTATCAGGTTTATCTAAAGTACCACATGCTCGGTGTTGTGCTGTTAGTTATCTAGGATGTAGTTGGAGTACCGTGGCCTGACTGACAGACAGATTGTTGTGGTTTCGTGTAGCTTTAATGTATCTGAGTTTTTGTTCAGCGACAGATAAATGTTCTAAAGAACGATGAATGGAAAGAGAACAGATTTAAGTTGACCATTTTGTGGTTCCAAAAATGTTGAGGTGAATCTTGCAGGGAGTGACATAAGAAGGTCGAGTGGAGGACTCTTAAGGCTCGTTTGATTCATAAGTTGGGTTCATAAACAAATTAGTAGAGATACAAGTCTAGAGGGCAGTGGCACCGTATTTGTGTATTTAGTAGCACCTTTTACTGTGCAGAAAAGAGGTATGATAGAGGAAGTAAAAATGAGAGATGAAGCTTGGAAATTGGCCTCCCAATAAGCACCAACCAACAACAAACTCTGCTGTCAGTTAAGAGTGAATGAAAGAGAGACTCAAATTGAAGACATATGGTTTGGTTTGGCCCTCAATTGGAATCACTGACTTGCTTTTCTCAATATATTACTGTTTTCTATATTTCTTCCACTCTCTTGTTCCTGATTCTCTTTAACTTTAGGGATGATGAGAAAGAAAAATGTGCGCATATTTTGAGTGCGCTCTATATTTCCACTAAACGTGATTTTCTCCTTTTACATTTTTTTTATTAAAAAAATGTAAATATAAGAAATGTGAGTTAACATGAATAATGAGGTAAAAAATGTGAATTAACACGAATAACGAGATAATAAACTTTTTTAATAATTGATGAACCAAACAGTAGGTGGGTTTTTTTTATCCACCAAACCCAACTCAACTGGAGGGGTCAAACGCTCCCGTAATGTATTTAGGTGCATTTACATCAAGTTTTTTTTAGAACAATATGAGTAGAGGGATTCAAACCACTGGTTTCATGATCACTGGCGAGCAAATCCCAAGGCAGCTATCTAGCCTTTTCCCATCGTTAGTTTAAATTGAGGAATAAGAATAAATTAGGAAAAATACCCCGTAAGCTATTTCAATGTTATTATTCTGTCTTTTTCTTCTGTCCGGTATCAAAGCCACTGGAAGTCGAATGCCTCACCCGCACCTATTTCGTCGCACCAACTTCCTCAAACACAAAGGAACGGGCACTGCTCTCAACCTGTCGTAACAACAAAACAAAACTCCATACCGGAGGATCATTACCTTATTCCTAGAACGGAATAAATCATATTTTTTTAGTTGGATCATTATGATTGTCAAATTACATTATAGTAAACAAAAGGGCAAAGTAACCCCTCTAATTTCTTTAGTCTTCGCATCCAACAGTTTGACTAGTCTTTATCCTTGACAACTGAGAGGGGAAAAAAAAAAAAAAAAAACAAAACACAAAACACAAAACTATATTTACCATCAAATTCATCTCAACTCCTTGATGATTAAATATGAACTAAAAAAAAAGGCAAATAAAGGAAGTCAACAAGGGAAGAAAAGATGAAATAGAGCAAGTCAAGAAAGCCGATTTTAATCTAAAACTACTCCGTTAAATGTAATTTTCTTCCATGTTGATTTTTGCAAGTAATTAAAAAAAAATTCTGCAAGCGTTCTTTGTCCCGCTCATAATTCCTTAGATTCTTTTCGATCTCCCAACTTCTTTTAGAGATTGATTTCAACCTTTTGATCTTTTGATCGACACCCATTAAACAAACAAACAAACAAAAAAGCTTCCATTGAACAAATATCACAAAGAACTGCAACCATAAAAACCAAATAGGCACAAGCCATTCTCAGTATACAATGAGCAAAAGCTTCAAAAGTAGACAACAAGAAAACCTGCACATGGAGATATTAATGATTGCTTCAACTAGTAATCCTCATCCACTGCAAGACATTAATAATCAACAATAAATTTGAGCACAATCAGTATGGCGAAAAGCGATCTGCAGCAATAATAAACATTCAATTTAGATAAACTAGTGAAAAAAAAACATCATAAATTTTTTAAGGAAAAAAAAGTATCATAATTGAGACGGCAACAAAACTTCCTGTAGAAATTAGAGCGCAACAAAAAGAATCAGAAATCTAAATTACTACCTTGTTTGGCCAAGTTATTTTACAAGCAGTGTACTGCTGAACCGGCTGAACAAGTAGTGTATTGGTCAAGGATACAAAAAGATGACCTGCTGAACAAGTACCCTGTTTTACAAGCAGTGTACTGTTTTACACTAATTTAACCGGCTGTAAAAGGCTGTAAATGAAGTAAAACAAAGAAATACCAACTAAAACGAGAATCAACTACCCTCCCCCCCCCCCCCCCCCCCCCCCAAATAAAATTACAAAAAAATCCATCAGGAGGGTGTATTAAAAAATGTTAGCAATGTTGAATGTATGGCTGATTTTGAGATCAGGAGGAAGATCTAACTTGTAGGCGTTTTCTCCATATTTTTCTAGGATTCAGAATGGTCCCATCTTCTTGTTAGAAGTTTAGCCCGGTAGGTAATCGAGATTTCTTCAAGTGAACCATTACTAAATCTCCAATAGCAAATGATTTTGGTTTTCTATGGGAATTTGCATTTTCTAGATGAGCACGAACCTCTTCATGAATGTCCTTTATTCTTTGAGCCATGAAAGCTTCTCCACTTAAATCAACATTAGAAGGTAGATTAGATAGATCTAATATGATTCTAGGTAAACAAGTATAGACTATCTCAAATGGAGACTTTCCTGTTGATCTATTTGCCATGCAGTTGAAGGCGAATTCAGCTTGGACCAAAGAAAGATCCCACTGTTTCGGTTTGTCACCACTTAAGCAATGAATCAAGTTGCCTAGAGCTCTATTTGTCATCTCAGTCTAGCCATCTGTTTGGATGACTTGTAGTGCTGTAGAGTAAACCCGTTCCAAATTTTTTCCATAGGGATTTAAAAAAAAAAACTCATAAATTTCACATCTCTATCGGACACTATAGTTTTTGGTATACCATATCTATCAGCAATATATTGTAATAGGATAGGGATATTTTGGTAAAATCAAGTTAATCTTAGTTAATTCTTGATTAATTACATTTTAATTACCAATTTAGTTTTAATCTCTTTTAGTTATCCTGTTAGGACTCTTGTAATTCTCTATAAATAAAGAGAGCCTCCTTGTATTAGGTCATATTCTCATCAATAAAAAGACTCTTGATTTGATTCTTAGAGATTTTTCTCCTTTTAGCATTTAGGTTACATCAAATTGGTATCCGAATATGCGATCTGGGCCAAGCTGACTATCGCCAGTGGAAGTCCGGGAAACTCTTGGTGATGCCGATCGCAAGAGGGAGCTTCTGAGTTGTGCTCGTTGCCAAATAACACACACCTAACTAGGTGAACCTTTTAAATTCAAGAAAATTGAGAAGAAACTTGAAGAATTATCCAAGAATGGAATTTTATAGAAGATCTAATGCATTTTGGCACATAAATTACTATTCGTGCTATGGAGAATGACCAAAAAGGTTTAGAAATGTTCGAGAAAATTCAAGAATCGGTCCCATAACAATTTTGATGAAGAAACTTATTCAATAACACTCAATTTGTACATCAATCCTGAAGTATTGGAGGAAATGAAGAAGGGAACAAGAAAATCCAACGTTTTTGGGAGAGATGACTCAAAATGTGGAGCAACTTTCTGAACATTTGCAAGAACTTAAAAAATAATTAATGCAAGAAAATCAAGAATCCATCCAATGGAGCTGTGAAATCAGACAAGGAAAAGAAATTCATTGCAAAGATGAAGACCAACCGCACAAAAAAAAATTGAAGAAATTGTCGACGAAAAGGCTAAAAAAATCAATGAGATTAACTCAGAGATTGCACAACATGAACCGGACGAGGAGGAACAATTGATTAATGAAAATGATAGTGGGGACGTTGAAAGCAAAGGCACGATAGAAGCAGAATAAAACAATACCCATGGGCGTCCTACTTCAAAAAGGTTCGAAACCCTAATTGCAGTCGACCACGAAACAACGTGGAAGATGAAATGTTCGAAATTCAAAAAAATTGGGTTTCTGAGTGGAATAGACGGCAACATACAAGAGGTCGAATTGAAAGTTGACAAAGGTGACTCATGTGAGGAAGAAGATGAGATTGACCTATTTGTTGTACGAAACAATTCAAAAGATTTGACCCATTACCCAGTCGACCAGACCCGCATGTGTCACCAAAGCATACCAAAAGAATTACATAAAGAATTTGCACCTTCGATTTTCTGCCCATGCCTAAGGAAAAAACAATTTTCAAATTTTCGATAAGGGTTTCACATTGTGAAAGGATTTATTTTTACCAAATGAGGCTCATATAACCGGAAGATTATTGTTGGAGATCTTACAAAGGATTTACAGCGAAAAAATAAATATACCACCTATTAATTGGAATTGCAGGGAAAAGATAAATATTCCACATATTAATTGAGCTCAAGAAATTTGGATGTTATTGATATCGGTTGTTCAAAGGTGTTTCTTTTTTAGTGGCTTACTTTTTTTATTTTTACTTTCATTTCCGTTTTAAAACTTGAGGACGAGTTTCTTTTGGGAGGGATAGAATATGATGTAATAGGATAGAGATATTTTGGTAAAATAAAGTTAGTTTTGGTTGATCCTTGATTAATTACATTCTAATTACCAATTTAGTTTTAATCTCTTTTAGTTATCCTTTTGAGACTCTTGTAATTCTTTATAAATAGAGATAGCCTCCTTATATTAGGTCATATTCTCATTAATAAAAAGACTCTTGATTTGATTCTTGGAGATTTCTCTCCTTTTAGCATTTAGGCTACATCAGTATCTATATATATGGTATGACCTAAGATTTGAACCTTTTATTTTTTATTTTATTTTTTTTTCTTGAAGCAGGAACCTTTTAAATTCACCTCAAGCTTGTCAGAGACTTTATTTGTTCTCTCTTACTGTATGGACCATTTGGCCAAGGATCAATATACAAATGTTCTAAGTAAGTTTATGTTTTAGTAAGCTCTATAAATGCAACCAACGAGCTCAAGAAAGGAAATGTTCAGGAAAACAATCCCTAAATTATGCAAGAGAGTAGTGAAAGAGAATGACACTATATATACGTACTACATACTTGAAAGCATAGAGATATGCCTTGAATCATGCACCTTTAACACTTGTTCATCTAATTGCTCCCAGCAAATTTGCCACAAGCCTTGCATCTTCCAGTTCTATAAAATTAAGTAGATATCAAGTCAAGGTTGGAAATACGGACAGTTCCTTCTTTTTTTTTTTTTTTTTTTTTCCTTGGAAGAAATTATAGATATAGTTACTGACAAAATTGAAAAAGAATAATTAAAACAAAGTCTAAATGATATTACAATTCAACTTGTTTTACTTACAGTCTCTCTAAGATTCATGTCACAAATAGGCTCATTGTAGGTTTGCACTCTCCTCAAATTGGTGTTAGGAAGTTTTGCGCCCTACAACAAGTTGAGGTCAAGACACATTGTATGGGATAAGATGGGGACTCGTATTTTAACTCGGTCACTATGCAAGTCCTTGAAAATAATAAAATAAAATAAAATGAAAGGATCAAATTTTGAAAGAAAGGACAAAGTTCAATAATCCACAAAGATATTTGGTTTGTTTAATATGTTTTTGGGTATGAACCACTACAGGTATCTACCTAATGGATATTCTGCATATTCTGCAGTCAAGGATGGGAGTGATGTAAAAGAACAAAGAAGAAATGTTCTTGTTGGCTGCATCATCTTTTTACAGCCCACACCAACCACACAACAAAGTAAAAAGAAGAAAGAAAAGTTTACTACATGGTAGACTATGGTAGAACAACTAGATAGACTGAAAAACGATGGATACAGTATAGGATGCATCCATTTTTTCTCCCTAATTTGTAAGGTTGATTTAGGCAGATTTCTAAAATAAAATCAAACTTTGAAAGAGCAATAGAGGAAGAACATACCTGCTTTTGTCATGCTTGGTCTTGGAGTGTGTTTTTTTTTTTTCCTTCTCATATCAAGTAGCATTCTTTTGTGGATGAAATCTCTACCTACACCTACCAATAGTCTCGGCAAGAACAGGAGCCATCCTTAAAATGGTGAAACCGAGTTGCATCTCTCACAATGATTTCCCTTCCTACAAGCTTGGAGATGAACTTTATAGCAGAATGGCAGTCATTACAAACTCTAAGGTTTTTCATAATCCTCAGTACAGTGTTCTCTGGAGTACTTAAAAGCCCAAATGCTACAGCAAGTTTTTCACTGTGATGTTTAAGAATCTGCTCCTTCACCTCTTCTTCAAGGTCATGAAGTACTGATTCAGTGTCTGGGATGAAACCCATCTTTTTGATCTCCTCCCACATTTTAGCCATCAACTTGTAGATTTCATCTTTCTGTGGATGTATAACGTCTTCAACTCCAAATGCGTGAACTTTATTCTTAATATGAATCCAGCTAAGTCCTTTCTCTTTCCTCACTCCTCTATTCTTCATTAGCTTTCTAGTTTTGGCAGCATTTTCCCATTTCCCGCATGCCGAATACACATTAGCAAGGGCCGAGTAGGCCCCGCTGTTTCCTGGATCAATAAGAAGCAGTCTTTCCGCTGCAACTTTTGCCAGATCCGCATTTTTATGAACTTTACAAGATGCTAGTAGCGATCCCCAAGCTATATTATCTGGTTCTATAGGCATGCTTTCTATGAACTGGTATGCTTCTTGAAGCAATCCAGCCCGTCCATAAAGGTCGACCATACAAGCATAATGGCTTAGGGTGGGTTCAATTTCATGGACTTCAGTCATCATATTATAGTAATTTCGACCTTGTTCTACTAATCCCACGTGTGTACAAGCAGAGAGCACTCCTACATAAGTGATATGGTCAGGTTTTATACCAACCGAGAGCATCCTCTCAAACAGGTTGATGGCTTCTTCTCCAAGGCCATGCTGCGCTAGAGCCATGATCATTGATGTCCAGGACACAGTTTCCTTCTTGGCACTTGTAAGATCAAAAGTTCTTTTGGCTATATCGATGCTTCCTGATTTAGCATACATGGCTATCAAGGCATTAGTAACAGAAGCTGTTGAAGATTCTCCAGCTTTTATGGCACTCGCATGGATTTGTTTTCCATGCTCCAAAGTAGCCAAACTTGAACTTACACTAAGCATGGCCGCCAGGGTATAACTATTTGGCTTAGGGCCTTCGTTAACCATCAACCGAAACAGCTCTAGTGCATCGTTCCATAAACCGTTTTGCACATAACCAACAATCATGGCTGTCCATGCTATCACATCATGATCTTTTAATTTGTTAAATATCTCTCTGGCTGGTTTAACATCTCCAAGCTTGGTATATCCATCCAGTAGGGAAGTGAACGCTATAATGTTTAAATTTGAAGTTCTGTTATGCTCAATAATCATTCTAGCCATTTCTACCCCACCTGACTTTGCATACATTGATATTAAAGCATTGCCAACTGCTCCAGAAGTTTCAGTTTCTGTTCTTAGAATATAAGCATGTATCTGTTTCCCAATATTCAACTTCTCAAGATTGGCACAAGATGATAAAACGCTTGCCAAGGTGAACTTATCTGGCTTTAAAGAAGATTCATTCAACATCTTGGAGAATATATCCAGTGCTTTAAGATCATACCCTATCTGACTATACCCTGAAATCATCGAATTCCAAGAAACTATATCTCGGTCAGGCATTTTCTCAAATTGTGAAGCAGCAAGCTCAATCTGCCCAGATTGCATGTACAATGAAATCAAAGCATTCCAAGTTGAAATGTTTTTCAGCGTCATCCTATCAAAAACAACTTTCGCTATGACCGGATCTCCGCATTTTGCGTACATATTCAGTACGGAAGTCGCAACAGAAGCATGGCTACCGAGTCCGAGTTTAACAACAAATGAATGAATCTTCTTACCAACGTCCAAAGCTTGATTTGCCGCGCAGGAAGAAAGAACATTACTGACCGTGAATTGAGAAGGCGGGACTCTCTCAGATATCATCTTCGCAAACATCCAAATCGCATTATCAAATAAACCCAATTGATTGTAACCCACGATGATTGCAGTCCAAGAAACAGGATCGAAATCAGGCATTTCATACAGAAGGCGACGCGACGCATCAAAATTGCCCTGTTTGGCATACGCAGAGATCAAAGTGTTCCATGAGAAAGTTGACTTAAGGGGCATTTCATCGAACACTTGGTGGGCAAAGCTGAGTGACCCAGTTTTGGCATAGAAAGTCATAAGATTATTCATCAAATACACACCAAGATGAAGGCCTTTCTTAATTATTTGAGAGTGGACGGACCTTCCAGCCAATGGGTCTCTGATTCTAACGCTTGTTTGCAGGATATGTGCAAAGAAGTTAGAAGAAGCAGGTGAATTAGCAACTTCCATAATCGGAGATTAATCTAGAGACGAAACAATCCCAATGTTTAACCTCGACAGATTTCAAACCATCAATTTCAAGTTTCGCGTTTTCAAGTATGCCAAATTGGCGGGAGACGGAGGCGTCAGGTGCTTTGCTTTTGAAGCTAATATTGAGGCTGCTTGTATGAGTCGTATCTTATGGGGAAATGCCCAAAAATAGTACAAATTGGGGCTAAATAATTTTGAGACGAGTTTTCAAAATATATATTTTGTTATCTATAACATACATTTTTGTTTATATTATCAATTTCGAGATTAGAGGTTCGATTCTCTCATTTCACGCTTTAATTACAATATCTTTGTAAAAAAAAAATTACCACTTTTATCATCATCTCATCTTTTCTCTAACTTCTTTTTAACTTAGCTTCTTTTAAGGTCTCTTGTCATGCTTCAAAATTGTTAGGAACTTCAACCGTTTATCAAGCTCTCTTGCCATACTCCAAACTAAAACACGTGTATACCTACCTTAAATCACTTAAAACATGTATAAAAATGACTTGGAGTTGAGCGTTTCAAGTTTGAAAGTTAGAAGATAATTGCGATATAACAAAGGTACCTAAAAAGCTGCCAAAACATGTATATGCACACCTTAAATCTCTGTGATTGGCTACATGATTAATACTTAATATTCGAAAATAAAGAAAGGACTTTCTACACAAATAGTCTAAATCAACATGTCTAATTTCCTTTCTCACATCAATGTCTAATTATACAATTGTTTAGAATTTTCTATTTTTTATATGAATAGGTTAATAGGCTATTGTTTTACATAGAAGTTTACTTTTTCGGCTCTCCTTACAATTAAGTTTTTTTTTTTTTAATATATAATAATATTAACACCAAAAGAAGCAAGAGTAGTTTCTTGCGGTTGTGAATTTTCCAAAACGATTTTATTTTCAAAACCTATAAAAAAAGAAAATTTTTCTAAATATCCAAAAATTGTTACCCTCATAAATGAAAACAAAAATTGATAAGAAGTTTCAAGGGAGAAAACAAGGTATATGTCATATATACAACACTATATATTTGAATTTTCTAAAAATAAACCAGGTTACATTTGATAAATGCATGAACAAGACAATTTGTACAATATATCGTCTTATATACTAAACAAAATATGTGATGTATACTTAGATTGTTTTAATATATTTGTAAACACACCAAAAAATAAATCATGGTATATGCGATGTGTATTTACATTTTTCAATACATATTTAAAGATCTTAATAAGGAGGTGGTCGATTTTAAGTCCGGAATATAAAAGAAAAATCGAAATCTCCTAAAATGAAGGAAAATATTAATTTGAAATATTATGCATTAAATGAATATTAACTATACTTAATAAATTAAAAATAAAGTGAAAAATCGAAAATGATGTTGACAAAATAAAATTAAATATTTCAAAAGTTGATTGATGTGAGATAATATGATTAATGATATTTTAAAAAATTCTTATATAATAAATAATAAATTTGGAAATCTATGTATACTTTTTATTTTAAAAGATTACGAAATTAAAAGATGAAGGAGAATTTATTAAAAAAAAGGTTTAACATGTTGTAAAAATAGCCAGACGGTTTTTTTTAAAAAAATAAAAATATTATTTAGCACATATCCAAACTACCCTTTAATATAAACAAAATTAAAAAGAGCTAATCCACCAAAAATACATTATATTTAAGTATTTAGAGGTTACTATTGATTAAACATTGTCGAACACTTTAACTTGCCAAAACTCCAAATCAATCCTTAAATCAATACAAGCCAATCTAGAAAACCAAAACTTTAATAAAAACTCACAAAATAACCCCAATACTCATATAAGTACTACTAGTCGATTCCTCTGGCGACCACACAATGGTAATTTCGATGGTGATTAGTAAACAACAATAGAAAATAGATCCGAGGAGAGAGAGAAAACGAAAAGGAAAGAGTGAATAAGAGAGAGGAAGATCCATGGACCATGACACTAGCGCTATCCTCCGTGACGACGGCAGTCTCGATACAGATGGCGGCATGAGGCAGTCGATGGGGTGCGGTAAAATGTCGTTCAATAGACAGGCAATCGAAAGTGTGGTTGATTTTTTAAGCACAGAGCTCTGCTGGTTTCCTTCACACGTAAAAGGAGAAGGCTTAATCTTGAAACGACGTTGTAGCTTAAAACTTAGTGGATGTATGGCACCAACAAGAGTTGAGTTGAATTGGTATATTGGCTTACTAACTTTCAATGTTGGTGGAGTTGATTTGGTAAAACGAACTCACCTTAACTCACCCTAGCTCTCCATTATTCCAATATCTTCAATGGTTCCACTCATCGGCCATTGTCGACGATTATTGCCATCACACTTTGGGAACCAACTCCGGGCTCCGAAAATCACCTCCGATGACAACTCTAGTGACTAACTCTGGGCTCCGACAACCACCTCTGATGACAACCCCGATGACCAACTCAAGACTCCGATAACCACCTTTGATGACAGCTTCGACGACTACCTTCCCATGACCAACTCCGATAACCAATTTCGGGCTCCGAAAACCATCTCCGATGACCACTTTCGCGTGACCAACTTTGACGATCAATTTTAGGCCTCGACAACCACCTCTGATAATAAAATTAGATGATCAACTCGAACAACCATCTTCATAGGCTCTAACAACTACCTCCGACTACAAGCTCCGACAAAAATTACTTTTTATGACTACCTTTAAGTGAGAAACTCTGACAACCAACTTTGGACTTTGACAACCATCTCTTTCGACAAATTCCAGAAACCAACTCCAATACCACCTTCCTACCACTAACTTCAGGCTCTGAAAACCACCTCCGACAACAAACTTCGACNCAACCACCTTCGCACAACTAACTCCGAGCTCTGAAAACCACCTCCGACAACAAACTTCGACGACCAACTCTAGTACCACTTTCATGTGACCAACTTTAGGCTCCATAATGACTATTTGTCTGCCCAACCCACAACTTATTCTTAAAATGATTAACAAAGATAAAATCCATAATTAAACTTGAATTGATGAATAACTATTTCTGAAAAGTCAGGATGTTACATAAAACCTCGTACTTTCGTTTTACAATTTCAGGGTAGTTAGATCTCATAGATTCATATTACCATTGCATTGTATGTATAAAGTATATTAGTTAATTACCAAAACATACCGATAATGGTGGAGGAAAATCAAGAATATGTAATATTATGTTATAATCAGGAATCACGAAAAATGATGGTTAAAATCTCATAACTTCACATTAAATTACACTATATGTGAAAACACTTAACAATAAAATAATAATAATATATATAATATAAACGAATAAGATATATACGAAAAACGTGAAAAAAAAATATGAAAACAAATAAAAGAGAAAGTTAGATAAAACCAAATGTAATAATAAAAAATCAATTTGAAAAGAATAGGAAAAATATTTTGGGTCTATGATTTTCTTTATTTGGTTTTTATTGAATCAACCATAAAAAATTGTACTGAAAGGAAAAATGTTAATTAGTTAATCTACAAAACCCATTAAGGGCAAACTTAGAATATGAAAAGGTCTACCCACGTGATTCCCACCTAATTTGCTAAAATTCTTAATAATTTTTAATTTGCCACATATCCAAACAAAATTTGAAATTTTGCTATTTCGTCTAATTACTCAAGAGAGAGGGGAAAACAACATGTTGGTTGGGCTGAATTTCATCACTTTTTTGGGATGAGTGGCCCATTTTAGGTCCATCTGTAATATCTAACCCGCGTTATTGCCATCCGATCACTAGCAATTTGAAGGGATTTGAATTCCTCGAAGCAGAAGCAATTTAATGCGTTGTGTCTTGATTTTATTTTACTGAACTTAAAATATAGAGTAACGGAAACATGGATAAACAAACTGAATGCTAACCATGCTTCTACTATGAAATTAAAGAGGAAAAGAGGAAAATGATAACAAATTGACATGTGTCTCAAATTGAAGTTGAAAACCCACATTGGAGAATTCCAATGATGCCATGTATTTCTTCATGACTAATGGATCGAATAAAATTAATTTGGTATAATTTGATATTATATTTCGCCAAAGGCCAATTGAGCCAAAAAAAATGGGTTTAATTGGGTCCAAATGCCAAGATACACTTAAATCCAACTAATTAAACCCAAAGGCTAGGTCCATGGACCAACCAAGCCCAAGCCCAAGCCCAAGAAGCCCACTAGAGAGTTCTATAAATAGAGGTGCTCTTCTCATTTGTGGGGGTCATAAATTTTAGGCTCCAGAGAGCCTAAAGATAATTCTCTACAATCAGAAGACTCCTTGACTCCTGAAGCTGACCACATTTAAAGACTAAAGTCCTTTGGAGATACAAGCATTCTTCCAAGACTCCAAGTTTAAGAACATCGCTCCGCTTCCATACATCAAGCGTACGCATTCAACTGAGAGAGAATAAGAGGATCAAGTACTAGAGATCGAACCACATTCATATCAAATCAACATCAATAGAAACACAAGTCCAACTCCATGAAACAAGTTTCTTCGAAAACCTCGTGCGAACACTGATCCTCCAAGAAGATCATCAAGTCCAAAGGTCGATCATCCAAGAAGATCAATAAGCCCAAAGGCCGATAAACTAAGAAGATCATCAAGCCCAAAGGTCGATCATCCAAGAATATCAATAAGCCCAAAGGTCAATCATCCAAGAAGATCAACAACCCCAAAGGCCGATCATCCAAGAAGATCAACAAGCCCAAAACTGATCATCCAAGAAGATTAACAAGCCCAAATGCAGATCATCCAAGAAGATTAACTAGCTTAAATATTAAAATTTATTTTGAAAACATCAAAAGATTATGTATTAAAAATTGTACTCGCCATACTGAAATTAATACAAATACAAAAGTTCAAATTCCACAAAACAAGTTTCTCTGAAAACCTCATACAAACAAATTGGAATGCCTAGTTGAACCTCTCTACCACTCATCTCTCTCGTCATTCAAATCAACAAATGACATCAAAGAAAGCCACATTCAAAGCTACCGTCGCAAGCGACGCTTACACAGGACCTGTCACTCGCAGCCATTCAAAAGAGATCATGTAGGAACAAGAACAAGGTTTTGTCCTCACAAAGAAAAGCTGGGAACAACTAATGGAATCTCTTAAAAGCGAGATCTTCATCAGAGAAAATCGCTTGTTTGACAACTATGCTCCTACTTCTGATCAATCAAAGAAAGAATTACACTTTGATGTAGTGTCTGTCATGATGATTGACGCAATGACTGAGTCAGTCATGGTAGAGATGAAGAAAGATAAATTTTCCAATGAAAGTTGTAGAGGAGTGAGATCATGAAAATGTTGCCTTAAGAGAACAGATGCAGACTCGTGAAGCTGCTGAGTCAAGTCAAAGTCCTACTATTAAAGCCAATGGCAAAGGGAAGAACGTGTTGCAGGAAAACCAACCACAACAATCAACTTATGTTGTCTCTTTATAGGTCCAACAACTGCAGAATATGATCACCAACTCCATCAGAGCTCGATATGGAGGCCCGTCTCAGACTTCTTTATGTACTCCAAGTCATACACAAAGAGAATTGACAATCTGAGAATGTTTGTTGGGTACCAACATTTAAAATTCCAGCAATTTGATGGAAAAGGACAATCCAAAACAACATGTTGCTCACTTCATCGAAATCTACAAAAATGTAGGAACCAAATAAGACTAGTTAGTCAAGCAGTTCGTCCATACCTTGAATGCTTTCAATTGGTATATGAGCGATGGACAGTTGGGAACAGTTGGAAAGAGAGTTCCTCAACCGCTTTTATAGCACAAGGCATATCGTCAACATGATGGAGCTGACAAGTACCAAAAAATGGAAGGGAGAGTCGGTCATCGACTACAATAACTGATGGAAAGCTCTAAGTTTGGATTGCAAAGATAGGCTCACTGAATTATCCCCAGTGGAGATGTGCACCCAAGGCATGCATTGGGATCTTCTTTACATCCTATAAGGGATAAAATCTTGTACATTTGAAGAGTTGGCGACATACGCTCATGATGAAACTGAGCATCGCCAATAGGGGAACTAAAGGTTTCCTAGTCCCTGAAGGGAGAAAGGATAAGAATGAAACCATGAGCATTGAAAAGATTATGAATAATGTCATCAGAAAATCTATGGTCATTCATACAATCCCAATGAAATTTTCCTTTCTCTAAAGGAAAACAAACAAAATTTGAAAGAAAACATAATGAGGGCGAGAAACGTCACCCAACTCTTAAAGATAGGAAAAAGTTTATCCATTCCTCGACTTTGATGTTGCAGATATGTTGGAGCAATTATTAGAGAAATAACCCATTTTACTACCAGAATGCACACGACCAGAGCAATTAAGAAAAGTAGATGGTTCTAACTATTGCAAGTATCACCGGGTCATTAGCCACCCAGTGGAAAAGTGCTTCATGCTAAAGGAGCTTATTTTGAAGTTGGCTTGTGAAATGAAGATTTAGCTTGTTGGGGTTGATGCCCTAAAGTCTCGTGTTCTGTAGTTTATAAACAGTTTGTACGAACGGTTGTGATGTATAATATATGATATTTTACTTCACATTTTTTATTTTGCTCAGTTGAATGTTTTATTCGCTTTACCACAAACCAATAAACTAAAATCCCTGGTTATCTGTATGTAACTTAAGCATGTATGTGATGACATATAAGTGGATCATGTCTTAAGGGATAACCAAAATGGTTTGTAGTATATGGATATAGGAGGGAAACCTTATCCTGGTAATGCTACTGATGCGGCCCGCTTTGTGGAATGGTCACAAGTGTTGTGACTTGTCACAGATGGTCTGATCCTGATCATTTGTGTAGGGGATATGCGAGCGGGGGCATCCTATACAAAGAGTTTGTATAAGACCTAACCACGAAGTGTTAACGTCTCGTTATATAACACCGTTCATGACTCGATGCAGGGGCAAGTAGATAGATAGCTCTCTTAAGGGCTGATTCCAGGACTTGAACGATGTGTTGCCACACACTTTCTCTTGGTCCGAAACGTGTTCACACAGAATTGGACTATATTGTATTGTTTACTAGAGGGATCAGTGGTACTTAAGAAGTGAGATGTAACTACAGGGGCAAAACGGTAAATTGGTCCAGCTATACTTATGAGCATCTGTGAAGGGTCATCGTACTCATGATTGGTTATATCCGATGGACACAGAAATATATCTGTGGTAAAAAGAGTTCAGCTAACAGTCTTTAGTGGAATGCCTGACAGTTAACGGATGGTGAATCTTGTGGCCAAAGTGTTTAGTTAGCTATTCACGTACCGTTGGAGCTTCGAGCCATAGGTCCATAAGGTTCCCTTGGTAACTTGGATAAAGTAGAGAATCGGTTTTTGAATCAGTTTGAATTGTTCAAATTGACAATAGGGAGTTCGATTATATATGATATAGTTGAACTGATTAATTATATATGATATAATTGATTAAATGTATGAGATACATTATTTTGGAGAAAATTGGATATAAATATGATTTATATCAAGTAGAGGAGAAAACAGTATAGTAGATATATGATATCAAACTATAGGTTAAGCATATAATATGATTATATTCATTATTTAATTATTTAGGCGATTATGAGATAATTGGCCGAGTATTTCTCCGGAATCGTGCGAAAGTGGAAAGTTCGAATTAATTCTTGTAACTGAAGAATAAAATGAAAATTGTTTTCATCTTTGTAAAGAAGATCTGGAAAAACACTCACGGTGTGAATCTATACGATCGCTTAGTGTTGAGAGCCTATGCGATAGCGCCCATCGTTCTAAACGATCGCACACCCGCACACTAAATGATCGCCCACGATTTCTAAATGATCGCTTAGCGCGCCGAGCGAAACCAAACGATCGCTTACCTTTTGCTAGACGATTGCTTAGCTAAACTTACACGATCGTATACCTTTTTCTAAACGACAAGCACCCGACTATACGATAGTATTTTACTATCTCCCACTTGCTTGTTCGTTCAACACGATCGTCTTTTTCTCATTCCCTCTACCAATTCCATCAAAGTCCACCATTTGGATTCTCACTCCGAGAATACCGAGGGCTTCAAGTGGTGGTGTCGTCCCCAGTTGCTGTTGGTTCATGCGCTGCCGATTGTGTAGACGACTGTGGTGCTGTTAGGCAACTGTTTGTTGGGCGATAAGGAGCGTAGAGGAGTTTTCTTCCACTGAACTGAGTTTGTTTGAAGAAAGTATTCAACTGGTACGTTTACTCGGTCTTTTGTATTTTATTTGTTAAAGAATGACAGTAATTAGTGTTATAATGCACATCTGTATATTAGAATGTATGTATGGTAATTCTGTCACAATGAAATCGGAAAGATCCGCTTTCGCTCATGGATTCTCTTATTTAAGAGTTCCTTCAGAGCTGGATTTTGATGAAGTAGCTCAAACAAATCATGTTGCAGTAGTGTTGACTTCAAGTGTTCCAACACCGTCTACATTTATGATCAGAGAGAAAGCTTGGTCCAATTGGAGATTTTTGAGTCTATAGTTGTTCGGTTCCAACAAAAGATTTCAACACCAAACTCTCAAAACAAAGATGAATCTGTTGAAGATAACGACAAAGGGTGGATCCTTAAGACTCATCAAAAGAGAGAAAATTCAAATTCCACCCAAAAGAAGTTGTGTTTCTGTCAAAATCACAGAAGAGGAAGCAAAATTCAGAAAAAGAAAAGAACAATGAAGGCATGGAAACCTAAGATCGTGTAGAAAAAAGATAAAAACTTCCCCCAACTCTGACGACCAGTAACTTTGGCAGACTCCTTTCTAAGAAACTTCCTCGATAATCATTATGGGGAAGTATTAGAAGTTGTTGCATGTCATGCTATCGGCATAGCTGGAGTCGACAACAATTATGTAATTATTGAAAAAGTTGACAATTCAAAAGAAATCGAGCAAATAGCTTTTCTGTCTTCGATTGTATCAAGCCTTCAACTACTCGATCTTCAGCCTTCCAAATATTGAGTATGGCCACGACAGAAGAAGAAAATCAATGTTCGGTGTTTATTTCCACTCGAACTTTAGCCTTCAAAAGGCTAAGTATCTCTACATCAAAGAAAGATCGACTTTCAATATCTGCTTTTGATCATTTCAGAAATATAAGCGATCAACATAAAAGAAAGATGAAAACCTTGAAGGCAAGACTAGTTTATGAAGAAAACAATGATAAGAAGATTCACAGTCGTGTCCCTTCACGTATGAAGAGGAAGTTGTTTGTTGATATAGATACAGAAGGTTCCTTGATGGTGAAGCCAAAACTCATCATATTGACTAATTCTACAAATGAAGAGGATGATTAAAGTCATGATGAAGCAGAAGCTTCTAAAGTTTAAATGTAAAGAGCTTCTCATTACAAGAGCCTAAACTACATGTTGCTCCTAGCCCACATGAGCTTAAAATGAAGAGGATGATCAAAGTCATGATGAAGTAGGAGCTTCTAAAGTTTAAATGTAAAGAACTTCTCATTACAAGAGCCTAAACTGCATGTTGCTCTTAGCCTACATGAGCTTAAAAGGTGAACGACTCCAAAAAAAAAAAAAATACTTTCTGCGAACTATGATATAAATGGTACGTAGGCAGCTTGAAGGAAATTTTAAATTCAGTCCAAAGAAAAAAAACTCTGCGAACTACATCGTGACTTGATCCCTTTCTTCACGGTTACGTCAGAAACTTAAAAGAAATTTAAGTTTAGTCCATAAAAAGGATACGACAATTACCCTATGTGTGGTGCTACACAACAAATTGAAGATGTTCATCTCTACTGGGGGCAACACAACCAATTGAATATGTTCATCCCTACTAAATTGTTGCTTCTTCAAATTCGCCAATGCTTCTTCAAATTCAAGTTTCAAGGATTTGTCAATGCTTCATCAAATTTAAGCTCAGACTTCATTGTTGCTTCTTCATCTTCAAGTTTAAGGCATCCTTTATCTTCAACACTGGGGCTTTGCTCATCTGAAGTGGCATTTCATCTTCAAAGTTTGGTATGGCCTGCTTCATTTCACTTGTTTAAGATTGAAGGCTTCGGCGATGCATCTTCAAAATCAAGCCTGAAAAATTCACTGATGCTTCTTCAAATTCAAGTTCGAAGGATTTATTAATGCTTCATCAAATTTAAGCTCAGATCTTTCTTAATGCTCCTCCATCTTCAAGTTCAGAGGCTTCATCGATGCTCCTTCATTTTCAAGTTCAAAGGTTTTGTCGATGCCCCTCCATCTTTAAGTTCAGAGGCTTCATCGATGCTCCTCTATCTTCAAGTTCAGAGGCTTCATCGATGCTCCTCCATCTTCAAGTTCAGAGACTCCATCGATGCTTCTCAATCTTCAAGTTCAGAGGCTTCGTCGATGCTTCTTCATCTTCAATTTTAGAGGCTTTGGCGATGCTCCTCCATCTTCAAGTTTAGAGGCTTCGTCGATGTTCTTCCATCTTCAAGTTCAGAGGCTTCGTCGATGCTCCTCCATCTTCAAGTTCAGAGGCTTCGTCGATGCTCTCCCATCTTCAAGTTTAGAGGCTTCTTCGATGCTCTTCCATCTTTAAGATTGGAGGATTGACCACTTCCTCTTTGAAGTCAGCTTCGCTCCCTCTCTAAACTGTTGGTTCAGCTTCGTTTCCTCTTCAAAATATTGGTGCAGTTTTCTTCCTTCTCCAAAATGTAGGTGCAACTTTCCTCCCTCACCAAAATATTGGTGCAGCCTTGCTTCCTCCCCAAAAATATTGGTGCAGCTTCGCTCCTTGTCCAAAATATCGGTGCAACTTTGCTTCCTCTCCAAAAATGTTGGTGTGGCTCTACCTCGTATGCGAGATCGACTCCAGTCTACTTGGTGCCAGGCCTCATCTCCGAAAATCAAGTCGGGTCTGCTTGGTTTAACCTCATACGCGAGATTAACTCTGGTTCGCCCACCTCCACCTTATATATGATATCAACTTCGACCCGTCTGGCTCTGCCTCATACGTGAGATTAACTTCAGTTCGCCCAACTCCACCTTATATGCGAGATTAACTTCCCCGTCTGTCTCTGCCTCATACGTGAAATCAACTCCAGTTCGTCTAGCTCTGCCTCATATGTTAGACCAGCTCCGGTTCATGAAGTGAATAATCTCTCTATATAACACCGAACCCTAGTTTCCTTATTTAAGTGAAAACCGAACCACGAAATAAATAGTCTCTCTATATAACACTGTTGTTAGTAGAGACTTACATTTCCCTATCAGGATGACCATAGGTGACTTGACTTGGATCCTGAGGGAGTTGTGAACTCTTGCCTATGAAAGTGGTCCTTTAATTTGTATAAGTGAGAGTGACCATTTTTGCCAACTCAATATGCCAATCATTTTGGGGATTCATCTAATTGGAGAGTCGAGAATGCATCTTCACAAGAAGGAATTCATTCATTCCCTATTTTTAAGGTAAGTATAAAAATTACTCCCTTAAATGTTGATTCTAGGGCTTGAACAATGTGGTGGTACACTCTCTCCTACCCTAGAAAGGATTTGATTATAGTTGGACTATAACTTATTGTTCATTAGAGGAATCAGTGGTACTTAAAGAGCTAGATGTAACTACATGGGCAAAACGATAATTTTAGCCTGACTGTACTTACGAGAAATTTGTGAAAGGTCAATGCACTATTTATTTGTTATATTTGATGGACACAAAAATATATCTATAGTGCGAATATTATAGCTGTCGATCTTTAATGAGGTGATCGACAGTTAATAAAAGTTGGTTAATTCAATTAAAGAGTTTAATTAATTAATCAAGTACTATTAGAGCTTCAATCTATAGGTCCATAAGGTCCCCTCGTTAGCTCAATTGAGATTAATGAAAATCAAATTAATTTGGATTAATTTGAATTGTTTAAATTAATAAAGGGAACCAATTATATAAGATATAATTAATATATAACTGATTATATGAGATATAAAGAATATAATGTATGTGATACATTATGATATAAAGTTTTATTTGAGAGAATAATTAGTATTTGAATATGATTTAAATATTAATATGAATTTAATTCATATCTAAGTAAGTTAAAAAAAATTCTTTACCTGTGTCTGAGTCATGTCTTGAAGGCAAGATGACTAAGGGACTTTTTATTGGAAAGGGTCACAGAGCCATAAAACCTTTAAAGCTAGTATATTCAGACCTCTGTGGTCCAATGATGCAAAAGCTAGGGGAGGTTATGAATATTTCGTCACCTTTACTGATGATTATTCAAGATATGGATACGTTTATTTAATGCAACATAAGTTTGAATCTTTTGAAAAGTTCAAAGAATTCAAGGCTGAAGTTGAAAATACATTAAATAAAACAATTAAAACATTTCGATCTGATCGAGGTGGAGAACTTATGGATTAACTCCATAACTATTTGATAGAATATGGAATAGTATCCCAACTCTTAGCACCTGCCACGCCTAAGAAAAATGGTATATCAGAAAGGAGAAATCGAACCCTGTTAGACATGGTTCGGTCTATGATGAGTTACGCTTTCTTACCTGACTCGTTTTGGGGTTCTGCAATAGACACTGCAACGTACATCTTGAACTGCGTTCCATCCAGGATTGTTGCTAGAACACCTTAGGAGTTATGAGATGGTCGTAAAACTAGTTTGCGTCATTTTAGAATCTGGGGTTGCCAAGCACATGTGCTTGAGGTTAATCTTAAGAAATTGGAACCACGTTCAAGATTATGCCTATTTATAGGCTACCCCAAAAGAACGAGAGGTGGTTACTTCTTTGATCCTAAAGAAAACAAAGTGTTTGTATCGACAAATGCTACTTTTCTTGAAGAATGACACATAAGGGAGTACAAGCTCAGAAGTAAGATTATGTTGAATGAAATTTCCAAAGAAATTACTGAATCTTCAACAAGAGTTGTTGAAGTAGGATCATCTAGTAGATCAAATCCACCTCAAGTATTGAGGGAACTTCGACATAGTTGGAGGGTTGCGAACCCAACTGTTCGCTATATAGGTTTAACAGAAATCTTAGCTATGGTAGCTGATGATGAGTTGAAGATCCATTATCTTACAAGAAAGCAATGGAGGATATTGACAAAGATGAATGGATCAAAGCGAAAGATCTCGAAATGGAGTCTATGTACTTCAATTTCGTATGGGATCTTGTAGATCAACCTGATAGGGTTAAACCTATAGGTCGTAAATGGATCTACAAGAGGAAACGGGGTGCTGATGGGAAGGTGCAAACCTTCGATGCTAGATTAGTGGTAAAGGGTTATACCTAGATAGATGGAGTTGACTATAAGGGGACTTTCTCACCTGTTGCCATGCTTAAATCTATCAGAATACTCCTATTCATTGTCTCATATTATGACTATGATATTTTGCAAATGGATGTCAAGACTGCCTTTTTGAATGGCAATCTTGAAGAAACCATTTACATGGAGAAGTCCGAGGGATTCATAACCCAAGGTCAAGAGCAAAAGGTTTGTAAGCTTAATCGATCCATTTATGGCCTGAAGCAAGCTTTTCGATCTTGGAACATAAGGTTTGATACTGCGATCAAATCTTATGACTTTGATCAAAACGTTGATGAGCCTTGTGTATACAAGAAGATCATCAACAATTCAATAGTTTTTCTAGTGTTATATGTAGATGGTATCATACTCATTGTGAATGATGTAGGTTTATTGACTGAAGTTAAGAACTAGCTAGCGACCTAATTCTAAATAAAAGATTTGGGAGAGGCTCAATTTGTTCCGGGTATTCAGATCTTTAGAGATCGAAAGAAAAAAATGCTAGCTCTATCTCAAACATCGTATATTGAAAAGATGCTTGTTAAATATTCGATGCAAAACTCCAAGAGGGACTTATTGTCTTTCAGGCATGGAGTGATGTTGTCTAAGGAACAATGTCCTAAGACACATCAAGAGGTTGAGGAGATGAGATAGATCCCCTATGCATCGGTTGTGGGTAGCTCTATGTATGCAATGTTATATACTAGACCTGACATCTGCTATGTGGTGGGGATAGTTAGTAGATATCGGTCTAATTCAGGATTAGATCACTGGACCACCGTTAAAACATCCTCAAGTATCTACGAAGAACGGGGACTACATGCTCGTGTATGTTTCTAAGGATTTGATCCTTACGGGATACACAAATTCTGATTTTTAGACTAATAAGGATTCTAAAAAATCCACATCAAGATCAGTGTTCACTCTTAACGGAGGGGCACTAGTATGGAGAAGCACCAAACAAGGGTGCATTGCTGACTCCACCATGGAAGTTGAATATGTAGCGGCATGTGAAGTTGCTAAGGAAGCTGTTTGGCTCAGGAAATTCTTAACTGATTTGGAAGTTGTTCCATATATGTTAAAGCCCATCACACTTTATTATGATAATCGTGGTGCTGTGCTAATTCCTAAGAGTCTAGGAGTCACAAGTGCGGGAAGCATATAGAGTGGAAGTATCATCTCATCCGAGAGATTGTGCATCGAGGAGACGTGATTGGCATGCAGATAGCTTCGGAGCAAAATGTTACTGATCTGTTTACAAAGGCCCTCACGACTAAGGTGTTCGAGGATCACCTGTAAAGTATGGGTCTATGGGACAGACCACGTTTAGACTAGGGCAAGTGGGAGATTTGTACTGGGCACGTATTATGCCCTAGTTTATTATTTTTGTACTTTGAATCTTGACTATATTATACACTCCACTAGCTTTAGGTCAAGTAGAAGATTGTTGGGGTTGGTGTTCTAAATCTCATTGGGTCCTATAGTTTGTAAATGTATTGAACAAACTCATCGTTTATTTAATAAAATATATGATATTTTATTCAAACTTATTGTCTATTTAATATATGATATTTTATTCATTTTTTAGTTGCATTAACCACAAATCAATAAACTAACATCAAGGTTATCTTGTAACTTAAACATGTATGTAGAGACATACGGGTGGATCGTATTTAAGTGATAGCCTAAATGGTTTGTAGTAGATGGATAAGGCTGGGTATCTTATCCTGGTGACACTACGAGTATGACCCGCTTTGTAGGTGTTATAATTGTTGTAAAGTGCTACAAATGATGTGATCATGATCATTCATGTACAGACATGTGAACGAGATATTCTATACAAAGGAGTTTGTATAAGACTAGACCAGAAATGTTTAGTCTCATTATATAACACCATTCATAATAGAGGTTTACATTTCACCAGAATGACCATAGGTAACATGACCTAAATCCTGAGTGAGTTATGAACTTCTTCTGCCTATGAGAGTAGTCATTTGATTTGTATGGGTGAGAGTGGCCAGAACGCCGACTCAACAAGCCTACCATTTGGAGGATTCGTCTGATTGGGGAGCTGGAACACAACTACACAATAAGGAATTCACTCCTTCCTTGAGGTCGGGGTAAGTAGATAAATTGCTCCCTTAAGGGCTGATTTCGAGGCTTGAACAATGTGGTGCCACACTCTCTCTTGGTTCGAGAGGAGTTTAGTCATAGTTGGACTATGATATATTGTTCATTAGAGGGATCTGTGGTACTTAAGAAGTTAGATGTAACTATAGGGGCGAAACGGTAATTTTGGCCAAGCTGTATTTACGTGCAATTTGTGAAGGGTCATCGTACTGTTGATTAGTTATATCCAATAAACACATAAATATATCTATAGTGCGAATAGTGCAACTGTCGGTCTTTAGTGGAATGCCCGTTAGTTAGAATGATGAATAATTTAATTAAAGAGTTTGATTAATTATTCATATATCGTTGGAGGTTCAAGCTACAGGTCCATGAGGTCTCATTGATAGCTCAATAGGATTAAATAAAAGTCAGTTTTTAGATTAATTTGAATTGTTCAAATAATTATATATGATATGATTAAGTTATTTTAATTATATGTGATATAATTATTATGATGTATTTGATACATTATAGCTTTAGTGAGAGGAAATAAAAATTTGAATATGATTCAAATATTATTAATATGAATTAGATTCATAATTATTAAATTTAATATAAACGTGATTTATATTAAATGCCATATGAGAGAAAAAATAAACTATAGGTTAAATTGTATATGATACAATATTAAAATTATAGATTATATGTTATATTTGATATAACATATAATTTAATATATATCATATGATAAGTTAGTTATATATATATTAAATATTATTTTTAAATGAGGGAGTGGACTCCCTTCCCTCTTTTCTCTCCACTCATATAAGTGGATATATGGATCTTTTAATTATAAGAGAGAATCTCCTTCAATCTCTTAAGGATCTTGATCGTTTTTTAGTGATAAAAAGACAGAAAGAGTTCTTTAAGTTTTGGGTTGTTGGTGAACGATCTAAAAACTCCCTCCTCTCCACTCGTCTAATTTTTCTCATTTCAAAATAGCCAAAGCCCACTACTCCTAGGTTTTCTGTCTGAGAATATCGAGAAAACCTTCGTGGTAGTGTTCGTATCTTGTTCGAGGGATTCTTGAAGAAAGTCTTCAAAAGTAAGGGTTTCTGAAATCTTAAGTTTTCTTTTATTAATGCATGCTGTAATTTATATAAATGCATATCTTGTTCTTTCTTTAGTGTAAAAACTTACATTCAATGGAAAATGGAAATTGGGATGATCTACTTCCGCTCAAGGTTCTCTTCTCTTAGAGTTCCTTCAATATATATAATTTAATACATATCATATTAAACTATATGTATTATCACATATAATATATAATCTATAGTTTATATTATATCATATATAATATAACCCATAGTTTATTATTCTCTCATATAACCTATAGTATTAAATTAATTTATATTCATATTAATTTTAACTTATAATTTTTATATCAATCATATTTATATAATTAGTATTTGAATCGTCTCTCATTAAAACTTTATATTATAATGAATCATATATATTATATTAATTGTATCTTATATAAATAATTTTCTTTAATTAATTTGAACAATTCATATTAATCGAAAATTAATTTGATTCTCATTAATCCTTATTGAGCTAACAAGGGGACCTTATGGACCTATAGATTGAAGCTTTGATGATACTTGATTAATTAATTTAACTCTTTAATTAAATTAATCAACCTTTATTAACTATCAGTCACTCCACTAAAGATCGACAACTACACTCTTCGTACTATAGATATATTTTTATGTCCATTGGATATAAAGACTCAATAATGTGTTGACCCTTCACAAATTACTCGTAAGTATAGCTGGGTCAAAATTACCGTTTTACCTCTATAGTTACATCTAACTTCTTAAATACCACTAATTCTTCTAATGAACAAATAATCATAATCTAACTATAACTTAACTCCTCTTGGGTCATGAGAGAGTGTGACGCCTTATTATTCAAGACTCGGAATCAGCTCTTAAGGGAATAATTTATCTATTTACTCTGATAATCAGGAATGAGTAAATTTCTTCTTATGTAGATGTGTTTCCAGCTCCCCAATTAAACGAAATCCTAAAATGGTAGGCATAATGAGTCGACGAATCTGGCCACTCTTACCTATGGAGATCAAAGGACCACCCTCATAGGTAGTTCACGACTCAATCAGGATTAAGGTTAAGTTACCTATGATCATGCTAGTGAAATGTAAGTCTCTTATAGTAACAGTGCTATAAAGAGAGACTATTCATTTTGTGGTTCAATCTTATACAAACTTTTTGTATAGGATACTCCCGCTCACATGTCTCCACATGAATGATCAGGATCATATCATTTGTAGCACTTTGCAACAATTGTAACAACTACAAAGCGGGCTGTATCCGTAGTGTCATCAGGATAAGGTACCAAATCTTATCCATTTACTACAAACCTTTCAGATTATTACTTAAACATGACCCACCTGTATGTCACCACATACATGTCTAAGTTACATTCGATAACTTTGGATCTTAGTTGATTATTTTGGGTTAATGCAACTAAATGTCAAATAAAATAACACTTATTTTATTAATTATATAATATGTTTATGCAAATACAATTTACAAACTACAAGACCATGAGATTTAGGGCATCAACTCAACACAATTAGCATTATTCTATTTTATTTTTATTTGTATAACTGACCTATTTTAGAGATCTAAAATGTTAAATGATCTATTTTTTGAGAAAAATACCAAATGACCTTCTGTTGATGTCATGATTAAGTGAAGTTACGAAGATGCCCTTATTTTTTTTCCTCTTTCCTTTTTTTTCATTCTTTTTTTTGCAGACCAATTTCGGCGAAACTCATTTTTTCCTCTTTCCTTTTTTTTTTTTTGCGGACCAACTTCGACAAAAAATCCTCATTTTTTTCCCATCTTTTGTTCTTCTTCTTCTCCGACAATGAGCCCTCCCAACTTGACAGACAATTTCGGAATGAAAATCCCAAATCCATGAGCATAAAACAAAAGAAAAAGAAAAGGTGAAGAATATGAAATGAAGAGAATCGCATACTTGGGAGGGAGAGAGCGATGATGTTGAAGATGATTACTATGCAATGAACCCTCCAAGAGAGCTAGAGATATAGAGAGAAAGTGATTTATGAGTGAGAAAAGGAAGAGGAGAGGTAGAGAGAAAAAAGTGATTTATAAGTGCGAAAAAGGACTAGTGAGAAATATAGAGAGAGAAAGTAATTTATGAGTAAGAAAAGGAAGAGAGAGAGCAACCGAGAGAGCGAAAGCAAGACCAAGAGAGAGCAAAAGATACAAAGATAAATGATGTGTGAGTGAGGAAAAGGAGAGAGAGAGCGAGAGTGAGACCAAGAGAAAGCAAGAACGAGATGACTTTTCTACCTAAAATCAACCTTTTGTCTCTGTGTTTTCACATCGAGAATTCTTTACAGATGAAGAGATGTCAAAGGGGCTACTTACTTCCCAAACAGATCTTCCTACAAGTATATTTTGATAATTTTAGCCCAAGAATCCTTGGACATTTTTTTGAAAATTTGGGTCATTTGATGTTTTTGACCCAAATTTGGGTCATCCCTACAGATTTCCCATTATTCAATTTCAAACTAATATCTTCCCTCGCTCAATCTATCCGACATCTTAACATTGCTTTGCTCATCCGCCGAGGACGAGAGAGGATTCGCGGCAGTTTACCGACGTAGTTTAATCCATCTAATACCTTCTCCGGCGGTTTGATTTCTTCAAGTTTTTGAAACCAATGGTTAGAAATTCAGGCTATTAACTTTCGTTTGTGTTTAATTATGCTATTACCACTGGGAACTTCAATTAATTTCTCTATGCACTACATTTAGGGTTTGAAAGTCTTTGTATTGTTTTCATTTATGAAATTTCAGTGACGAATTGCGGATTCCTCTCAGAATGTCGCAACGTGAGTAGTCCAGTAAAGTCAAGAAGAAAGACTGGTTGCTGAGAATGGCAAGGCGAAGGGCGAAGAAAACAGTTAAGAAGTCTAGCCCTTCACCTGGACGAGACGCAAAGGATGAAGCAGCGAATGAGTTAAAGAGTGACTGCGACGAGGATGGTATGTTGAAATTCGTAGTGATTTCGATCCTTTTTCCCGAATCCGGAATTTCATTTAAGCAAAATTGTCTTGTTTGTCTTCCCGTGATAAATTGTTCCGTTGCTTTTGGTTCCGTTTGTGTTCAGTTGAACGGCATGCTGCTGCAATCCGGGCCATTCGGGATGTGGAGATCGAGCGTTTGATTACCGAATTGCGGTTGCTTCGTTCGTATTTCAACAAAGAGCAATTGCAAACTCCTCTATTGCAATTTTTCGAAGAAAAACTTCCAAACTTGTCCATTTCGAGAAGAGGCGAACAAGGAGAAATTGAAGTACAATGGAAGGATACAGAGGATGAATTACACACCAATCCAGCTGATGGAATAGATATACATGCTTCTCTCCTTCATTGCTTGTCCACAGCTTATCCTTACTGCTCTGCCGGAATGCGATCGTTTAATGGATTTGAATTTTCCAGTAAATCAGGTACCTATAGATTTTGGATTTTGGTGCGTAGAAATAATTGGCAAGTGCTGCCTTATGTGACGTTTCTTTGCTGCAACTCACCTTCTGTTCTTTGCTGGTGGCAGTGAAAACAAATCCTTTCAATGTTGAGAACCTGCAGATTCCGAACTTGGTAGTAATTTTACTTTTAATATCTTGAATTGTTTACTAGTAGAACGAGTGCTACCTTGCGAGCACAATTAATATTATTTAGTTTGTCTATATCTTTTGTTCCACGTTGTTGATTTGTGGAGAAATGCCTTCTCGTCTTCACAAGAAATAAAACCTTGTGCGCTTTGGTATTGTTTAGGATCCTAGATTGGAAAAATGTAAAGACCTTACAATCTTAATAAGATAACATATGTTACACTTCTCATCTTGTTCCTAATTGATTTTGAGATGGAACATCATTACGTAATATGGTATTGGAGCCCATGAAACCTTAACAAGCGTTTGGTAAAAAAAAAAGATCCAATCCGAGAATGGTAAACAGATAGAGGCACCATCTTGAGGGACACGTTGAGGATCCACATTGAAAAAATGAAGAGACTTGATAATCTTTATAAGATAACATGAATAGCAAAACCAATTTTTGTGTTTCTTTCACAATAGGATCTTCTTTTGTTTCCCATTTGATCATATCAACAAACAGTTATTGTTTCCTATATATAAAAATAACATGACTACTCATCTCATTGTCAATTAATTTTTAAATGGATACCCATTTTTATCTAATAGGTATTGACTGTTACCCATTTTTATCCAGTAGGTATTGACTGATATATTTAATGTCAATTCTTGATTTTTAGGCTTTGGAGGAGCCCTCGGATAATATGGTGCTTGGCATGCCAGAAATCCTTCAAACTCCTGGGGTTCGTATCTTCATGGTTCTTGCATATCGCTTACTGCATTAGCCTTTCTATGTTACTATCCTAGTGTTGTCTGTTATTGCCATTTTTCAATATTTGGTAGTGTCTGACTCAAATTATCTAGGCACATAGGAGGTCGGGGTAAAAGGAATAGAATTACTGTAGCGGTAGTGTGTCTGCAGTCAATTATTGATGTTTTGTTTTATATGATTAAGGATACCTGAGGTAATTCATGCCTATAATTAGCTTATGTCTGTAAACTAATTATAGACAATTATCGAGACTTTATTAGCTCAATCTTGAGCTTCAATAAGTTTGGATACAGGACATCTTAGTAGTAAGCTGGGATCTTGTTGCTTACCATCGACTGGACTTTGGTTGACAAGGTCCAATGTAAATACTGTAAACAACTTAGAGGGGATGGGTTCAACACATAGTGGTCACCTCATCTACAAGGATTTGATATCCTATTAGCTTTTTGACAACCAAAGTAGCGTCAAATGATTGCTTTGTGAGGATAATTGAGGCTCACATCCTGACCCTCACGAAGACTGTCCTTCGTATACTCATTGGTATATCAGAAATGAACTTTGTTACTAGTTTTGGTTTTACAGTATTGGTTTGAACTTTGTTATAAAAAAAGTATTGATTTTACAGTAGGATGCTATTTGAAAATACTAGTTATGGAACGTTGTACTATAATTTTTCGTTTTTCTCTCTCTTTTTTAAAGGTTCATTTTGGATTTGATTATTTCTACTTGAGTCTTCAGTGGAAATGTTCCTATGGATGTCAATGCCATGATAAAGCCTGTTCATATTTATATATGTTCTCTGCTATCATCCATTGATCAAAGTTATCAACTAGAAGCAAAAAATTAATTGCAGGAATAAGTTGCAAAAGAAGTTATTGGGAGGCAATAGTTGATCATTTTGCATTAGCACATAATCACTGCAGAGTGAGTAGATTGTAGAGAGAATGATGGAAGTGCAGGTCTCATTTCTAAGTCATAATTATCATTATAATTTCATTATTATAATTATGGATAAAAATCATTTATTGACGGATAGAGATTTAGAGAAAGCTAGGGAAAATGTTTACCCCATGGAAGGAAGCTGAAAGATAAATTCTAAGTACCAAGATCAGCATAACTATATTGTTTGAGGAATTGTCTCAATAAAACTTTCTTATTGTCTCAATAAAACCTTCTTACGGCTATTTTTGCCTTGATTTAGTATATTCTACCATAAGCTAACTAGTTCTCGTTCCATAGGTAAGTAACCAAAGATTGTCCATTGGGATGACACCGAAAACCCGAAGACTGCCAAAGCCAGGCGAGATGCTTGTGTCTATCCATGGATCCCCCCTTGGTGTTTACAAGGAAGACAACATGGAAGCAATCCATGGTATGTTCATTTGGGTCATATCTAGACACACCGTATTTTGACGCTTCAACTTCAAAATGTGAACATGTAGGCCAAATAAGTTGGTGGGTATGTATAAGTCACGCTTCTACATTTTTCTAATGGGTAAATTAATAATTTGCAGAATCAGAAGAGGATTGATTTGTTGATTCATGGTCACTTGACTGCTTGTCAATAGAAGTGAAACTTCAAATGCGATCATCCCGACCATCGTTCTACCCGTTCTTTCAACCTTTTGATTACTTTATTAAGGTACTCTTACACGTGTATAACTAAGAATTAGTGTGTTTTTACTTGAAGGAACGAGCATGTACAAACGCATAATAGCTCCACTAGAACTCTCAAAGGTAAGTCACAGGCTACACCAACTTCATTCCATTGATTTCCTTCCCGAACTCTCATAAGGCATAACAAATTGAATTCCTTGTCATTCTTGAATCTTGATTGATCTTTATTTCCAAACATTTTCTGTGATCATTGAAACATATCAGCTCCTTATGATTGTCCTAGCCGTGGTGGATGCCCATCATCATTTGATCGTTATTGAATGGTTTTATCATTAGCACATTATCAGGTTCATCTAAAGTATATGCTCGGTGTTGTGCTGTTCGTAATCAAGGATCTAGTTGGAGTACCGTGGCTTGACTGACATACAGATCGTTGCAGTTTCGTCTAGCTTTCTTCATGTATCTGAGAGTTTTTGTTTAGAGACAGACCAATGCTATAAAGAATGAGAACAGATTTAAGTTGACCATTTTGTCATTCCAAAAATGTTGAGGTGAATTTCGAAGGGAACGACATAAGAAGGTTGAGTCGATGATTCTCAAGGCTTGTTTTAATCATAATCCTTAAACAAATTAGTAAATACAACTCTAGAAGCCAGTGGGACCATATTTTTGTATTGAGCACCATCCTTTTCTGTGCAGAAAAGAGATATGATAGAGGAAGTAAAAATGAGAGGTAAAGCTTGGAAAAATTGGTCTCCCAATGAGTACCAACAATAAACTCTGCTGTCAGAGTGAAAATGAGAGGCTTTAATGGAAGAAATTTGGTTTGGTTTGGCCCTCACTTGGAATTACTGACTTGCTTTTCTCCCATTTTCTCAACATCACTGTTTTCTACAATTTTTTCTACTCTCCTGTTCCTAATTTTCTCTTCAACCTTAGGGAAAATGAGAGAAAAAAGTGAATGTTTGATTAGTTGACTCTATTAACCCCATTTGCTGTATGTATTCATTTGCCAACTTATGATAAAGTGATTAGAGGTTCGAATTTTTTCACCTTTCTATCCTCTCATCCCAATTTGTATCTTTTACTTAACTTATCATCAAATCTCAAATAATCTCTTTCAAGTAAAATGTATATCACTTCAATTTTTTTTAAAAAAAATAGTTATTCATTTGGATGATTGGTCAATAAAGTGCTTGTTAGAAAAGAAAAGTACTTTTAGAATTTGTTATTTTTGGATCAACTCCCACAAGTCCAATGGCCTTAGAGTTGAATTTCATTGTCATTTTTGCTTCTGGGGTCCCAAATTTTGAATTTTAGTGTCTTGTATGTCTTTTTGTGCATGTACATATTGTAATGTTTTCCAAATAATAGACAATAGTGCTCTGGTCCCTCATTTCCCAAAAAGTATTGTTGAAAACCTTATTTTATTAACTTTATCTTTTGGTTGAATTTTCAATGCATTGTTTGAACCAAATTAATTGAAAACTCTACTCTCTGGCTGTCGTTCTTCTGGAATCATAAATCAACCTCCATGTCCTTTGGGAAAATAAATAATGTTATTTAATTTAAAAAGTATTTAGGGGCCATCCTAGTGTTTTTCACTCAATTTTCTAATCATAGTTGGCCATGATCTCTTTATACTGCTTTATGTGAGGTTTATAAAATAAATGAATAATAAATTAATCAAATATTTAATAACATGTCAAATAATGAATGAAATGAGTTGATACTAATGTAGTACTAGATTTTCCCCTTAAATTTATGTGTGTGTGTGAGACAGAGTGAAATGCACTCAAGTATTGCTCTATTTAATTATGAGTATCCATCTAGTATTCTTACATGATGAGTAACATTGATGTAATATGATGGACTTTCCAAAAATGATATGACCATAACAATAAAGGTGAGTTGCCAAAGTGAGTTTAACTCAACGATGATAGACATGCACTTTTTTCTTGAAGACGAAAGTTCGATCTCCTCTCCACAATTGTTGTGTTAAGACAATTAATATTAGTGAGTTACACACGACCATTACATTAACATATATTATGAAACATATTTAAATTTTACTTGTTTAGTAACTTATGTGGGGATGAAGATCTGAACCTCTAATATTAAAAAAAACGAGTACATATCCATTATAGTTGAGCTATGCTCATATTGACTAATGTTGACTATTGAAATTTTGTTATGATGTAAAATATAGATCTTGTATGGTAACTTGTATGAGTTGTATGCAAAACTATTGCATCACTTCGTTGAATATTATTTTAAAATATATGGTTTTTTTTTTTTTTTTTCTTTTTTTTTTTGCTATATTAGATGTCTGATAAGAATTTTCACTATTTTTTTTTTTGCTCAACATATAAACTACAATCAGAGTATTTTACCTCTAAACACGTATATATTTTAATTAATTGAATTATATTTAAATTGATGATTAAAAAAAATGATGAACAAATAACCGTATAGTTAGTATGGTGGATATTGTAATTTTGTTTGAGTTGAAGATGTATATTTCAAGTGCATTTCTATAAGGAATTGTACAGTAGTATAAATACTGTACTAACATCATAAGAATAGGGCCTAACCATATCCTAAAGACTCACCAAAGGAGACCTAGTATACATTCACACCCTCTCTCAAACTAAAGGTGGTAAGGTTGGAATCAACTTGAGTTTGTTAAGTAGTTGGAGAAAATAACTAGGAGGCAAAGCTTTGGTGAGAATGTCGGTAGGTTGCTCAGCGGTGGAAACAGAGCATAAAATCAGAGTTTCGCTTAAGAGATGATGATGAACAAAGTGACAATCATTCTCAACATGCTTGGTGCATTTGTGGAAAACATCATTGTGAGCAATCTGGATGACACTACGATTGTCACAGTGAAGTATAATGGTAGATGACTAGGGGACTCCCATATCAGCAAGAATCGAGCGAAGCCATAAGAGTTTGACGTAGCATCAGCCAGAGCATGATATTCAAACTCCGTACTAGAACGGGAAACAACACTCTATTTCTTACTACTCCAAGAAAGGAGAGAACTACCAAGGTAGAAATAATAACTGGAGGTAGAACGCCGGTCAGTAGGATCACCAGCCCAATCAACATTAGAATAGCCTGATAAAACTAGGGAAGACTGGGAAGAAAACTGAAGTCCATGCCCCAAAGTACCTTTGACATAATGGATGATACGAAGAACAACAGTAAAATGAATGGTCCGAGGGGCAGCCATGAACTGACTAACAATGTGAACAACATATGCAATGTCAGGACCAGTGATTATCAGATAAATAAGACTGCCAACAAGCTAATGATAGAGACTGGCATCCTCAAGTGGAATTCCACTAAATGGAGTCAAGCGAATATTGGGATCGAGTGGTGTTGGAGCTGTAGTAGAGTTAGTAGTACCGAAGCGCATTAAAAGATCTGAGACATACTTTACTTGAGACAAAAAAAGACTAGTAGAGCTCAACGATACTTCAAGACCAAGAAAGTAACTAAGTGAACCCAAGTCCTTCATTTCAAAGTGTTCGCAAAGATAGGGAAGAGGACTCAAGAGAGAATCATGAAAGGTTGAACATAGTGTACTCCTAAAAAGTGACATGGCGGGAGATGCATAATCTATTAGAAAGAGGGTCCCAACAACAGAAACCTTTGTGTTCAGTTCCATAGCCAAGAAAGCAACAGAGACGCGCACATGGTTATAATTTGGTATGTTCATGAGGGTAAATAAGTAAAAACAAGCACAACCAAAGACCTTGAGGTTAGAGTAATAAGGAGAAGTACCATATAAGCGTTCAAACGAAGAAGCATTTTGAAGAACAGATGAAGGAAAATGGTTGATTGTGTAGACAGAGTAAGAGCGGCTTCACCTTAAAACTTTGCAGGGTAAGAGGCAGGCAGAAGTTGGGTCTGAACGGAGTCTAGGATGTGACAATGTTTTTGCTCCGCTCGCCCATTTTGTTGAGAGGTATGAGGACAAAAGCGCTGAACAAGAGTGACTTGCTGGGTGAGAAAGGAAAGGAGCTTGGAGTCTTTATATTCCAAGGTGTTATCTGTACGCAGAACCTTGATTGTGCGAGAAAACTGAATGTGAACCATATTAGCAAAATCAATATATATTTGAAACATGGAAGAGCGGTGTTTAAGGAAATATATCTAGGTTAATCGAGAGTAATCATCAATGAATAAAACAAAGTAGCGATATCCATTGACAGTGGAAATAGGAACAGGTTCCCAAGTATCAGAGTGAATTAAGTAAAAAGGACTATCGCTTATAGAACTAGACTGGGAAAAAAACAATGCGGGTTGTTTTGCAAGTTTGCAATTCAAATAGTCAAAAGATACAAACTTGGAGACATTATTTAAATTGTGACTAGAGATTAAATGACGGAGTTTTTTGGAAGAAGCATGACCGAGACGGAGATGCCAGTGATAGATAGCAGAGTCGGTGATAAGGGTAGAAAGAGAACAAATAGAAAGCCGAAGAGATGTGAGCTCAAACAATCTTCCCATTTTGTGGCCTGTACCAATCGTCTGTCCCATCCGCGGATCCTGAACCTTACACCTAATAGAAGAAAAAGACACAGTTAAACCAAGGTCACATAATTTCCCGACAAAGACAAGATTAAAGGATAGATTTGGAACACAATAAGTATTGGAAAGCTATAATAGGGAAGTGTCAACGAAGCCAACATGAGATGGGTAATACAATTATCATCAACAGCATAAATGGAAGGAAGAGATTTGGCAGGAGTGAGTGCAGTCAAAAGAGAAAAATCAAACGTCATATGGTTGCAACAAGCAGAATCAAGAAGCCATCTATTACCTGGGGAGACCGCAAGCATGGAGGAATTAGATGAAATCACCTATTTAAGCAAGTCTTGTAAGTCATACATTTGAAAAGTAGATGGGGAAGGTTCAAAGTTAGCAGAAAAGGCAGCAGCAACAGCAGAAGCAGAGCTAGGATTAGGCTTAAAAGATCGAGACTTGGAAGTATGTCTTGGTGGTCGCGATGGTCTTGTAGGATAAATGTCAGGAATATGACCTCTTTTGTGACAGTATCTGCACTCACTTTTGGACAGTTAACAAACTTATGCTTAGTAAGCTTACAATTTTTACAAAAGGAAGCTCTAGAAGTACTAGACATATGAGTGTTGGCAAGTACAACCTCCAATTGCCGGGAAGAAGTGATGCCAAGATGCTTTTCTTCAAACAAAATTTCCTGAATTGCTGTATCTAGAGACGGAAAGGTACTACGATGGAACAAAGCAGCACATATCAACTCATATTCTGGACGAAGCCCCATAAGAACCTTAATAAGGCGAAGGTGATCAGTACTAATTTTAGCTTGATCTAATTGTGTCCAAACTGATTGAAGTGTAACCACGTAGTCATTAATAGATTGCCCTGTCTCCTGAGTAAGATTAATCAAAGTGGTGCGCAGTTAATAGTAGTGAGCTAAGCCAACAGACTGAAATCGGGTAGACAGAAAATCCCACAAACTTTTGGCATTATCAAACACATCAAGCTGAACATGAATGATCGGTATAGATATATTTCCGAGCCAAGTGATGATTTGATGGTTTTTGCTCTTCCAATCCTCTAATCGTTCAACAAATTTAGTATCATCCTCAAGGATATCTTGACTGGCTGTGGAATATCACCAGTGATAATTCACCATAATTTACTGCCGATTAGGAAACTCTTCATTTGATGGGCCCAAGTAATGTAATTTGTCCCATCAAGAATAGTACTAATGGGATGAAATACATGATCTTTTTTTATGTGGCTTGGCGGCTTGGAAGGAGAAGAAATTGGCTCAAATGCTTGGCTTGACTGAAACCAACTCAGCGGCTTGACTTGGATAGAATTGGCTCTGCCAGATAGAACTGACTCGGCTTGGCTTGATAGGATCAGCTCGATTGAGCTTGACAGGATTGATTCGGCTCAGCTCGACATGATCGACTCGACTCAGCTTGACAGGATCGACTTGGCTTGGCTTGACAGAATCGGCGCAGCTCGACAGACTTGGACGGCTCGGCTCGAGAAGGCAGACCTGAGCAGCTCGACTTGGTAGAATCGACAGACCAAACACGAGCTCACCGGATTTACAACGGACGCTGGCGTGGATGCAATGGACTGACTAGGCGAAGTTGTAATGAAGTTCTGAATACGCGGGATCTGGACCAACTAGACGCGCGACATCTGGAACATGATCGACTAGAAAGATCTTCAAAGAACGGACGGTGGAACAACTTGAGACCAACTGATAGAGAATAGACGCTCAGATGGATCTACAACATGCCTAAACGGATCTGCAACGGAGAATAGTCTTGAGAAAAGATCTGACAGAGAACGATTGAATGTCGGCTTGGGAAGCGAAGAATGGACCGACTGGACGCAGGACCTGAAACACACCAGATCTGGAGCAGTGCGCAGAGACTGAAGATCCACTGAGTTGCATCGAAACACACCGAATCTGGAGAGGTGCAGACTTGGAGCCAGACAGAGAAGGTTATGGAAGAGGCTCTGATACCAAGTGAAGATGTATATTTCAAGTGTATTTCTACAAGGAATTGTACAGGGGTATAAATACTATACTAACACCCTAAGAATAGTGCCTAATCATATCTTAAAGACTCTTCAAATAAGACTCTCCAAAGGAGACCTAGTATACATTCACAGTCTGAAAAATTAAGGTTATTATTATTATTATTATTATTATTATTATGTGGAGTGAAGATCCAAAGCAATCATTTTACTCGTCTTAAAAAAAAGCAATGATTTTAGTCGAGTATAAATATTCATATGCTCAAGTTGAAAATAAAAATAATTAATTTTCTTATGATGTTATTATTACCAAAAATGATTCATAAATTGCTTGACCTAATTTTATCAGTCAATGCACTTGATTTGATACCTAAGTGTATTAATTGTATATTTTTAGTTCCAATTTTCCAACGACTTTGATTTGAGGGGCGGTTTTGTTGAGTGGGAATCCTTGATGCTCGTGAAATGTAGATTTTGATTATTTGGATTATTGTATTTGTTTTGTTGTAATATAAGATAATTAAAGGGGTTGTTTAGAGCGTTGAGTTGAGATAGTATGCATGGAGTTCATATGTTTGTGGAGTTCATATATCTGTGAAGTTCATATGTCCGTGATTTTGTTTTTTGTTTTTATTTTTGAAAAATAAGCCTATCGATACTTCTTCCGCCTCCAAATTTCTTATTTTTGTTTTTAGAATTTGGCTAAAATTCAACCATTATACTTAAAAAAGATGTAAATCATTGTAAGAAATGTGGATGATATAGACTTACTTTAAAAAAAAAAATAAAAAACTAAATGGTTACCAAATGAGGCCTAAATAATTTGTTTTTATTATTACTATTTTTATTTTAAATTTTTTTTTATTCAATAATTTTATACATCCTTATTTAAATAAAATATGGGTTGCAATTTTTTTCTTTTAATTTTTAAAACTTTTCTTTCTTTCTTTCTTTCTTTATTAGATAATGAACATGTTGGGTTTTATGTCCTAAAACTCGTGGTACGTAAACAATGGAACTTATTCTGAAAATTCAATAAAGGTGTTATTGAATAGATCTATTGCTTGAATAAAAATCCAATAAACCTGAACGTCCCTTGACTATTGGATGAGTACTTGAACTTTATGTGGAGACATAAAGGTGGATCAAGTTCGAGTAAATAGTCAAAATGATCTATAGTATATTGATAAGGTTGGATACCTTATTTTTGTAACACTATTGGATGCGACTGCTCTGTCGTTATTATAAGGAGTTGTAAAGTGCTACAAACGAAGTGATCCTAATTCGTTCATGTTGGACATGAGGAGTGGGGGTGTCCTTGTGCAAAAGAGTTTGTACAAGATCGGACCACAAAATGAGTCACTCTTACTTTATAACGTTGTTTACTATTTAAGATTGACTATTTCAAAACGACGACCTAGGTAACTTGACCTTAATCCTGAGCTAACTATGAACTCCTGTTTATTTGGGATTACCCTTAGATTTGCATAGGTGAGGGTTGGCTCAATAGTGCTAACTCAATAAGACTTCCATTTCAGGGGTAAGCGGGATAGATAGCTGGGTCTTGAACAAGGGGCCCCGCCCTCTCATTGGCCCGAGAGGGACTCAGTTTTGTTGATTAGATCACAAAATAATTATTCATTAGGGGATCAGTGGGGACTTAAGGAACAAGAGGTAATTTCAGGGGTAAAACAGAGATTTGACCTAGCCGTTATTATGAACAACCTGTGAAGGGTTAACTTATTAATCATGGTTATATCGTGTGGACATAATATATCTGCAGTGAGGGGAGTTCAACTATGGGATTTAGTGGAGTGACCCATTAGTTAACAATGGGGGTTAGATCGGTCTAATGAGTTTAGTCGATTAATCTCGGATCGCTGGAGCCCATGATCTGTAGGTGCACAAGGTCTCTCTACTAGCTCGGAAATGGATTAGCTCTAGAGTAGCGTGATAAGTTAATTTGAAACGTTCAAATTAGAATCAAATGAAATTGGATGAAGAAGATGAATTTGTATAAAAATTAATTTAATATTGGATATTAAATTAATTAGAATTATTTAAATTGTTTAAATAATTATTTATTAATTTTATGAGAAAATTATTTTATGAAATTAATTTGTAAAATTAATAAATTTTGATTTTAGAAATAAAATATGATTTTAAAATAAAAATAGATTTTGGAAATTGAAAAATTACACAAAATTGAAAAAAATGAGTTTTTCAAATTCATCTTCAACTATCTCACAAAGAAACCCACCTCTTCCTTCATTAACTCCAAGCATGAGCTGCATCTCATGCAACAAATCTCTTTGCATGATAGTCTGCAATATATTGAAGAGATTGGAGTGAAGTGAAGGTGATGCAACCGAATGATTTTTTCTGAAAAATTTGGATGAAGAAGATGTTCTTCATTTTGGGTTATTGCAGTGAGCTATCTCCAAATTTTCTTTGATTCAAGCTTATTTTGAGTCCCACAACTCAATCTAGAGCACCAAAAGAATAGTAGGGAAGATCTTGTGGTGGTCTACACAAAGATTTGGTGAAATTTGCAGCTGAAAATCAAGATTTCAATGATTCTACAAAGGTATGTTCTTGAAACCTATTAAACTCTGTTTTAGCATGTTTCTTTTCAGCCAAAATCAATGAAATAGAGTGCTTATGGATCCTATTCTCTTCCGCTGCGTGCTGCTACCGATCCAATAGAACAATCATTAACTCATTACATTTCTTTGTAGAAATATGATTAAATAAAATGAGAAACCAAAGAAAAATCAAAACTTTTGATTCCTAATTTTACTCCATGAATTTCATTTATCACCATCTTCTTTTTCTTCTTCTTCCTATTGTTGCTTCTGTATTTTTACTCTGTCATGATCTTTTTTAACTGAATCTCCCCCGTCATCTTAGCAGTCAATGGAATGTCACCACATTTCTTCAACAATTTTACTTTCAATTCCTCCAAATTTGGAGGATCATCTGAGAACAAATCTCCAGTTCTCTCTAATTCTTACTAGAAAATGTTCCAAGAAAAAAAATCTTCAATTTATGGTTTCTTTTATTATATGTTACATATTTTTCAACTACATACATACTTTTCATCTAATTATTTTTAACGCTCATTTGATATGTGAATTCAATTAAATAAAAATATATTTTACAACTTTTTTATGTATAAATATTGCACTTATTGTAGACCAAATACTATTATTTCTATAATCAGCAACCTTAAAACATACTTTAACAATAATTAGTCTTATAATAGTCAGAAGTGGTTGTCGAAGTTAATTATCAAAGATGATTTTTCGCTAAAGTTTATAGTCGAAGGTGGTTTTTGGAGCCTGAAGTTGGTTGCATGATGGTGATATTAGAGTTGATCATTGGAGTTTGTTATCGGTGGTGGTTTTCGAAGTTCAGAATTAGTCACGCAAAGGTGGCCATCAAAGTTGACCATCCAAGATAATTTTCACTGGAGTTTGTAGGCGGAGCCGGTTGCCGGAGCCTTATGCCGGTCGCATAAAGGTAGTATTAGAGTTGGTTGTTGAAGTTTGTCATAAAAGATGGTTGTCAAAGCCTCGAGTTGGTTGTTGGAGTTGCTCGCTTGAAGTGGTCATCAAAGATGATTTTCGTTGGAGTTTGTAGTCGGAGGTGATTGTCAGAGTTGGTCATCGGAGTTTGTTGTTGGAGGTGGTTGCTGGAGCCTGAAATTGGTCGTCGAAATTGGTTGTGCGAAGGTTGTCGTCGAAGTTGGATTACCAGAGTTGTCATCAGAGGTGGTTGTCGGAGCCCATAATTGGTTGTCGAAGTTGGTCACGTGAAAGTTGTTAAGAGTCCAAAGTTGGTCATCAGAGCCTGAAGTTGGTCGCTGGAGTTGTCATCAGAGGTGGTTGTCGGAGCCCATAATTGGTTGTCGAAGTTGGTCACGTGAAAGTTGTTAAGAGTCCAAAGTTGGTCATCAGAGCCTGAAGTTGGTCGCTGGAGTTGTCATCAGAGGTGGTTGTTGAAGCCTGGAGTTGGTCAGCGGAGTTGTCATTGGAGGCGATTATCGGAGCCCGGAGTTAGTTGTCAGAGTTGTCAGAGTCTGGAGTTGGTAGTCAGAATTGTCATATAGGTGGTTGTTCGGAGCTCGGAGTTGGTCCTAGAGTGTAACAACGATAGTTGCCGACAGTGGCCAATGGTGGAGCCATTAAAAATATTGGAAGAATGGAGAGTTGGGGTGAGTTGGTAAAATATACCAACTCAACTCCACCAACATTCAAAGTTGGTGGGCCAAACATTGAGTTGATATATTATATAAACTCAACTCAACTCCCGTTGGTGAGCTAAATACCCCCTAGGTATTATAGAGATGTTTGAGCATCTTGGGATCCTTATGAGGCATATTATTAAGAGTTTTGATCTTTTTGGATGCCCTCTTGAACATGCATTTTCGAAATTTTCATACTGGCAACATCTTCTTTTTACTTTTTTATCCTTCATTTTATATGTATATCATTATTTTTTATTTGCATTTTATAATTAAAGTAAATATTATAGCACTATTATTAGTTATATCGTAGTTGTTTTTTTTTCAATATTTTCATAGAGAGATTCAAAATTGATTAATATTTATTTTGTAATAAAAGATTAAATTAATATATATTATTTTGTTAAAAAAAAAATAACGTATAAAAATAATATAAACTATATTAATTTAAAAAGAAATTTAAAGTAGACAAATATGTAATACGAACTCAGATTATATTAAATTAATTACACATTAATGAATAGTCGTAAGGGCATTCTTTGAACATTACATAAATTTAAGACATTTCTGAATAGAAATCCTACAAAACAAACACAATTATCCAAGTATTAGTTGTCTGAAAATAATATCTCCAACATAGTAATATTTACAAAAAAAAATAGGAATATTTACGAAAGTCTAGCATTTATACTTTTAGATATTCAAAGATTTTGGTTATCTACATTCTCAAAATAACAAACCATCCATAAAGTTTTTGGATACGTATATTATGGAAAAGTATATCTCCTTGTAATTTTTTTTAGAGTTTCATGAAGAAGCACATGTGATCAATTATTGCTAAGTTATGTTCACTTTGAATTATAAATATTATGCATTTGTCATGTGACTAATTCATATCTATCTTGTTTTCTAAAAAAAAAAAAATCTCTTCATTAAATTAAAAAAAATAAAAGTGCCATCATTACAGTTTTACTAAGTTGTAATTGACATATATTCATTTTCTTAAAACTGAAAGTACGATCTTCTTAAAACTGAAAGTACGATCTTCCTTTCCCCACAATGGTTATATTGAAAAAACAACAAAACGAAGCTTTATAACTGAACGAGAAACTTTTTTTTCCACTCTTTTAATTGAGTTGATAAAATTTTTAAGTGGTCTTTTTTTTTTTTCTTTTTTAATCTAGGTTAAATAGTCCATAAACTTTGAGATTAATATTTATTTGGTCTATGAACTTTGATATTTTTTAAAATAGTTAGATCTATTGAATACAAAATTGAAAGTTTAGTAATATAGCAAATATAGGTCATTTTTAAAATTTCGAATTTTCAAGGTTTTATTACACACATAATTGAAAAATAAAAATTATTAAATACAAAATTAAAAGTTTTGAAACTTATTTAATTCTTTTGAAAGCTCAAGAACCAATGTTTTATAACTAAACTCTAATCTTAAATCTATTAGTTGGGTTTTTTTTTTTTTTTTGAAAAAGATACATTAGGTCAGTAGGCGCACTCGAACATCTCCATTAGGTGGACGCATTCTTAGTGTTGGATTTAGTGTTTTAAATCTCGTGGATCTCGTAGTTTGTAATTTATAAATACAAATTATTTATTTAATAAAATAAGAAGTAGTTTATTCAACATTTAGATTGCAATAACTCGATCCAATAAACTAAGTCCCATGGTTATTTAATAAAGCTTGAACAGTATGTAGTAGACATACAAGTGAATCATGTTCAAGTAATAACTTAAAAGGTTTGCGTATATGGATAAAGTTGGATAGCTTATCCTAGTGGCACTGCGATGACCCAGTTTGTAAATATTACAAGAGTTGTAAGTGTTACAAATGATATGATCCACATCATTCATGTGAAGACATATAAGTGGGGGTATCCCGTATAAAGAGTTTATATAAGACTAGACCACAGAATGATTAGTTTCTCTTTATAACACCATTACTTGAAGAGACTAACATTTCACTAGGATGACCATAGGTGACTTGACCCTAATTCTGAGTGAATTGTCGACTCTTGTCTATGAGGGCAATCCTTTGATCTGTATAGGTGAGAGTGACTGATTTCACCGACTCAATAAGTCTACCATTTTGAGGATTTGTCTGAGTAGATAGTTGGGAACATAACTACACAAGATGGAATTCACTACTTTTTGTAGTTAGGAAAAGTAAATGAATTCTCCCTTAATAGTTGATTCTGGATCTTGAACAATGAGGCCTTACTCTTTCATTGGCCCGAGAGAGGTTAGTTTATAGTTGAACTATAAACTGTTTGTTCATTAGAGGGATTAGTGGTGCTTAAAGAACTAGATGTAACTACAGGGGTAAAATGGTAATTGGACCTAGTTGTAGTTATGCGCAATTTGTGAATGGTCAATTTACTGTTGATTGGTTATATCTGTGGACATAAAAATATTTCTATAGTGCGAAAAATGCAGCTATCGATCTATAACGAAGTGACCGGCAGTTAATGAATGTTGATTAATCTAATTAAAAAGTTTATTGATTAATCTCGAATAATTGGAGCTTCTAATCTGTAGGTCCATAAGGTCCTTTTGTTAGCTCACTAAGTATATAAACAATGAATAATTGTTTTTAGAATAATTTGAATTACTCAAATTATTTAAGGAAATTTAAGCTATCAATTATATTAATATGATTAATATAAAGTATAATGTATATTGATAAATTATATAATATAGTTAATTATTATTAGTATAATATCAAATAATTCCCCTATAAGGATCGAATCCTGAGCGGAAGTGTTAGGATCGCCTTGCATTCAGTTTTTCCATTTAAATGAAACAAAAACAACAAGTTAAAATAGAGAATAAAAGGATAAATAATATACTTAGCATGCTTTATAAAAGGAGAAACAAGGGGACGAATGATTCTTACCTTTGTAGATTCTCAAGCTCCTCGAAATTCCTCTTGTTCTTCACACGAGCGTCTCCTGAACGATCACCGACACTACCACAAGAATAACCTTGTTATTCTCTAGGATTCCAAGAGTTGGATGAGTGATCTCCAACCCTTGAAAGAGAAAGAGGTAGAGAGATTATAGAGAAAGTGTAGAGAGGAAATAAATTGTGTAGAGAGGAAATAAATTGTGGAGGCTAGGGTATGTTTTTCACCAAAAAAAATTCTTGTCCTAAATGAGCTAATAAGATAGATTTATATAGAGAAGGGTTTATCCCTTCTCCAAGTAATTCCCTTTTTACCCTTGATGCCAATCAATTAAAAAACTCCTTATTTAATTAATTAAATAATCATATATTAAATCTAATTTAATATAGGACCATTTTCAAATATAGAAAAATGAATCAAAATATTTACAAATAATAACAAAATATCACAGTCTATCTGTGATAGACCGGATAGATAGCGATAGACTACTATCTGTGTCTATTGATGTCTGTCCCAGTCTATCACAGATAGATTGTGATATTTTGCTATTATGTGTAAATATTTTTAGCAATTTTTTTTTTCAAAATTTCAGGATTATTTTCTACAGATTTCTAGTGGGATTTAAACATTTTGTAATTTTCATTTGATGAATGTTTGAGAATGTGTTGGTTTAAAATTATTTGATGTTTTCAAGATTGGCACTTTATTTAATTGCTTTGTATTTACAATTTTGTTTGTAAGTGCCCTAATTGCTATCGAGTCTATATTTTTAAGTCTTTAAGTCGTTCGTGGGATTTCCAGTGCCGATCTGGAGAAAATGAGACCAAATTCGACGGAGAAACGATGGAGAACGCGACTATACAGTTGAGATCGTACTGTAGTGTTGCAACGCTGCGATCATGAAAAGCGTTGTATTCTTTCCATAGCGTTGCAACGTTGGGCATAGTATTGCAACGCTCCGAGACGGAAAGAACAAACCGGTTCTTGTTTGGTTCAGTCAGTTTGAGCGGTTTGGGTTCAGTTCAAAGGATAGATAGTTTGGTTCGAGTGGTTCAAAGCCTAGTTCACTTGTTTTGAACTGGTTGATTATTTATTTATGTAATAGTTAGATTTTTTTTTATTAATTAAATTAATATAAGTTTTACATTAATTTAATTAATTGTTTAAGTGTCCAATCCTAGTCCAATAATTATTTTATTAATTATGCATTTGATGTATGATTTTTATTTAAATACATATATGTCATATTGTAAATAATATTAAATCCCATCATAGGTTATGCATTTAATTTCATGCATCATTTATATTATTAGTGTTATAATATATATAATTGCATGATTTGATTAAAATTGCATGCTTATGCATCATATAGTATAAATGTTATAATATATGCATGCATGCAGTAATATCATATACATGCATCAATTATATTATAAGAGTTATAATATAGTGTATGGATGTATGTTTAAATGTATGTTATTATTTATTTCATTACTTTAGTATATAAATGTTATGTATGTTAGTAATGAAGTGAAATTGCATGAAGCATGTCACCACTTTAGGGTAATTTATAATTTTTATATTATTACCTAATTATGCTTTCACATGCAATGTATGGTTTTAATTAATTTCATTCTTTTTTTTTATAAAAGTTATAATTAAATGAAATTAGAATTAAAATCAATAATTCAAAATTGCATGCAAACCTTAGGTTAAAATCATCTTTTAAAATTGTTTTAAAATATGATTCATATAGACCTAAGATCACTTTTCTAATGAGATTATAAATTTAAGTTTAATCTTTTAATAGGTTTAATAGGATTAAATTGATTCTTAATTAAAATATTAAATCTGTAATAAATATATCTATAAGGGACCTTTTGTCTAAGGTTTGTTTTGTCTAGGCTGGGGTACTTAAGTTGATAAAAACATAACACCCCTACCTAGCAACTTACCTGGAATGGTGAATTAGATAGATTTGTTACAAGCATGCAATATTTGATTAAAGTTTATTAAAATATTTAATAAACATTAATCAAAGTTGTTTAACTATCCAAAGTAAGTGTTATTTTTGGGCAAATTAAACAAACACTTAGTTAAAATCAATAGCCAGATTATCCTAAGTTAATTAACCCTAGGTAAAAAGCTTAGTGGGAAGAAAATGGGTATGTGATACTTTATCTTTCCTTTTCACGTTTCTCCCTAAATGTCCACACTTGAGATCTATACTCGACCTTGAGGCACCTTGAGTGTCTCCCTACGGATGGTGTTTGTATAGATCAATACCAAGGTGAATGGAGAGGGTGTTTATAGTAAGTGGGAGCGGGACAAGTGCCAACTCATCCTTCGGTCTCTCTCATTAGTTTGAAGTAAAGTTTCATGCTCGGCCTCGTGTCACCTTGAGTGTCCCATTGCGGATGGCATTTTGCATGACACTTTATTCAAACTCTAGAAATGGATAAGGGTTACTTTAATTTTTGCTCCAATCAATTTTTTCCTACAGTTGGCTCATTGGGGCGAAACTCTAGAATCTAAAATGAGGGGATACACTTACAAAAAAATGTTAAGCGAGTTTAACTATTTTTGGACCGAACAATGGAGCTTGATAGTTATAGTAACAAGGAGTTGTTCTGTCTATTAGTTGAGATAGTCTTATTTCAGTGAAAGAGCACCTGATCACCCTATGGTGGCTTTTGTCCTATCTCACTGAAGCATCATTGTAAAATAAATATCACTTAGGGTGTATTAGATGATTTTGCTAAAATTGATTGGTTTTTCTAAATAGGTTAATGCAAGATATACTAATATAAATAATTTGTATGATTTCAACAATTTAATTATGACTTTTGCGACTTTAGATATGCTCGCCACCGACAAACTAACGGGCAATAATTATACATCATGGAAAAACACAATCAATACTATATTGATCATTGATGACCTCCGTTTTGTCCTAATGGAGGAGTGTCCTTCTATTCCTGCTCTAAATGCCACTCGAAATGTTCAAAAGGTATACGAGTGCTGGACACAGGTAAACGAGAAGCCTCGAGCGTATATCTTGGCAAGCCTTTCAGAAGTCTTGGCCAAGAAGCATGAGCCCATGATCACTGTCCGTGAGATCATGGAGTCCCTACGGGAGATGTTTGGACAACCATCCGCACAACTCACGCAAGACGCTTTTAAACACATCTTCAATGCCCGTATGCATGAAAGGGTATCTGTTAGAGAACATGTTCTCAACATGATAGTCCACTTCAACGTAGCGGAGATGAATGGGTCTGTCATTGATGAAGCTAGTCAGGATAGTTTCATTTTGGAATATTTACCTGAAAGTTTCCTTTAGTTTCGTAGTAATGCTGTTATGAACAGGATTGACTAAACCTGACCACCTTGCTCAATGAGCTTTAGACTTTTTAAACCTTGATTAAAAGCAAGGAACAAAAGGGAGAGGCAAATGTTGCTTCATCCTCAAAGAAGTTCTATAAAGGAATTCCCTCTGGAACTAAGTCTGTGCCTATTGGGATTGGTGTCCTAATTCTCCCAGAGTCTCGTAGTTTGTAAACTTGGTACAAATTGTTATGAATAAAATAAGAGTTATTTTATTGCATTTACTCATATCCAATAAACAAAGATCCATGGTTATTGTATGTAAACTTAAGCATGTATATGAGATATACAAGTGGATCATGTCTTAAGCAATAACCTAAAAGGTCTGTAGTAGAAGAATAAATGAGGGATACCTTATCCTTGTGACACTACGGATACGACCGGCTTTGTAGAGGTTTACAAGTGTTGTGAACTACTACAGATGGCCTGATCCTGGCCATTCATGTGGAGACATGCGAGTGGGGGTGTCCTATACAAAGAGTTTGTATACGATTAGACCACGAGATGATTAGTCTCTTTATATAACGGCGTTGATAATTGAGACTTACATCTCATTATAACGACCATAGGTGACATGACCTTAATCCTGAGTGTTTTAGGAACTCCTGCCTATGAGGGCGGTCCTTTGATTAGTATAGGTGAGAGTGGCCAGATTACCAACTCAACAAGCCTACCTTTTTAGGGATTTGTCTGATTGAGGAGCTGGGAACTCAGTTACACAAGACGAAATTCACTCCTTCCCCAAAGTAGGGGTAAGTAGATAGATTGCTCCCTTAAGGGCTGATTTCGAGTTTTGAACATAGTGGCCACATCTTTTCTTTGGAAGAGAGGACCCAGTCATAGTAGGACTATGGGTTATTTTTTATTAGAGGAATAAGTGGTACTTTAAGAAGTTAGATGTAACTATAGGGGTAAAACGGTAAATTGACCCAACTGTATTTACAAGCAATATGTGAAGGGTTATCACACTACTGATTGGTTGATATAGACACAGAAATATATCTGTAGTGAGGAGAGTGCAGCTGTTGTTCTTTAATGGAGTGCCCGTTAGTTAACAGATGGTGGATCCCGTGACTAAAGAGTTTAGTCAGTTATTCACGTATCATTGGAGCTTTAAGCTACAGGTCCATAAGGTCCCCTTGGTAGCTCAATGGATTCAAGTTGAGAATCAGTTTTTGGAGTTAGTTTGAAATGTTCAAATTACCAAGAGGAAATTCAATTATATATGGTATAATTGGTGTGATGTATGCGATATATCAAGTGGAGGATTAATGCAAATATGATTTACATTAAGTGCCATAAAATAGAAAAAGAACTATGGTTTGTATGTTTCATGAGATGAAATATTAAAACGATAGGTTATAAATATAATATGGTAAGTTGATTATCATATTTATTTATAATGTATCAATTATTTGATAATTAAATCTTTTTCTCTAATAACCGATTGAGTGAGAGGTTATTAGTGATTTTATGGTAACCGTGAGATAAAAGAAAATGAGTTGTTTTCCTAAAATTTAGAGAGTTACTTCATTTGAAAATTACTCACGGATAAGCTATCAAGTGAAAGTATTTCACTAAGCGATAGCTGAACAGAGACTAAACGATCGTACAGCTTTGACTATATGATAGTTCATTAGTTGATCGTAGCTAAATGATCGAGTGGCTAAGTCTATACGATAGGCTGCCATTTATTAAACAATTAAGCACTTCGTCTATACGATAGACAGCTTCCTATCTCTCACTTGCTCGATCGTCTACACGATCATTGTCTTCCAATCTCTTCCTCAAGCCAAGATCATACAGAGCCCACAACTCTTGGATTCTCACACCGAGAATACCAAGGTAACCATTGTGGTGGTGTCCTCACTCATTTCGTGAATCGAATGTGACTCGGTTGGTTTCGTGGAGGTTGTTCGTTGTGTTCGTGCTGTTGCTCGTGTTGTATCGGTCCTTGTGTTCAAGCATTACTGGTGTTGGACGCTTGGAGACTGATCGAGGAAGTTTGAAGAATGTTTCTTCAAAGGTATGCATACTCTCTCCCTCGATACTTTTGTTAGCATGCTATAATTTCGTGTTTTACATGACCAGTTAGTTTCCGTTCTTGTACTGTAATTTTTTATGTTCAATTCGAATGGAATTTGGAACGATCCTTTCGTTGCTCATGGAAATCCTCATGTTTGATTTCCTTTAGTGCCTTCTTCTTTTGGCACCAAAAAGTCGAAGAAGAAGAAAGGTGGAAAGGAGAAAGGTAACCAACAAGCTGCTGCCCATAAGGGTAAGAAGCTCAAGGCTGCAAAGGGAATTTGTTTCTATTGCAACCACGAGGGACATTGGAAGAGAAACTGTCCTAAATACTTGGCAGAAAATAAGAAGGCCAAGTAAGGTAAATATGATTTACTTGTATTAGAGACATGTTTAGTGGAGAATTATAATTCTGCCTGGATAATTGATTCAGAAGCCACTAACCATGTTTGTTCTTCATTTCAATTTGATTCCATTGAACGGTACCAACGAAATCGAGTGCGAACTCCCATTTCATTTTTTATTGAATTAACCGCCATTTCGACATATTTCATTTTATTATGAGAATAAATCCTACTACTTCTGGTCCTGAAGTTTCCACGCTTGAAAAAAAGAACTTGGGACGTATCGCTCAAATCATTGGTCCGGTACTAGATGTAGCTTTTCCCCCGGGCAAAATGCCTAATATTTACAACGCTTTGATAGTTAAAGGTCAAGATACTGCCGGTCAAGAAATTAATGTGACTTGTGAAGTACAGCAATTATTAGGAAAAGAAGGACTCCCTCTGCCTGACAACCCCAAGTATGGAAATGTGCTAAACTTGCTTTTCTTTCTCATTACCTTGGACTATCGGTTGAGACTCTCCGACATCTGTCAAACTCTTGGTCTATTCCTTAGTTCCATTTCCTTCTAACCCTGTCCCTTTGAGTAGTGCTTGACGATAGAAGCAAACGAGTTGGCTATGATAGATTGGGCATGTTCTCGCTTACGACTTGGGAGAGTCTGGGACATTCCCTCATGATGGAACAGCTACCTTCTTTGTGTTGTCTACTCAAGGAAAGAGCGGGATACTTAGCTGAAAGGGTGAACAAGGTCGAGCGCGTTCAAACGTTGCTCCAGAGTACCCTCTTGAGCAGCAGTCGAAGAATAACTAGTGCGCCCTTGGCAATTTCGCTTTCAATCTGGTAGCTCGACTTCCTGTCCAGTCTGCCTTTGAAGCCTAGTTCCCATTTCCTTCGTGTAAGTTCAATTCCTTTTGAATCACTTTTCTAGTAATCGGTAATGTAATAAAGACATCGACGAGGATATTCAAAGCATCTAGGAAGAAAGGACGAGCGGTTTACTCTAGCAGCGGATACGTTTTAAACCGTATCTTTCACTATTCTATCACCCCCGGTTCACTTCACTTCCTAAAGGCGGATTAAGACTAAGGCTACTCTCGGAGGCAAGAAAGAGATATTCAATCAACCAAGCGTTAGAGAAATTCCGGCTTAAGCAGCCAATTTTTCCTAGTATAGTCGTCATTGGATTACCATTCCATTATTAGTTCTGGGGCTCGTATAAGGTATGCTTCGGCCTCCCGATCCTAGAGGGACGCGACGCGAGATGATGATGGGTCAACCGCGACTGGCGCATCTGGTGGAACTGCTGCTTTCGCTAGGTGAATAAGAATTAATCCTCAAATTGTTCTTTGGATAAACGACTGGATTTTGATCTTCTACTTCATTCCTATCTGCTTCGTGGATTAAGCGGTGGTGGTGCCTCTCCCACTGCTTATTGGTGGGTAGGGCACCGTCTTCAGAAGGTTTCATTCTATTTTCTGATGCTGTCATACCCGTACCCTATATACAATACAACAACTATGAGAGGTTACTGGCCACCTGCACTGTAACATACAGCTGAAGAACGGCTTCTGAATAGTTCAGATGGGATTATTTTTTACCAATAATAATTGGAGCCACTACCCTGTATATAGAGTTATATCCTCTAGCTTATTTACTGGAGACCGACATTATCTTTCCTCTAAAGAGACACCGATGTGGTGGTGTACTTTTTTGATAATCGCAGAAAGTTCCGTTCAGTTAGATATTAAGGATTCGCCGCACAGAAGCGTTCTCGAACATCACTTACTCTTTATTTAGAAAATGTTATTATTAAGCAAACAAGAAAAAGAGAATTTTTTTGCCTAAAAAAGACCTCTCGTCAGACTATTGACTGAAAATTGTGTATATAAAGTCTTGAACCTGCGGGAGTTAGTTCCTGGCGGCAACTGCAAGCTGAGGAGATGACAATGCATGTTGAAACTGGGCACATCGTCTTAGTTGTGGCAGTGGAAGGACTCCAATTGACTTTATAGAATAAATATGTTTTACTTGAAAATGTATATGTTGTTTTTGGTTTGAAAAGGAACTTAATTTCTGTAACATGTTTGTTAGAAAAAAATTATCGTATTCAATTCTTTGTAAATAAAGTGTTTATTTCAAAGATGGTGTTAATATTTTTTCTGCTAAGCTGGAAAACAGTCTTTATGTGCTAAGGTCGTTAGCGACTACAACCATCCTTAACACTGAAATGTTTAAAACGGCAATAACTCAAAATAAAAGACTTAAAATTTCTTTTAAAGAATATGCGCTACTTTGGCACCTAAGATTAAGTTACTTCAATCTCAATAGGATTGAAAGATTGATAAAAAATGGACTTCTAAGCGAGTTAGAAAAAAACTCTTTACCTGTGTATGAGTCATGCCTTGAAGGCAAAATGACTAAAATATCTATTACTGGAAAAGGTCGTAGAGCCAAAGAACCTTTAGAGCTAGTACATTCAGACCTCTGTGATTCGATGAATGTAGAAGCAAGAGGAGAGTTTGAATATTTCATCACCTTTACTGATGATTATTCAAGGTACGAGTATGTTTATTTGATGCAACATAAGTCTGAATCATTTGAAAAGTGCAAAGAGTTTAAGGCCGAAGTTGAAAATGTATTGAATAGAACAATTAAGACATTTCGATCTGATCGAGATGGAAAGTTTTTAGATCTTACATTCTAGAACTATTTGATAGAGCATGGAATTGTATCTTAACTCTCAGCACCTGGTACACCTTAGCAAAATGGTGTATTAGAAAGGAGAAATCGAACTCTATTGGACATGGTCCGGTCTATGATGAGTTACGCTTTCTTATCTAATTCGTTTTGGGGTTTTGTAGAACAAACTATAGCGTATTTTGAACTGTGTTCAATCCAAGAGTGTTATGAGAACACCTTTGGAGTTATGGAGTGTCTGTAAAGCTAGTTTACGTCATTTCAGAATATGGGGTTGTCCAACACATGTGTTTGAGGAAAATCCTAAGAAATTGAAACCTCGTTCAAAATTATGCCTATTTGTAGGCTATCCCAAAGGAAAGTGTTTGTGTTGACAATAAAGTGTTTGTGTTGACAAACACTACTTTTCTAGAAGAAGACCACATAAGGGAGCACAAGCCCCACAGTAAAATAGTGTTGAATGAAATTTCCAAATAAACTTTTGAAACTTCAATAAGATTTCATGAAGAACCCAAACCTCAACAAGAGTTGTTGAAGTTGGATTACCTAGTAGGTCAAATCCACCTCAAGTGTTAATGGAACCTCGACATAGTAGGAGGGTTGCGAACCCACATGTTCTTTATATGAGTTTAACAGAATTTCTAGCTATGGTAGCTGATGGAGATGTTGAGGATCGATTGTCTTACAAGAAGGAAATTGAGGATGTTGACAAAGATGAGTGGATCAAAGCTATGGATCTCGAAATAGAGCCTATGTACTTCATTCAGTTTAGGATCTTATAGATCAACCTGATGGGGTAAAACATATAGGTTGCAAATGGATCTACAAGAGAAAACGTGGTATTGATGGGAAGGTGCAAACCTTCAAGGCTAGACTAGTGGCGAAGGGTTATACCCAAGTTGAGGGAGTCGACTATGAGGAGACTTTCTCACCTGTTGCCATGTTAAAGTCTATCTGGATCCTCCTGCCTATTGCCTCATATTATAACTATGAGATTTGGAAAATGAATGTCAAGATTTCCTTTCTGAATGGCAATCTTGAGGAGACCATTTATATGCAACAACCTGAGGGATTCATAACCCAAAGTCAAAAGCAAAGGGTTTGCAGGCTTAATCGGTCCATTTATGGATTGAAGCAAACTTCTCGATCTTGGAATATAAGATTTGATACTATGATTAAATCTTATGGATTTGATCAGAATGTTGATAAGCCTTGTATATACAAGAGGACATCAACAGTTCAGTAGATTTTCTAGTGTTGTATGTAGACGACATCCTACTTATTGGGAATGATGTAGGTCTACTAAATAGAGTTAGCTAGTGACCTAATTCCAAATGAAAAATTTGAGAGGGACTCTGTTTGTTCTAAGAATTCAGATCTTTAGAGATCAAAAGAACAAAATGCTAGCTCTATCTCAAGCATCGTACATTGATAAAATGCTTGTCAAGTATTCGATGCAGAACTCCAAATGGGGTTTACTACCTTTCAGGCATGGAGTTATATTGTTTAAGGAAAAGTGTCCTACGACACCTCAAGAGGTTAAAAAAATGAGATGGTTCCCTTATGCATAGTCTGTTGTAGCCTGATGTATGTGATATTATGTACTAGATCTAACATCTACTATGCAGTGGGGATAGTCAGTAGATATCAGTTTAATCCAAGATTTGATCACTGGACCACTGTTAAGAACATCTTGAAGTATCTATGGAGAACGATGGACTATATGCTCGTATATGGTTCTAAGGGTTTGATCCTTATAGGATACACGGACTCTGATTTCAATATGATAAGGATTGTAGAAAATCCACATCAAGACCAATGTTCACTCTTAATGAAGGAGCAGTAGTCTGGAGGAGCACTAAGTAGGGGTGCATTGCTGACTTTACCATAGAGGTTGAGTAAGTAGCGGCTTGTGAAGCTACTAAGGAAGCTATATGGCTCAGGAAATTCCTGATCGATCTAGAAGTGGTTCCATACATGTCAAAACTCATCACCCTTTATTGTGATAATAGTGGTGTTGTGGCTAATTCTCGAGAGCCTTGGAGTTATAAACGCGGGAAGTACATAGAGCAGAGGTATCATCGCATCTAAGAGATTGTGCATTGAGGAGACATGATTGTCCCACAGATAGCTTCAAAGCACAATGTTGCTGATCCATTTACAAAGATCCTCACGGCTAAAGTGTTTGAGGGTCATCTGCAAAAAATGAGTCTATGGGATAGGTCACATATAGTCTAGGGCAAGTGGGGGATGTTGTATTGGATGCGTTTTATGCCCTAGTTTATTGTTTTGTGTACTTTTATATTAGTTTGACTTTTACATTTTATACCCCACTAGCTTTAGGACACGTGAGAGATTGTTGGGGTTAGTGCCCTAAATCTCGTAGGGTCTTATAGTTTGTAATTGTATTGTACAAACAATTATTGTAAAATGCTACAAATGATCTGATCCTGATCATTCATGTGGAGACATGTGAGCGGGGGTATTCTATACAAAGGAATTTGTATAAGACCAGACCACGAAATGACTAATCTTATTATATAATGTCGTTCATAAAAGAAACATACATTTCGCCAGGATGACCTTAGGTGACGTGACCTAATTCTTGAGTGAGTTGTGAATTCCTGCCTATTAAGTGTTAGTTTCTAAAACGTGCAACAGAAGAAAACAGAATCATTAAGCACTCTAATTCATCAATTTTAGCTATAAAGTAAGCATGTTCATCAAATGATAAAAGAGGGTTTCAAACATACCTTTGAAGATCTTCTTCAAACTTGATAATTAGCTGCAATCCTCTTGAATTCTGGTCATAAACCACCACTAGAGCTTCTTTACTATTCTCTAGGAGCCTTAGATTGAGTTGTGGGACTCAAAATAAGCTGGAATTTAGGGAATTAAGAGGAAGAAAGAGACTGGTTTTCACTGTTGAAGATTCTTATTCAACCTTCAGTCTTCAGTAAAAATTAGAGTATTTGTATAAGTTTTTCCACTCAAAACTGAGTATTTTATACAGAGACTTCATGTATAATGAAGTGCCTTTACACAAGCCAGCTTCTTCTTCAATTTGTATTGGTAAAATCCAATATTTGGGATTTTTATTTTCAATTTTTTTAAAAAAAATTTTGAAATATATTTTCAAAAACCAACAATATTTTTCTATTTTAATTCTTTTAATTAAAACTGAAAAATTTATTAATTTTACAAAAAGTAATTCAATAATTAAATTTTATAATAAAATTAATAATTAATTAAATAATTTAATATCAAATATTAAATTAATTTATCACCAATTCTATCATCATGAATTCCTATTCATGAAATTAATATTTAAATCATATTTAAATATTAATCGATTCTCTAATTTTGTTTAATTTCATAATTAAACGTGTAATTATATCACATATAATTACTAATTCCTTTAATTCAAATTTGAACGATTCAAATTAACTTATCACGCTATTTTAAGGTTAATTCCGTTTGTGAGCTAGTAGGGGGACCTAATGGACCTACAGATCATGGGCTCCAACGATCTGAGATTAATTGGCTAAATTCTATACACCGAATTAACCCCTATGCGTTAACTACCAGGTCACTCCACTGAAGCCTAGTAGTTGCATTCCCCTCACTATAGATATATTGTGTCCACTCGATATAACCATGATTAGTAAGTTAACCCTTCACATGTTGTTATAATAATGGCTGGGTCAATAGTTGTTTTACCCCCGAGATTACCTTTTGTTTCTTAAGTTCCACTGATCTTCTAATGAAATTTTTTTTTGTGATCTAATCAACAAATCGTATCCCTCTTGGGCCAATGAGAGGGTGGGGCCCCTTGTTCAAGACTTGAAGTCAACACTTAAGGGAACAACCTCTCTACTATCCCTGAAAGCGAGTAGGAATGAATTCTATCTTGCATCCTATATCCCCAGCTATCTACCCGGTCTTACCCCTGAAATGGGAAGCTTATTGAGCCGGCGCTGTTGAGCCAACCCTCACCTATGCAAATCTAAGGATAATCCCGAATAAACAGAAGTTCTTAGTTAGCTCAAGATTAAGGTAAAGTTACCTAGGTTATCGCTATGAAATAATCAGTCTTAAATAGTAAACAACGTTATAAAGTAAGAGTGACTTATTTCTTGGTCCGATTTTATGCAAACTCATTACACAGAACGCCCTCACTCCTCATGTCACTACATGAACGAATCAGGATCACTTCATTTGTAGCACTTTATAACTCATTGTAACAACTACAGAGTGGGTCACATCTAATATTGTTACCGGAATAAGGTACCCAACCTTATTCGTATACTAGATCATCTTGACTATTTACTCGAACCTGATCCACTCTTATGTTTCAACATAAAGTTCAAGTACTTATATAATAGTCATGGATCTTTTAGTTTATTGGATTTATTTCTAAAATGAAACAAGCAATTCATATATTCAATAACAACTTTATTGAATCAAAACTTCAATAACAACTTTATCGATTTATAAAATAAGTTTATTGTTCACAAACCACGGTTTTAAGGACATAAAACCCAACATGAAGGCGCTTCTTTAATTTTGAGGATTCGTCTGATTGGGGAGTTGGGAACACAACTACACAAGATGAAATTCACTCATTCTCCAAGGTAGGGGAAAGTAGATGAATTGCTCCTTTAAGGTTTGATTCCGGGGCTTGAACAATGTGGCGCCACACCCTCTTCTGGCCTGAGAGGAGTCTAGTCATAGTTGGACTATGATTTATTATTTTCATTAGAGTGATCACTAATACTTAAGGAGTTAGATGTAACTACGGGATAAAATGATAATTTTGGCCTAGTTGTACTTATGAGTAATTTATGAAGGGTCATCGCACTATTGATTGGTTATATCCAATGGACACAGAAATATATTTGTAGTGCGAAGAGTGCAGCTGTCGGTCTTTAGTGGAGTGTCTGACAGTTAATGAATATTGAGTAAATTAATTAAAGAGTTTAATTAATTATTCAAGTACAGTTGGAGCTTCAAGCTATAGGTCCATGAGGTCCCCTCTATAGCTTAACGGGGTATTTATGAGAATCAATTTTTGGATTAATTTGAATTGTTCAAATTACTTGAGGGAATTAATTATATGTGATATAATTATTTTAATTTAATTATATATTATATAATTACTATAATATAGAGTATTTATGAAAGGAAATAAATATTTGAATATGATTCAATTGTTAATTATGTGAATTGGATTCGTATAATTAAATTGAATATAAATAAGATTTATATTAAATGTCATTAGTGAGAGAATAGAAACTATAGATTATATTGTAACGATACAATATAGAAACTATAGGTTATATGTTTTATTTGATATAACATATAGTTTAATATATATTATACGATAAGGTAATTATCACATAAATATATATTAATTTTTTTAAAAAAAATTAATAAAACAATTTTAGGGAGGGAGTTGTAAATCCCTTCCTCTTTTTTTCTCTACAACGTGATAGTGGGATGGGGGTTGATCAGTTCTTCTTCATCTTCTTCCACCTACAGTTTGAAGTTATAGAAGACTTCTGTAATTTTAAATTTCTTCCCTAAATCTCTCAAGTCTTCTCCCTTAATTCTTTTCCTCTCTTCCAAAATAGCCAGAGCCCATATCTCATGGATTCTCATCTAGAGAATACAGGGGTCTCCATCGTTGGTGGTATTCTTTTTGGTTCGAGGGTTTTTCATTTTAAGATTGGTTCAAAAGTAAGGGTTTCTATACCCATTCTTTTGTATTTTTTTCTTAAGCATGCTATGTTTTTATATTGAATGCGTAGTTTTCTGTTTGTTATCTGTAAATTGAATGTTTTGTAAATTTTAGGATTTGGGTTCGATCCCGTTTCTGCTAAGGACCTTCAATGGTTCCTTCAACTTAAACATGTATGTAGAGACATACAGGTGGATCATGTTTAAGTGATAATGTAAATGGTCTGTAGTGATACCTTGTCCTTGTGACACTATGAATACGACCTGCTTTGTAGATGTTACAATTGTTGTAAAGTGCTACAAATGATCTAATCCTGATCATTCATGTAGAGATCTGTGAGCGGGGTTATTCTATACAAAGGGGTTTGTATAAGACCAGACCACAAAATGACCAGTCTCATTATATAGCATCGTTAATAATAGAGACTTACATTTCACTAGGATGACTATAGGTGACATGACCTGAATCCTAAGTGAGTTTTGAACTTCTGCCTATGAACACGATTCTTTGATTTGTATGAGTGAGAGTGGCCAGATCGCCAACTCAATAAGCCTACCATTTTGGGGATTTGTCTGATTTGGGAGCTGGGAACACAACTACACAAGAAGAAATTCACTCATTCCCTAATGTTTGGGTAAGTAGATAAATTACTCCTTTAAGGGCTTATTCCAGGACTTGAATAATGTGGTGTCATACATTCTCTTGGCTCAAGAGGGGTTGGGTCATAGTTGGACTATGATTTATTGTTCATTAGAGGGATCAGTGGTACTTAAGAAGTTAGATATAACTACAGGGGAAAACGATAATTTTGACCCAGCTGTACTTACGAGCAATTTGGGAAGGTTATCACACTGTTGACTGGTTATATCCAATGGATACAGAAATATATCTGTAGTGCGAAAAGTGCAACTATCGATCTTTAGTGGAGTGATTGGCAGTTAATGGATGTTAAATAATTTAATTAAAGAAGTTTAATTAATTATTGAAGTACCATTGGAGCTTCAATCTTCATGTTCATAAGGTTCTATCTGTAGCTCAATAGAGATTATTGAGAATCAATTTTGGATTGATTTGAATTGTTCAAATTAATTGAGAGAATTAATTATATGTGATATAATTAATTTAACTTAATTATATATGATATAATAATATAATGTATTTGTTACATTATAATATAAATTTTATTTTGAGAGAAATAAACATTTGAATATGATTCAAATATTAAATATATGGATGAGATTCATATAATTAAATTTAGTATAAATGTGATTTATATTAAATACTATGCACGTATGAGAGAAATAAAAACTGTAGGTTATATTGTATTTGATACAATATAAAACCTATAGGTTATGTGTTATAAAACCTAAGGCGAGTTCTGTCTAGGCTGGGGTATTTAAGCTGATGGAAACGAAACACCCCTACCTGGGAACCTACTTGAAAAGGTGAATTAGATAGATTTGCTGCATGCTTGCAAATTTGATGATAGTCTATTAAAATGTTTAACGGGACTTGATTCGAACTTGTTTAATTATCAAAAAAGCAAGGGTTGTTTTTGAGCAAATTAAACTCACGCTTAGATAAAATCATTAGCCAGATTGTATAAGTTAATGAATCCCTAGGTAGAACATTCAGTGGGAGGTACTTGGGGTATATGATACTTCATTTAATCTCTACACGTTTCTCTTTAATGTTCACACCGTGAGATCTATGCTCGGCCTCGAGGCACCCTGGGAGTGTCCCCCTAAAGGAGGGTGTTTGGGTAGGTCAATACCAAGATGATGGAGAGAATGTTCATAGTAAGTTGAGCGGGACATGTGACAAATATCCCACGGCCTCTCTCATTAGGTTGGATAACGTTTTGTGCATCACCTTGAGGCACCCTGGGAGTGTCCCCCTAATGAATGACAGTTTTGCACAACTCTTTATCTGATCTCCTATATAGGATAAGGCCACTTTAGTCTCTTGTCCTAGTCTGTTTTTTCCCTACGATGGGCGCATTAGGGCAAGACTCTAGGGCCTAAAATGAAGGGTACATTGTTAGAGTCAGTTACAAGAGTTGTTTACTATGAACATTCTCTCCATTCATTTGGATCAAAATTGTTAAAGGTTAACATATTTGTAGAATTTTTAAAGTGCTACAAATGGTCTGACACTGACCATTCTTGCATTAGACATACGAGCGGGGATGCTCTACATAAAGGAGTTCGTATAAGACTGGATCACGAAATGTTTAGTCTCGTTATATAACACCATTCATGACAAAGACTTTCATTTCACTAGGATGACCATAGGTAACATGACCTTAATCCTGAGTGAGTTGGGAACTCCTGCCTATGAGGGTGGTCCTTTGATTTGCATGGGTGCGAGTGGCCAGATCGCCGACTTAAACTTACCACTTTGGGGATTCTTCTGATTAGGGAGCTGGGAACTCAGCTACACAAGACAGAATTCACTCCTTCCCCAAAGCAAGGGTAAGTAGATAAATTGCTCCCTTAAGGGCTGATTCCAAGGCTTGAACAATGTGGCACCATACCTTCTCTTAGCCCGAGAAGTGTTTACTCATAGTGGGACTATGATGTATTGTTAATTAGAGGAATCAATGGTACTTAAGGAGTTAGATGTAACTACAGGGGTAAAATGGTAAATTGGTCCAACTGTACTTACGAGTGATTTATGAAGGGTCATCGTACTGTTGATTGGTTATATTCAATGGACACAGAAATATATCTGTAATGCGAAGAGTGCAGCTGTCGATCTTTAGTGGAATGCTCGACAGTTAACGGATGTTGGATATCGTGATTAAAGAGTTTAGTTAGTTATTCACGTACAGTTGGTGCTTCAAACTACAGGTCCATAAGTTCTCCTTGGTAGCTCAATGGATTCATGTTGAGAATTAGTTTTTGGGTTAGTTTGAAAAATCTTCAAATTAACAAGAGGGAAATTGATTATATATGATATAATTGATTTGATGTATTTGATACATTAATTGGAGGAATTAATATAAATATGATTTATATTAAATGCCATAAAGGAGAAAAGAACTATGGTTTATATATTACATATGATGTGATATTAAAACTATAGATTATAAATATAATATAATAAATTAGTTATTATATTTATTTATAATTAAATCAATTATAAGATAATTGATTTTCGATTTTTCTCAAAATTAACCACTTTAGTGGGTGGTTTTGGTTAGTTTTGTGGAAATTGAATGATAAAAGTGAAAAAGGTTTTCATTTTGTGATTGGAACATGGTACACGATTGAGCAAGAAGAAAGGTTATACGATAGCTTTGAGAGAATACACGATCATAGATCGAGTTTTGCTAAATGATAGTTCCTCGCTACTCAACAATCGAGTATCCAAGTCTATACGATAGGCTTCTTGATTCTCCCACTTACTCGATCGTTTACTCGATCGTATAGTTCCTCCTTCCCTCAACTAAATCCAGACAGAGCCCATACCTCCTGGATTCTCACACCGAGAATACCAAGGTAGCCTCGTGGTAGTGTCGAGCTTTTTGTTCGAGGGTCAAGGATCGAATTTTACTCGATTGTGTTCATCTACCAATTCGAGTTTGCTGGGTTTGTTCGTTGCGTTCGTGCGCTTGATCGAGTTTGCTTGGATGCTTGGTTAATTGATCGAGGGTATACGAGAAGAAAAGGTTCTTCAAGGGTATGTTCACTCGATCCCTTTGTTTTTAGTCCTTGAAGCATGTTGTAATTTACTTGATGCATAACTGTTGTTAGTTTGATTGTAAATGTCTTGTTCTTTCACAATGAGATTTGGAACGATCTGCTTCCGCTCATTGGTTATCTTGTTTAAGAGTTCCTTCGACCTTGTCATTTCTAAATGTCAATTATACTCTTCAGTCCAGAATCACCTATAACATTAGCCCCCACTCTTATGTTGGGTCTCGAGGTTTGACTACTTCTTATGAGTTAAACATTCTAGGCTCGACTTTAGAGTATAATTTCTTCTATCTTGTGTTGCTTTAATGACCCCGTCTGTCGACTCACAGCAAGGCTGAGCTTCTCACCGGTATCCATGTGAGGTGCCCACAGGTTGACCCATCCAACTTGTTAAATGGATATTGGGTACTTCTTTGGACGGTGCTCTAGGTCCTAAAGTTACCTTGGCGGTGTTCCAGGGTGGTTCTTAGATTATCCTGGGGATGACCCATGGCACCCTGTCAATAGGGTAGAGGTTTGGGGTTCTTCCAGGTTCAATTATTTCGAAGCCAAACCCCTTTCGAGGGATTAACCCTATACTGAATCTTATTAGAAAGATGAAAATTTATTTCCTAAGCACTTTCTCAAGAAATATTAATATCGATTTTTGAGAGGTGATGTGGCTAGAAGATGGCTATCCTTGAAGCTTGAGATTTTCTCTAGAAAGATGATAATCAATTTCTGAGAGAAGATGCGGCCAGCAAATGGCCATTTTGAAGCTTGAGACATTCTCGAGAAAGATGAATGTCAATTTTTGAGAGGTGAGGTGGCCAGAAAATGACCATCTTTGGAGCATGAGAGTAATAGTGGAAAATTAAGTTATTGGTTTTAGATTTAATTCTTGATCAGATTGGCTAATTGAATCAAGTTTTAGAATTTGTCTTGGACCAAGCCACAACTTTAGGTTGATTCAAGTGTGCTAAAGAAGTTCTAAGGAGATTTTGTTGTACATGTTTTTTTTTTACCAAGTTGAGGTAAGTGATACTATTACCGATGCCTTCGTGCCAGACGACCTAGATTAGACCTATAAAGTTACCTAGTGGACTCTGGAGCATGATTTTGTTTGTCATTATGTTTTGCTTGTTACATGGCAGTTACAAGTATTATGAACATGTTCAAATTTCTAATCAGTACTAATATTATGTATGTGATGCATGAATAGACCAGTAGAGCGGTTTACTGTCTCGCCTTGATGCATGTTTTATTTCAGAGGACCTATGGGTCTAGTTTCATGTTTGACGGTGTGCGTACGGGCTGCTAGACATGCGTGAACCGACAGGTTTACATTCATGTTATTATCATGTTTGACGGTGTGCCTACGGGCCGCTAGACATGCGTGAACCGATAGGTTTACGTTCATGTTATTATCATGTTTGACGGTGTGCTACAGGCCGCTAGACATGCGTGAGTCGACAGGTTTACGTTCATGTTACTTTTTTTTAATGTTTCATATTTTGACGGCGATCCTACGGGTCGTTAGACATGCATGAACCGACAGGTTTACGTTCATGTTATTATCATGTTTGACGGTGTGCCTACGGGCTGTTAGACATGCGTTTCAAGGCAAGATAATACGTCTTTTGGTTTTCCTTTCATCATATAAAAACCGATGTAGTTGTATGAGCCATGGGCTATTTTTTTTCTTTGCTCATGGATGCATAGCCTGATCCCGGAACTGAGTATTTTATACTAAATCTTTCTTAATTTATATTTTTCAGGTAATGATAGGAACGGACCAGCGAGTGACGAGAGGGACCTGTGATCGTGCCATATGGGACATGTAAATCGCTTCCGCTCAGTTTACGTTTTCAAGCTATTTAAAAGTTTTGATTTGAAACTCAATGTTGGTCAAAATTTATCCGTTTAAGTTATTTTTTCTTCAGTATTTTAGGGGCCCCGAACAAAGGTTTTTCTTATTTGTTATTTATTTTGGAAAATTGTCTTTATTATTTTAATGAAAATTTATTTTCTTCAATGGTCAAAATGTTTTGAATGTAAATATATAATTATGAGTAACGACCCTTATCAGAGTAGTCTAAAGGTCGGTCCGTTACAAAAAGATACTTCTAAAGTTCTAATTACTTGACTTAAAACTTTTTTCCTTTTTTGGGGTTTAGCCAAATTTCCCATCTTCTTAATTATTGTAATTAAAAAAAGTGTACACTTGTAACAAATATTTGAAATTTTCACTCAACGTGGTTTTTTCCTTTTCCTTTTCCTTTTCTATTTTTTAGAATGATTTGACTTTGGATTTTTTTTTTTTAATTTACTTATTATCAAAAACTAATTGCTTTGGTGCTCATACACCCAACCGTTATCTAGAAGACACAATTTCAAGGTTTAGGGGAAAAAACACTAATTTTGTTTTAGTCCATCATGATTTCATTTTTTTTTCAAATTATTTATTTTTTTTATAAAAAAAGTATGGATAAAAAAATGTCAAACTATTTAAAAAATAACAAAAAAAAAAAAAAAAAAAAACGGATAGACATTGATAGAATTTTATCAACGTCTGTCAGTGATAGATTTCTATCCTCTATCAAAGAAGATTAAAATTTTGTTATTTTGTATAAATAATTTTTGTTATTTTTCTATTTCGAAAGTCTCATTTTTTTTTTCATATATTTAAAAAGATACTCTTATTTTTTTTCTATTATTTTCGTTGGAACTGATTTTATTTTTCTCTTAATTGTTAAAAGTCTGCAAAGAACATATGTGTAAATTTTCTTTAAAGGACAAAAATTTTATATTCAATTTTAGGTTTAAATCTTATTTTGGTACCAAAATTTTAAATAATGTTTTATTCTAGTCCCTAAATTTGTAAAAATATTTGTTTTAACCTTTGAATTTTGAATATTGTTTTATTTTGGTTTCTAAACTTTCATTTAATGGTTGTTTTAGTCCCTAAACTTTTAAAAAGTCTTATTTTGGTCTTTGTTATATTAAGATTTTATTAACTCTTTAACAAAATGATAAGGTGACTTGAATTTTTAGATGACTAGGCTACTAAATAAGCTAGCTATGCTAAAAAATTTAGAGTTTCAATTTTGAATAAGGTGGTAAAGCAAGAGAATTTAAAAAACATTTTTAGTTCAAAATTTTGGTCGTTCAAAGTTGTTGTCATTTTACTTCACCTTCATCTTGCTCAATAAATCTAGAGTCTAGTCGTTCAAAAATACAAGTCCCCTTACATTTTTATTGAATAATTAACATGATTTTAATAGTAGGGATTTAAAAAAAAAAAACACTTTTTAAAAGTTTAGGAACTAGAATGAGTTTTTGATAGTTTAAAGACTTTGATAAAACAAAATTCAAAGTTTATAAATTAAAATAAGATATAAACCTCAATTTTATTATATGCATAAATTTTCAATAGTACAAATTTTAGGGAATCACATATTAACGAGTTTTTAAAATTCAAATAATATGTAATACTAATACATATTATAACAATTATGTGGTCTTCTTAAATATAAAAAACATTTAAAACTAGTTACACTTTATAGCAAAAAATTTCAAAAGTATAAGTAATTTTTGAATTTTTTATTATAAAGTGTAAATATTTTTAGATTTTTCTATTTATAAGAATTTCAGATATTATATTTTTGATTGAGAGATAATGTTTATTTTATTTTTATTTTAAAAAAAAAGTTTTGGTAGTCCCTTACATTTCAACATTTTTCAGTTAGATGAGATAATAATTGGTTGTGCTGAAAAAAGAGAGGAAAGAGAATTAAGTTTAGTTTCTTTTTCTTTCTTTTTTTTTCTAAATTTATTTATGGGGTCCAAAATGGTTGGCTCAAAAAATTGGGTTAAATGTCAACATAGTTTAGAGAAAAGAACAAGAGAAGGCCAAAAACCAATTAATTCCAAACCACTTTATTATTCTTATATTCTACTTTCAACACCCCCTTCAATTTTTCAAATAGATACCAACATAACACAATTTAAATAATATGTCTGGTATAAAATTTATATTATAGTTAAAATTTTGATTCTCTTACTCAAGATGTTGTCAAAAGAAAAAAAAAAAAGTTAAAACGGATAAAAATATTAAATCATCTTCTTAATTTATTGTTATTGAATATCATGAAGTTTCAATCCCAGAAAATAGGATTTTTATAGTTGATTTAAGGCTCTATAATTGTTGAGAGCCTCATATTGAAAAATGTGAGAAAATCTCACAATCTTTAAAAGATAAAGGAGATACTCTTTCTATTATATGTTAATTAGTTTTGAGATGATAAATTCTATATTTTTTAGGAACTATTTATAATATTTGATCGTCTTTATATTGGACTATCTGCATACAATATATTAAGATACACCCTCTATATCTTATCGTTTTGTTTTCCTTAAAAAATAAACTCTAACAATTTTAAAGTCTTCTCATAAAAAAAAGTAATTGAAATTGGTAGCATTTTTAGGAATAATAAACAAATGTATAACATCATTTTAAAAAAATTGCAAATATAGATGAGTCTATCAACGATAGACTTCCATCATTATACACTCTTACCAGTGATATGGTCTATCACTGATAGACTTCTACCAATAATATGGTCTATCACTGATAGACTATTTAAATTTAGTCATATTTGTAATTTTTTTTATATTATGTTATATCTGTTAATACTTTGAATCTAATGTCTATATTTACAACTGTCCTTAAAAAAAACCATTTATAGTCTTATTAAAAATCTAAAATAACCAAATTCAATCATTTAAGAGCATAATATTTAAATGTTTTTTTAATATATTTGAAATGGGGGAATCAAACTCTAAGATTGAGGTTGATATTACAAACTTTATGTCAATTGAACTATATTCATTTTGATATACTTATTGAAATAAAATAAAGTTGCTAATTAATTTGCATATTTCTCAACTACCCTGTTCGAATATTTTAAATATTTATTAAAATCTAAAATAACTAAATTCGAGCATTTAAAAGCACATATATATAAACAATATTTAGGGTGGAAAAATCGAATCTCTAAACTTAAGGTTCATATCATAAGTTCATATTTGCATAAGTTACTGAAATAGAATAAAATTGCTAATCAACTCGTATATTTTTCAACTAATTAAATCATTACACATATATTTTAAAGAAACATTGAAATCTATACCAACTCAATAAAACTAGGATGATAAATTGATAACTTACCTTAAATTTAAACCTTCAACCCACAAGCAAAAGTAAGACAATATTATTGGTATCACATGTTTGTAGGACATAAGACAAACAATGACATTAATTAGTTAATTCAGCTTCACAAACAATGACATTAATTAGTTAATTCAGCTTCCCTACAGATTCTTCAAGTCAACTTATAGAGTCTCGTAATTGATTTCAAAAAGTCTATATATTTTTCTTCGATTCACAACCACTCAATAACCAAACATCTCACTTTCTCTCTCTTTTTCTCTCATTACACGAACAATCCACCTCCAAGAAAATGGTGGCCGGCGGAGGAATCTTGGGGTGCTCCGACATGAGGAGCATCGCCGTCCACGTCATCACCGGACGGTGGTTTGTGGTGTTCGCTTCACTCCTAATCATGGCGGCAGCCGGAGCGACGTACATGTTCGGCCTATATTCCGATGACATAAAATCGGTTTTGGGTTACGACCAAACAACGTTGAATTTGTTGAGTTTTTTTAAGGATTTGGGTGCAAACGTCGGCGTTTTGTCTGGGCTTATTAACGAAGTTACGCCGCCGTGGGTGGTTCTATCCATCGGCGCCATTCTGAATTTCTTTGGTTACTTTATGATTTGGCTCGCCGTTACTCGACGGATCTCCGCCCCCAAAGTTTGGCAAATGTGTGTCTATATTTGTATTGGAGCCAATTCTCAGTCCTTTGCTAATACGGGTTCTCTTGTTACTTGTGTCAAGAACTTTCCTGAGAGTCGCGGCGTCGTTCTCGGTATGTATTTTAATTACCAATTTATTGTCAGAAATTTTACTTTTTTTTTTTTTTTAGAAATTATTTCAAATGAAAAAATGATTGAAAATATTTACTAGATATAGCAAAATTTTAGAACTATTAATGATAGATGTTGATAGACACTAGGTCACGGATAGAAATTGATAGAAGTCTATCAGCATCTATCCTTAATAGTTCTAAAATTTTGCTATATTTTGTAAATATTTTGATTAACTTTTTATATTTTAAAACAACCATATTCAAGATTTTCTTAAGAAGAAAAAATCAAGGTTTAAAATCACTTTTAGTCCCTGCACTTGGGTAAAAGTAACAATTTCGTTCTTGAACTTTGGATTGTAACGAATTAGTCCCTTAACTTTCACATTTGTAACAATTTAGTCTATGAACTTTACTATGTAACAATTTAATTCTTATACTTTGAAATTTGTAACAATTTAGTCCCTATTTTAAAAATTAGTGTTAAGACTTAATGTGATTTCTGGTATAAATAAACCAATAAATTAATTAGAGACTCAATATCTTTATAAAATATAAAGTATACATCATAAAATAATTAAAATCGACATCTAATTTTGAAAAATTTGTTTACGTTGGGGAGTAATAGTTACAAATTTAAAAATACAATGACTAAATTATTACATACTAAATTTTAGAGACTAAATTATTAAAAAATCAAAAGTATATTGACTAAATTGATACTTTTGTAAAAGGTTAGGTATCAAAAGTGATTTTTTTTTTTTTTTTTTTTAAAGTAAACTAGAATGTGAAATTCAAAATCTTGGATATAAAATTTAATTTTCTAACTATTAGATGAATTGGTTAAAGAAAAAGTTAATTATGTCATAGACTTGTTTAAAACAAAGTTGGAAGTTCTAAAATTTATCAAACATTTCATTAAGTTCGAGAACTTAGCTTATAAATTTAATCTATAATCATTCATTATTTTCTTCCTAAATTCAAACTTAGGTTTTGTAAACACTCCCATTGTTTACTATTTTCCTAGAGATTCCAACATTAGATTCCAAGTTTTAAAAAATAATAAAAATCACTACTAATTATAATTAAACGTTAAAAAATTTTAGGTATCTTGAAGGGGTACGTCGGGCTGAGCGGCGCCATAATCACACAACTCTTCCACGCATTTTACGGCAACGACACCAAATCCTTAATTCTCCTCATCGGATGGCTCCCGGCGGCAATTTCCTTCGCGTTTTTACGAACAATTCGTATCATCAAAGTCATTCGACACCCAAACGAACTCAAAGTCTTCTACAATTTCCTTTACATTTCTCTTGGCCTCGCCGGATTCCTAATGCTAATGATCATCATAGAAAGCAAAACAGAGTTTACTCAAAACGAATATGGTGGCAGTGCCGCCGTCGTCCTCGTCCTCCTCTTCCTCCCACTCGCCGTCGTCATCATCGAAGAATACAATCTCTGGAAACTCAAAACCGCCTTCATTAAATCCTCAAATCCCTGTGTTCAAATTGTTACAGAGCAACTCCCAAAAACAGAGCATCCGAAACAAACCCCAAAACAAGAACAAAAGGAACCATCTTGTTGGACAACAGTTTTCAGTCCACCAGAACGTGGCGAGGACTTCACAATTCTCCAAGCTCTCTTCAGCATCGACATGCTGATTCTATTCCTTTCTGCAACTTGTGGCGTCGGCGGAACGTTAACTGCGATCGACAATTTAGGTCAAATTGGAATGTCTTTGGGGTACCCAAAAAGAAGCATTAGCACATTTGTATCATTAGTCAGCATTTGGAATTACCTTGGCCGAATTGCCTCTGGTTTCGTCTCTGAAATTGTTGTGACAAAATACAAATTTCCTCGTCCTTTAATACTCTCTCTAACTCTTCTTTTGTCCTGTGTCGGCCATTTGATGATCGCATTTGATGTCCCAAATGGGCTATATGTGGCTTCAGTCGGTAATCGGATTCTGCTTTGGAGCACAATGGCCGGTGATTTTCGCCATAATTTCAGAGCTTTTTGGGTTGAAATATTACTCAACGCTTTACAATTTTGGGTCAGTGGCGAGCCCAATTGGGCTTTATATTTTGAATGTGAAAGTGGCTGGGAATTTCTACGATAGAGAGGCAGAGAAGCAGCTCAGAGCAAAAGGGATTACTAGAAAAGCAGGGAAGAAGATTAAAGTGCTTTGGTGGGGAATGCTTTAAGCTTTCGTTCATTGTAATCACTGCAGTTACTTTATTGGGTACGTTTATTTCATTGATTTTAGTGATTAGAACCAAGAGTTTCTACAAGAGTGATATCTATAAGAAGTTTCGAGATGAAGCTGAAACAGAGGTTGCCGGAAATGGAGCTGTCGCGCCAGCCGGAGCAGGGGAAGAGACAAAAAAAATGATGGAAATGTGAAAAAGACAAAGAGAAAAATTCGAAAGGGTTGAAGCAGACTTTTAGATCGATTCTTGGGCGTTTGGTATAAGGATTTCTAAATATCTGTGAATAAATGATTTATGAGAATAAGATGTCTGTAAATATGATATTTGGAAATCAAATATGATTGTATTTGGTTGTGCATCTAAATGCTATCAAAATTTGGTGAACAAAAATAATGTTTGTATCTAATTTATGAAATTAATCATGAAAATCTTATTAGAATTGTGATAGTTTAATAATTTAAAGAATAAATAATATTCAATATATCAATAAAAAATTAATTAATTAGGAATGAATAATAATTTTAATTATAAATATTTAAAAATTATAATTATAATTATTCAATATTTTAATTATAACTATAAATATTTTAATAATTTTATAATTAAAATTAACCAGTTAATGCATTTAATGAACGTCATACTAATTATAATATAACACTTAATTATTTTTATTATCAATTAAACTCAACATTAGTAATTTTACATTAAATTAAATAATATAAGAAAATATATTTAAATGGATAATACATTATATAAAAGGTGAAGAAAATGAGATAAAAATATCATATATTAATAAAGAATACTAAAAAGTATTTTGTAAATATGATATGTTAATAATGAACGGAGTTATAAAAAATAATCATAATAAATAATTAACTTCTTATAAATAATCAGTGACGAGTATATGTTCATAATGAAGGATTGAATTAAAATTAATCTTCATAAATTACTTGATTATTAAAAAAACAATAAAGTAATAAATTACTATTATTGAAAATGAAGTTTAATATTAACTAAATTTAACTAATCCTAGTTTACTAATTAAATATATTTAAGATATTATTAGTTAATAAATTAATCATTTATGTAAAAAATAATTTCATTCATTTAATAAATTTTTATTATAAAAATAAGTCAAGTATATATTTTAATATATCATTATTGATTTATTAAAATAAATATTTATATCATTTTTGTTAAATTAATATTATTTAATTAATTAACTATATTTAAAGTGAAATTAGATGTAAAATGAAAAAGGGGAAAAGAAAGTTTATAGTTTTGGAAGGGAATAGAAAACCTCATGTGTTAGAAATGAGATTGCTTGGAAATAGCTTATTCCCAAGCAAAGAGGTGAAAACTCTCAAACAAACGTGAGAATTAGATATCTATGTTAATTCTTATGCAGAAAATCTATCAACCAAACAATCCCTTGGGGTTTTGGAAAGTGATATTTTTCTCATCTCTTTGCCTTATGTTTGAAAGCACTATGTTTTTTTTTTATGAGAAATTATAACAAGCCAAAAAAAAGAAAAGGAAAAGGAAAAGGAAAAAAAAAGTTAATGATAGGATTTTTAAGGACTTATATTTAAAAGGATTCATATTATTATAATTGAATGATGGTGTAAATTCCTTAGTTTTGAAATTATAGGTTAGATTCTTTCACCTTAAATATTGACAAAAAAGAAAAAAAAACAATTGAGTGCATCTCTAAACTTTTTTGACTTCACATTAGATAATTTTATATTTTTTTAGCATTTAACATGAGAGTTTGGAGTAGAGAATGTCTAACTACTTGGTTGAAAATATATGTTAAAAGAATTACATATAAGTTGACATAATGTTCAGGCATTAACCTACTTCAATTTGATAACTATTTTTGTTTTGTTTTTTTTCTCTTTTGGAGGGTGTTTGACACACCAACATGAGTTATTCATTGTTATACATTTTCTTACATGGACACTTTTATGGATATTATTATTTCATTTGTAAGTGACAAATTAGACTTAACCATAAAAATTAGACTTAACATGTACATAGACATTTTTGTGGATATTATTATTTCATTTGTAAGTGGCAAATTAGACTTAACCATAAAAATTAATCATAAAAATTGGTTAAACAAAAAAAATGTTTGCAAAAAAGGGTTTTCACCAAAAAAACAAAATCATTTCGTTATATTAGTGTAAAATGTGGATAATCAAAAGTTTGCAAAAAAAAAAAAAAAATCCTTAACCACAAAAATTTTTTAATTCATATTTCACAAATGGAAAAAAAAAACTGAGAAGAATTTGTTTTTGTTTTGTTTTGTTTTTTATTTTTAATTAACAATTATGGTCAAGTTAAATTAATTTGAGGTTAAAAATTGAGGGTTAGGGATTAGAGAAAATGTTAAGTTTATTGGAATATGACATATTTAAGGATGTAGATAAATATCATTATGCAATTGAGTGTTCAAGTTTTGTGGTAAAATATGTTACATTTTTCAAGAAGAAAAAAAAAAAAAGTTACTCAATTTTTAAGCTTCTCAGTGTTCATGATCGAGGATAAATAGTTGTGAAAATTTTTAATTTGTTTGATATGTTTGGTGTTTATGAATGAAAAAAAAATATATGTTTATAACTGTTCAAAAATTAATTCAAAATTTGTGTTTAGTATATTTTATTTTGTAGGAATTTGTTATGTTCTAAGAATGGGAAAAAAGAATAAAATATTTTTTAGTGTTAAAAATTTTAGGAAAAATATGAGGTAGTTGGAAATTTTAAAAAATAAGAAAAAAAAATTCTTATAAATAGAAAAATTAAACATATTTACATTTTATAGCAAAAAGTTACGAAAGTGGTTTGTACTTTACAACTTTTTGCTATAGAGTAATAAATACTTTTAAATATTTTTTTATATTTAAAAAGGTAAAAAAAAAATTCAAGACAAAATCAATTTCATTTAGAAAAACTACACTAAATACCCTAACTCAACTAAACTTAACACAACACCCCAAACTAAATATTTCAACTAAACTAAAAAAACAATTTAACTTTATAGATAATCTAATTTCCATATAATAATCACCAACTAATGCCCCGTTAGTGAATATTATAATTGTTTAACTCTTCTTTCTTCCTCACTAAACAAAATTTAAAAGAATAATAATAAAGTTAATTTTCAAATTTTTATTTGGTTTTTTAAAATCATGTTTAAAGAGTAGATTTAAAACAAGACAACTATGGGTAGAAGTACTGATTTTAAGCTTAAATTTTCATAAATAGAAAATTAAAAATAAAATAATTATCAAATATTTTTTAAAAAAATAGGTATAAGTGGAGTAAAGATTCAAACATTGATTTTAGTCGAGTATAAATATTCCTATGCTCAAGTGGAAAATAAAAATAATTCTTTTTCTTATAATCTGATATCATCCTCATTATTGGGCTAGCCCGACCTAGCTCGACCCTCAAAAGTAAAGGCCCAAGCTTGTTGGATTCAGGAAGCAGACAACGGAAGTAAAACAGGAACATTAAGCATTCTAATCCAGTAATTTTGACTTCAAACTAAGCATGCTCATAAACTAGAAACAAAGTTTCAACACTAACATTTGAAGTACCTTTGAATAAAGATCTCCAGCTGCAACCTCCTTGATTTCTACTCGTGAACCACCACAAGGGCTTCCCTACTATCCTCTTGGTGCCCTGGATTAAGTTGTGGGACTCAAAATAAGCTTGGATTAAGGGAATAAGGAGATGAAGGCTGGTTTATCGACTGACTAAAGAACAGTTTTTCAAACTCTATTTCTCAGCAAAATTTGCTCATGGTGTGAAAGTCTTCCATCGCTTAGTGTTGAGAGCCTATACGATAGTGCCCGCCTACTAAACGATTGTACACCCGCGTTTACTGAACGATCGCCTGAGATTTCTTAAACGATCGCTTACCTTTAACCTAGACGATCGCTTAGCAATTACTACACGATCGTGTACCCCAACCTAAACGATCAACGATAGTTGTCCCTTTCCCCCACTTGCTTGTTCGTAGTACACGATTGCTTTTCCTTCTCCCCTCTACCAATTCCATCAAAGTCCACCCTTTGGATTCTCACTCCGAGAATACTAAGGGCTTCGAGCTGTCTCTTATACACATCTAGATGTGTATAAGAGACAGGTCTTCTCCTTTCCCCCACTTGCTTGTTCGTAGTACACGATTGCTTTTCCTTCTCCCCTCTACCAATTCCATCAAAGTCCACCCTTTGGATTCTCACTCCGAGAATACTAAGGGCTTGGAGTGGTGGTGTCGTCCCCGTTGCTTGTTGTTCGTGTAGACGATCGTGGTGTCGTTGGGCGATTGTTTGTTGGACGAGAAAGAGCGTGAGGAGTTTGGTCACGGTGAGACCACAAGCAAAAATTAGCTTAAAAACACTTTTGGAATGCTTGAACCACCTTGAACTGGACTTCCAATGCTCAAAACTGTGCTAAACCGAGCAAAGAACCGTCGAGTACCATCAAGCATCGAGTATGCCATCAAGTACCATCATGCATCGAGTATTTCATTATATACGAGCAAGTATGAGCATCGAATACCATCGAGTATTTCTCCGCGGGGATTGGGTTCTCCGCAAGTAATTTTTTCCATTAGTATCATTCATCGAGTATATCACGAAATACCATCGAGTATAAGCATCGAGTATGGCATTGTGCATCGAGTATTTCACAAAATACCATTGAGTTGCTCATCGAGTAAGGCATCATGTATCGAGTTTTTGAGCATCGAGCATCGAGTTTTGAGCAGATGTTGAAAATCTGGTTCTTGCTGCTTGAGCTTCTTCACTTCTTTCTTCAATTACAACTTAATTGCAACTCTAATGACTCTATACGAATTACATATACTTAAACACACATTAAGGCTCAACAAACAAGAGCCAATTATAAGAATTACATCATAATTGAAAAGAAAACAATGCCAAAGCTCAGAGAAATCATATTACTTCATCATTTTCATACAACTCATGAAACAACAACACCAAGCCAAAGTTAAACCAAATTGAATGCTTAAATGATGCTCTGATACCAATTGTTGGATTTAGAAAGTAGGCAACGGAAGTAAAACAGGATATTAAGCATTCTAATTCATTAATTTTGGCTTCAAACTAAGCATGCTCATACACTAGAAACAGAGTTTCAACACTAACCTTTAAAGTACCTTTGAATCAAGATCTCCAGCGGCAACTTCCTTGATTTCTGCTCTGAACCCCACAAGAGCTTCCCTACTATCCTTTTGGTACCTTAGATTGAGTTGTGGAACTCAAAATAAGCTTGGATTATTTTTATATTTCAAGTTTGAATTGAATGAATATTTAAAACAATCAATTGTTAGTGATGTAATTTGGTGAGAAAAAAAATTTAAGAAAATAGTATGTTTCTAACATTATTGGTATCTTATCATTATTTTTTTTTTCTTAAAAGATAAATCTAACCGTTTAAAAGTTTTCTCATAAAAAAACCATTTAAAAGTCTTATTAAAAATCTAAAATAACTAAATTCAATCCTTTAAGAGCATAATAATAAAATATTTTTTTTTGACATATTTGAAATGGAGTCGAACTCTAAGCTCGAGGTTGATATTACAAACTTTATATCAATTGAGTTATACTCATTTTGAAATAGAATAAAGTTGCTAATTAATTTACATATTTCTCAACTACCCTATTCAAATATTTCAAATATTTATTAAAAATCTAAAATAACTAAATTCGAGCATTTAAAAGCACACATATATAGACAATATTTAGGGTGGAAAAACCGAACCTCTAAACTTGAGGTTAATATCATAAATTTTATGTAAAAATTTCATTTTTGCATTTTACTGAAATAGAATAAAATTGCTAACCAACTCGAATATTTCTCAACTAATTAAATCATTACACAATGACATTAATTAGTTAATTAAGCTTCACTACAAATTCTTCAAGTCAACTTATAGAGTCTCTGTTATTGATTTCAAAACGTCTACATATTTTCCTTCAATTCACAACCACTCAATAACCAAACATCTCACTTTCTCTTTCTCCTTTTCTCTCGTTACACGAATAATCCACCTCCAAGAAAATGGTGGCCGGCGGAGGAATCTTGAGGTGCTCCCACATAAGGAGCATCGCCGTCCACGTCATCACCGGACGGTGGTTTGTGGTGTTCGCTTCACTCCTAATCATGGCGACAACTGGAGCGACGTACATGTTCGGCCTATATTCCGATGACATAAAATCGGTTTTGGGTTACGACCAAACAACGTTGAATTTGTTGAGTTTTTTTAAGGATTTGGGTGCAAACGTCGGCGTTTTGTCTGGGCTTATTAACGAAGTTACGCCGCCGTGGGTGGTTCTATCCATCGGCGCCATTCTGAATTTCTTTGGTTACTTTATGATTTGGCTCGCCGTTACTCGACGGATCTCCGCCCCCAAAGTTTGGCAAATGTGTGTCTATATTTGTATTGGAGCCAATTCTCAGTCCTTTGCTAATACGGGTTCTCTTGTTACTTGTGTCAAGAACTTTCCTGAGAGTCGCGGCGTTGTTCTCAGTATGTATTTTAATTACCAATTTATTTTCAAAAATTTTACTTTGTTTTTTTTAGAAATTATTTAAAATGAAAAAATGATTAAAAATATTTACAAAATATAATAAATTTTTATAACTATTAATGATAGACGTTGATAGATACCAGTTCACTCATAGAAGTCTATCAACATTTATAATTAATAGTTCTAAATTTTTGCTATATTTTGTAAATATTTTGGTTAATTTTTTTATATTTAAAAACAACCCTATTCAAGATTTTATTAAGAAGAAAAAATCAAGGTTTAAAATCACTTTTAGTCCCTATCCTTCTAAAAGTAACAATTTAGTTCTTAACTTTGGATTGTAACAATTTAGTCTTTTAACTTTCAATTTTGTAACAATTTAGTCCATGAACTTTAGTATGTAACAATTTAGTTCATGTACTTTGAAATTTGTAACAATTTAGTGTTAAGACTTAATGAGATTTTTGGCATATATAAACTAATAAACTAATTAGAGATTCAATATTTTTATATAAATATAAAATATACATCACAAAATAATTAAAATTGACATCTAATTTTGATACATTTATTTATATTAGGGACTAATTGTTACAGATTTAAAAATACAATACTAAATTATTACAAAATCAAATGGATTAAATTTTTATAAATAAAAATCACTACTAATTAAACTTGAACGTTAACAAATTTTAGGTATCTTGAAGGGGTACGTCGGGCGGAGCGGCGCCATAATCACACAACTCTTCCACGCATTTTACGGCAACGACACCAAATCCTTAATTCTCCTCATCGGATGGCTCCCGGCGGCAATTTCCTTCGCGTTTTTACGAACAATTCGTATCATCAAAGTCATCCGACACCCAAACGAACTCAAAGTCTTCTACAATTTCCTTTACATTTCTCTTGGCCTCGCCGGATTCCTAATACTAATG